>NW_005187523.1:162129-176661 GCF_000239375.1 Pundamilia nyererei
ATAGTAAAAAAAATAATAATAAATAAAATATATAATATATAATCTACTTACTATGAAACTGGACATGACATATTTAAAGCTTCTCTTTTTAAAACCAACTTTATTCTCATGACTGAAAAAGCATTAAAAATAAGAACAGACAGTAGAAACAAAAGCAACGACGGCGTGCTAACCACAAGTACAGGGATGATTCGGGCAGGAGTCTTTAGCACACATTTTTCAGGATTTGTTTCGCAGTATTTCATGTTTTCCACAAACATGTCATGATGTCCAGCTTGTGTCTTCAGAGTGAAACATTTTGCATCCAGAGAGGAGATTCTACACGCTGAGCTGGAAGCATTTGCAAAGAGCAGCTTTCTGTCCAAGTGCTTATTGTGTTCTTCTGTGTCCGTGTTTATTTAGATGCAGAGGTTATGAGCCTGAGAGGATTCTGACATCAGCAAAAGGGCGAAACAACAAACATTACATCTCCGAATTCCTCGCGGCGTCTCTGCTTTTTCTGCCCTGTCTCTGTCCCTACGTGGATGCTCTCATCGCGCCTTCTTGGAAACGAAAGTTGCGCCACTGCCTCTGAGGCAGCATCAGGTGTATGAATTAGCATCAGGCCGACAAAGAATAGTAGGAGGGGACTTGGACACGCACAGCAGTCCTGCCTCATGAGGTGGAATAATCTCCACAGGATTCATCTGAGTCATTCTGCAGAGTTGTAGGATGCATGTTCAGACTTGTGACATAGAACTGGAAGAGATTACAAAATACAACCGAAAATTACAGCATCTGCCGAATAACCCAAATAAAACCACGCGTGCTTCTACCAGGAACAGACACCAGCAGCAATAAAGTGTGTGAAGGAAATATTCACGTGTGGAAAACGTTTAGTGCCGCTTCGATAGCCTGACTCACCAGCGAAGCGGAGAGTCTGAAGATCCCCGCATCTCCTTCTATCTGCTTCACACACGCGGGCTGGGGCGGTGATAAGGTGAAGAGGAGGGTTTGACTGCTTGAGAAATTCATGCAAACGCATTTTCCTGCGCGTGCACGTGGTGGATTATGATAGATGGAGTTCTGGGTGATGGTGCTGGTTACGTGTTAGCTCACAGCTGTGCGTTAAGTTGACGGTGACACTTTTAGCTTTGATAGCAGATGTTTAACATGAAGGTGTCTGGTGTTCAGGACCTTTAAAGCTCTGTTCTTCGTCACATCCAGCAGCATCTTTTATACAAGGACATGAGAACTGGGGCTCAAATACAAGCGAGCGCTTCTTGTGATTTTCCTTGATAAAGGATTAGCAGTGGGATGGGTTTGTGCACCATATCAACGCTGGATTTCCCGGGTTTAGCATATTATACCCTCCCAGCACCTTTCTGAAAATTGCCCACCAGGAATGGAGGCAGTGAACTCCGCCTTCTCAGTATTTAAACCCACAATCTCACCCGGAGCTCAGAGAACCGGAGAACTTGATCTTGACCAACACGTTTGGATTCGTGGGAACTAAATCTGAGCTCTAATTGCCTAAAAGGTGAGACTAGTCTTTGCTTCTTTTAAGTAAAATAAAAACAAATATAAAACAGCAGGCAGGACTTCACGGTGACTTTATGGATTTTGCCGTTTTGGGACATTTTTCCAGCATAGTGTAAAGTGTGCATCAGGTTGACTGGTGCTATGAGTAGACGTTCGCACTGTCGTGCTTTTTAAAATATATGTTGCTTTTATTAGCAGCAGATTGACCCATTATTTACTTTCCCCCTCAAGGTTCCAGCTGCAGTCTCCAATCCGCCCATCTTGGACACATTATCACACTTTTTATTTATTTATTTATTTTGCCTCCCACTCCTGGGATTTAACCTTCACCCAGTCCGTCACTTCGCCCCCTCCTACCCAGAAAGAGGGTGTAAAGTTGGAGTCGGCCCGGAGATGCGGTTCTTTTTCCCGCTGACTGTGTATTGCATCAGCCTGCTTTCCCTCCAGCAGGCTTTGCCGGCTGAGGAGAGACCGGCCACGAACAGGTAGGACACACCGCTGCGCTGCTGCTGTATTAGTGCTACTTTAGTGCCTACAGAGCAACTCTGCTGTCTGAGAGGAGCGAAGAAGGCAGCTGGAGCCGCTGAAATCTTGCTGTTCATAGCTGCACTGCATCGGGCAGAAACAGCGTCGTCAACGCGTTTCAATGGACTGTAACGTCGTCACTTTCCCGTCGTCGTTTAGTTCAAACACTTCTCACTGTTTTTATTCTAACAGAGATAAATACGTTCACAATAAAGACACGCTGATATTTACTCTTTGTGAGTCTGACGCACACTGCGAAACTTGAATCACGAGGGTTGGTGTGTGTAAACGCGTGTCAGCCTGACAGTAGATAGTGGGCACTTGAAGGTCAAAGGCTGTGGCTTTATCTGTGCTGCTCCACATCCACGCGGAGTGTATCTCGGTCAAAGCCCACAGAAATCCACAGAGCTGCGTGAGTTCAGTGTTTTCAGAAGGCGAAATGATCTTTGCAGTTATGAAGGACATGATGAGAAATCACACCTGAGCTGTAGGTGACCTTTGACCTACATTTAACCCTGCCACTGAAACATGACTAAAGTGAGTTAACTGCGCCTCAGCTTGTTTTCTATAAACAATTCACATGTTTCTAAAGCCCCAAACGTCGCAGCTCTTCTTGCCTTACGTCTCGGTGTCACATGATGAACCACTGACATATGGGCTTTTGTTTGCTTTGGTCTCCCTGACATCAAGCAGGGAAAATGTTATTTCCAAAGGTGGGAAAACCAGTTTGTCATTCTGAATAGCCCAGTCGTAGACACCATCACGGGTCATTGTAAAGGATATTGTGAGGGGATGAATGGCACCTGTACTTTTCCACTCTTTTGGTGTCAGAGCAGGATCTCATTAGACACGAGGCAGCAAACAGACGTCCACCCGGTCAGAGGCAGGGAGCTCGTCACAGTGGCAGTAAGTGTTGCATAGTTGAGGATGAGGTACAGTGAAGGGCGACCTCTTCTGGTCGGGTGTGGAGCCGTAACTCTGTGCCAGCGCTGATTCTGCAGTTTTAAAGCGAGCGCCGTGGAAGAAGCTGCTGTTTCCCATGATGTGAAAACGCACTTGAATCTAACCCAGTGTAAGAGGATCCAAGGGTGGAACTTTCCTCCAGGTGGGAAAGCGCTCCTGTGGCCGTCTCTGTCATCTGGACAAACGGCTGCTGCTGAAACCCAGAGAAGGGGGGGCAGCTCTGTTTGCACCTGGCCGGCTCCCCCATCAGTCCTCTGCTCCATTACAAATGTTCAAGGCTGCAGTTCCAGCTCCGTGTAGTTAATTAAACCTTGTTTTATTGCCTTAAAAAAGCTGATAACAAAACAAGAACAGTCACATTTCCTCATGACTTCTGTCTTCTAGACTATCTCAGATAAATGGACTCCCGAGTGTCTGCAGCTGAGCACTGCAGGTACTGTGGAGGAGGTCTGAGCTGTTGTTGACCACTTACAGAGACGTGCAGGTGAAAGGAAAGAGTCTGGGCTCGATCGTGCTGTAGACCCTCCTAACGCATCCTGTTCGGTTCCTGTCACCAGCTGACAGCATGATAACAGCAGACACCACCACTTCACATGTTTTTGTCTGTTGGACTCTTGAGCTCAGATGTCTGTCATTCCTTCCACGTCCTGTGTTTGTGTCCATATTGTCTCCCTGTGTCCTGATATGGACACAGAGAGATGTAACAATGCCAAGCAGGCGCTTTCCAAACGAGGAGAAATTGTTTGTTAAGCATAAGATGGCAACACATACCCCTCATTATCATTTTACATAACATCTTTTTTGTAGTTGAAAATAGTCTGCAGCCAGACAAGTTAAACATGGCTTTAGGAGTGAAGCGGCTTTAGGTCCAGATTCTGGAAGTGGGAAGCGGCTCATTGCTTGCAGACTGAAGACTCTGAAGCTGGTTTGCGGTCAGGCTTTTGTTCGATGGCCCCGGCTTTGTCTGGATCAGCCTGTGTGCATAAGTTGGGCTGCAAGTTTGTCTGAACATTTCAGGGCCGAATAGTCGCGTTTTCACCGAGCACCAACATGACTATCAGAGAAAAACACCTCACAGAGCCTTTCTGCTGTTTCTTGGTTTGGGGTCCAGACATTAGATGTTTCGATTCTGAGCATCTCTTTAAACCACCTTTATTCCTCTGGGATGATTTCAAATTTAGCGCCTCAACCCAGGCTTCTTCTCATACGTCTACTTTGATTTGCAGCCTGTTGTAAACACTGAACTTGCTCAGGGCTGGTGTGGAGTATGTGTAGAGTACAAGCACATCAAGGTAAATCTGCACAAGCACAGGCTGAAGTTGAGAAGGCTGCCGGCAGGAATTCCGCTGTGGATTAATGTCTAAGACCTAAATTCCAACGTTCGCATCCTTAAAGAGCAGGTTTCTGCTCACACAGAGAGCCGCTGCACATGAATGCACTGTACGTCATGTAAGAGTAGAAGACATGCATGTAAGAGGATCAGTGTGGTTTAAGTTCCTCAAACGGCATTTGGAAAATTAAAGCAGCTTCTGAGGGGAAGAGAAACCACCCTTTTGTCTTGTCTACATCCATCAGAATTATGTGGTTTGTGAACTATAACTTGGCATCTGTCAGTTCATGTAATTCACCAGCTGGAGTTTATTCAGAGGCCAAAAAGGCTTGAACAATAGAAATTACAGCCCAGGGTTAGAAAGCTGGAAGTGCCCAGCTCGTTTCATTGAGACAGAGATTTCTGTCAGCTTTCGCTCCTCATCCTCGGATGGCTGATTCCCTTTGAAACATCTGTAAACGTGTACGTTTGAAACGTAGTGGGTTTAAATCTGAAGTGTTGGGATTACTGCGGGCCAATCTTAGGAAGGCTCAGGGTTGGGTTTATGTTTCGTTTCCCCTCCATGAGACCTGTGGCTGGAATTTAAGATTAGACTATGACTTGAGGCCAAATCTGCTCAGAGATTCAGCCCAGATTTGACTTCCTAAAACAACTAATACAGCTCGTTGTCATTAATAAGGAAGAAAAGGAAACATCTACAGGTACTGGCTTCACCTTTAACCCCTTAGCAGTCGGACGTACCGCCCACGGGACATTGGATGGTTTAGGGGACTAATTGGACTGCTAAGGGGTTAATCTAACTGTTAGGTCCTATGAAATCATCAGCCAAATGTGTCTGAAAGCCATAAACTTGGGATATTGCAACGCATCAGAAACCAGAAGCCCAGACGTCTTTGATTTCCTGCCAAACACAAAGGTCTCCTTCACTGTATGACTGGTTAGACTGCAGGGAGGTCAGGCATTGTTCCAGCTGCAGGTGATGTTGGCCCAACCAAAACGCAGAGCTTGTTCCCCGGCACATATTTATTTTTCAAGACCATTAACTAAGTGCACCAGGTGCTCCGATGGTTTGCTCGGGAATCGGAGGCACTGCTGTCATTGATCACAAGGCTTTTCCTACGCTGTGGTGCGTTGCTCCATAATCCCCTTTACCTCATTAATGCGCACAATAAACAGAGCTGGATTACTGACCAGGAAAAGCAAGGGGGGTTGCCATGGGGTACCAGATGCTTTTCTTAGATGTGAGGCAGTTAGCATGTTGGATTGTTATTATTGCCTACATCACTGCAGCACCTTAACATTGCACATGGCAGCTGCATGAGTGTATTTTTCAGCCCCAGTCAGAAAAGATTGATGTTCTTATGCTAAACTTTTGACCTCCTGGATCCAGGATACAAACAGAAAGAGTCATCAGCACCACAGATTACAGCTGCTATAGACTCGCATCAGTCACATCCATTATCACTGCTGTGAAAACCAGCCTGAAACAATGAAAATGCTGTGGGTTACAGTAAGTATCCGTATGGAAATGTACAAACTATACATCCTGTCATTGGGTTGTGTAAATGCGTTTATGAGATCTGTTGTGGAGCCACCGCTGCAGCTATGCAAATAAGCTTTAAGCTTTCACCGTGCAGACCATGTGGGTGTAACTTGATGATGTGGCACTGTGGCAGACTGCGGCCTGTCCTGGAAATAGTGCTTTCCTCCGTCTGCGGCCTACCATTATGCAACTATTTATTCAGCCATCGCCACTGTTGGATAGCAGGTCCTCTAAAGGCGACCGGCTCTGCCAACAGTGAGCCAGCAGCTGCACTTAGCGTCTCTGGGAGGAGTCTCAAACCAACCACAGGCTGTGAAGTCTTGGAGAACTCAGCAGGGAGTGTTCATGAGAAGATAACACGAGTTAGCGTTTCACATGTGGAAGACACGTTTTATAATTAAAATGGTGAAACATTTTTCCATCTGTGCTTCGAAAGGCGAACACGAAAGATGGATTCATTCTAATCCTAAATGTAAACCTCTGGCAAAGATTCCACCTTTTTTAGTTCATCCAGGCACAACATGATGTTAAGCCCAGCAAAATATTTATCCTAGCAACTTTGGGAATTGTGGCTTTAACAGATGTAGCTGACACTGTGACGCCAGATATTCTTCACCAAACAGCGATCTTATCCCAAACCTTACTGGTGCCAAAGCAAAACCAAGCAGTGAGAAACACCAGTATTTCACAACAGGCTGTAAAACCAAAAATCACTTTGATAGTCACACAGAGGGGCAGTCCAGCAGGTAACGGGTACAGAAATACGAAGGCACCTACATCCTTTATTTGTACAAGCACCGCGTCGTGTGTGGACCAACATAGCTATTCCACAGTCTGAAATGTGACCGAGCAGTCATTGTTTCTTTTTACTTCTCTCGGGATTTTGAGTCACACCGTGCTACGCAAACATGGCGCTAACAGGTCAGCGAAGGAGCCACTGTTTTTGTCAAACAAAGAACAGATGGCGAGTCGGCCACTGCTGTTTGCTGAAAATGTCTGAGCCAGTGGTCCGCCACACTGCACACCTTAACACATCATTTAGTGTCATGTGTATTCTCACGAGCCTGTTTGTACAGATGGACCAATCACACAAGAGGTGCTGTCCATCTTGCCAATAGTTTGTGAGAAAGTGTGTGATTTTTTACATTTTACATGTTGGATGGGGTGATCCTTTACAACTTTCATGTTTGTAGCCTAACTTGTCCTGTGAAGGATATAGATGCTGAAGGATGCTCTGTGCGGTGTTCAGAAGCTAGCATAAAATATTTATTTACCAAATTGCACCTATAATTAGATGTCCGCAGAATTAGCATTGCCCTCGATCGTGCTAACAGTCGTGGCAGTGATTGGCACAGTTGATATTTTTGGAATTATCTGGACAAACAGAAACTCCTGACGGCTTAGCTAGTTCTAGTTAGCACAAATTAGCATGCTAGCTGCAAAACTGTCTCGTGAACTCGTCACAATTCTACCTGCTGAGAATGTAACACATGAACTTCTAGCTTACACTTTTAGTTATGTGTAGCTGCTAGTATTGCTCTATGTTCTCATGCTATCTTGAGTTGTTTCACGTTTCTGGTGCACTTTCAGTATGAATCCCTCTCACTCCTGTAGAACAGCTTTTCACCTGACATCTCTTTTCTCCTCAGGTTGGATGTTCTCAACAAACTCATTGGCCAGAAAGAGGATAACGCTCCCGCTGCAGAAAGCCAGACTATCAGCACGGTCCCATCTTCAGCCTTGAGCCGATCCCCAAACCGGCTGCCTGGATTCATGAAGCAGCGACTGGCATCAGGAGCAAGGACAGCCTCCCCGGCCTTGGCGTGGGCGCGGTCCACCGAGGCTTTGCAGGTTGAGCGACGGGCACCGAGAGCTCGTCGCCATGCCCACTCACGAGGGGGTCACCACAACCATCACCATGCCAAACTGATGCGGGTGGGTTGCGTCCTGGGGACCTGTCAAGTGCAGAACCTCAGCCACAGGCTCTATCAGCTTATTGGCCAGACTGGCAGAGAAGACTCTTCTCCCATTAATCCCAGGAGCCCCCACAGCTTTGGATGACTTCGATAAAACCTCCAAATAGCCACAGCAAGTCTATCTATTGCTCCATTTATTTATTGTTTCTTAATATATTATTATTATTGATAGTTATTGCATTAGAGTTTGATGTAGTACACAACTTTTATTATACCCGCCTTAGATGACTGTTGCTTCTAATTTTTGTGCACAATATATGGATTTAAAACTTTAAATCAGGACTGATTGAATCTTCTTTCAAGCCCCTGAACTGATTTCTCCCACCATCATGAGAAAGTTTGGCTTTGAGGGTTAGTGATGTCTTTCTGAATCTCCCTCTGGAACGTTCAAAAGAAGCCAAGAGATCTCAGGCTGATGTTTAAATCCTGTTAATATAAGAATGAAGGCTTGTCTTCAACACCATCCAGCGGCCTGGTCCTATCTGCCCACTGACCTCCGCAGGAGTGGTTATCCTGCCGCTCACTGATCAAACACTTAAGCCATTAATGTGGATTTGAAGCTGCAGCGTGAGCTGGATTCCTGTCAGAACCAATGTATTCCTAGAGAACTCGTCGGCGACTCAGTGAACCCTTTTACCTCTTTTCTGTGGCCCCCTTTGTCTTAATGTTGGACTCACATGCAATTTCAGATTGAACACTGACACCCCTGGAGCAGGTCGCAAGTTTCCAGTTGCCTCAGAACTGTGAACTCATCATTCAGCAAGACTTTACCACAGAGAGAGGAGAGGGTCAGCTTCTGTTGCTTTGGATGGAATGCAAACAAACGGACTCCCCTAAGTATCGCTTTCAATTTTGAGCTGCACTGGCTGGTTGGCTATCACAGCACAGTGAACGTTGGAGTCATGGATCAGTCCTCTGTCACGCCGCTGCTGCCATTCTCCCTGCTGGAAGCCAAGTCTGAAATATTAGCCTTTTCACGTGATTCATAAGTTCCCTGTGGAAGTCAGGACTTTGGACTGACAGCCGTTTAATAAACCTAAAGGTTCAGTCACAATGTGAGGGGTGGGAGGGGGCTGGGGGGCTTTCCAAGTCTCCCGCTGTCGAGTAGTTGTAACGGAGCGATGTGGACTCTTGGTCTGGACGAAGATGTTCCTGTTGATGTTTCTCAGTAGCTCGATATTCGCTTTCAGTTCTAGATCGATCTCATGAAACCAAAAACACATTTGACCTTCTTTACGTGCCTTTGGACGTCTTATGGACCAACTGAAGGACTTTTGTGAAAACTGCTGAGTGTGCACATGAGTGCATTTCTTCCTAAATGTTTTCCTCTGTGTTTCATGTGGAGGCTGTACAAGCCTGCAATCTGCTCATGAGCCAAGTCTTCGATGCCAACTGTGTGAAGTCTTTTTTAGGAAGACTGAATAAGAAAAGTTCAGCTGCATGTTACAGTTGGTAAAACACCCTTAATGTTGATGTGTAATGGGCTAAATGGGTTTAAATTAGTCCTGAGATGATGGCCAAAAGCTTTACGACTACATTGCTGTTTTGTAATGAGGGACCAGAGCAACCAAAATGTTAGGTGTAGCAGTGCCCAGTTTCAAATATGTACACGAAATAGCAAAAACACAAGTCCTAACATTTCCTCTCACTCTATTTATATTCACGTCCGAAGTGGTGGGCAGACGATGGACTGAAAATAACCGAAGTTTCCTCATCAAGAGTCCTAGAATTGGGTTAAACCTTACAAAAACTGTAAAACATATATTTAATTTCTCTATTCCAAGTCTTTACTATATGTTTGGCTACTCTTTATGTCTTTTTAAAGGATACAGGCCACTGAGCGATATCTGGTTATTACTGACGTTAGTTTAAAATCACCAAATACCTGATAGTACTTGACAAATCGACTTTACAGTGTGCGCTTCTTTTATAGCCTGATGTCTTTCTCCTTTTTTACATGTTTGCATTTAGTCTCTTTTTTTGCTAATCCTGTCTGTAATTGTGGGGGCTGTGAGGTCACAGGTCACAATAATCAGAGGTCTTAACCTGTTCAAAGGCTTGTTGAGGTGCAACTCTCTGCTGTAATGGAGCTAATCAGTGTCTCGTGACCGATCATTAAAAGGCTTTTCAAACGCTAAAACAACCTGGTTGATTTCTGTACTTTCCAGAATGTCTCTCTCTCTCACACACACACACACACACACACACACACACACACACACACACACACACACACACACACACACACGATACATGTGTGTGTTTGCACTGCTAGCCTACCAGGAAACGTATCTCCTGTGTTTGATCTGCTCTGGATCGCTGTGCTCCTGCTGCCTGTATTTTAACGTCTTTTGTTTAAACGCAGTGTGTTCTTGTGACATCAGACATTGCTTCATGTGGGGCTGTATGAGCAAACTGTCCACGACCGCCGATACGTCCGCACAGAGCAAGCATCCAGAGCCAATCAGGCAGGTTAACAGTGTTTCTGTTACAAACAGGCACATCTGGTTTGTTTGCTTGTTTTCCATCTGAGAGACACCCGATCTTCTTTAGATCACAGGAAGCACTTTAAAGCATGTCTGTCCAATGTTTGTCACAACTTGAATTTTGCTCCCTGTAACAGACTTATGAAAAGCCCTGATGTACTTGTGTAAATGTGGCTGTCTGCGAATGTGTTTGAAGATGTCAGTGCCTTCCACGTGGCTTCACCGTGAGCATCACGGGCACCTGTGAATATTTAGATAATCAGCCAAAGTATTTAAAAAAGTCATGTATTTAAGTTATCTTTGTATGTTTATGTCTGTGTATCACCAAAGTTGTTCCACTGCTGCTTAAACATGGTAGGAAAAGAAGTCTGAACTGTAGTAAAGTCTTATTGTTACTGTTTTTATTGACTTTTGAAATAAAAGGTGTTCTGTGGAGTGAGTTACAGTATGATCTCTGTGTGTGTGCACTTCTCAAACATGTGAAGACATACGTGATGGTCACGTCAGGCTGTGAAAGTGCCTCTCCAAAATCCCAATTAGGTTAACGAAGTCCACAGCACATATCCACTTTGTGTCGTCGTCCACTCTCCGGATGTTGCAATGGCCTCGACTGGCTGTTCTGACTCATCTGCCCTAACTGAAGTCAATCATTATGGGGGGACAGTCCTTGAGAAATCAGGATATGATCTGATAGCAGCCTGAAGTCGTATGACTGCACAGAGTTAATGAGTCACAAACGGCGGAGGCTGGTCAACAGAACACCAGCTATTGGTTCATTGAGCTGAGTGGAGGACAGAAAACAGGCAATGAAAGCCTCAGAGCAGCACTTTGCACAAGCATCTCCGGTTTGCTCTCGGAGACAGCGTCCTGAGTTTAGCAATAATTCTTAAATGGAAAAAACGAGAGCGGCCCAGAGACTTGATGTGAGCATTAAAAGTCAAAGATCGGTCAAAAACCACCCAGAATTGGACACAACTGTCGTGCTTTGACTTCTGGCAGGTAATCGTACCTCAGAGAATGCTGCCACTGATTCTAGTCCCCTGTAATGGATGGATGATGGATGAAAGGAAGTAACCCTGATCATGTTTGAGGAAAAAGTAGAAAAAGTCTCTTTATTGTTATCAGTCTACAGAGGAGACTGTAGAAACCATGTTATCATGTTATGGTTATGTAGCATCAGATCAGATCTAGGGTTCATCCTGCTGGGAGGCTTCAGCAGCCCAGCACACTTCAGCTGGATAAAGGAAAGTGAATGGGTGGGTGGGTGGGTGGCCCTTTATCATGCTGACTGGCTGTAGTTCAGGAGGAGAGGAGGTCATCTACTGTTTGGAAGGCTGGTGGTTCAATTCCTGGCTGCTCCAGCCTGCATACTTGGGTAAGATAGTAACCCTGAGTTGCTCTCTGACAGACTCGTGAATGGTGCATGTTGTATAAAGATCTTTGAGTGCTCTGGCAGAGTAGAAAACCAGTCCATTTGTATGTGTTGTGAGCTCTTCATCTTAATGGTAATGTGCTAACGCTCAAGTTTCCCAAACTGAGGGGTCAACACTGGCGCATTTATAAGGCCGTTCAAATTAGAAATACATATTTCTTCTTCCACCATCTGACCCGGGCCTTTCTACGTGGAGGTGTGTCCTCCTGCATGCGCTCTTTCTGGGTACCGCAGCTTCCTTACAGTCCACAGACCTGCAGTCAGTGTGTACATTGGCCATAGGTGTGAATGGTTGTCTCTGGCTGCGTCCACACTGATACGCTTTCGTTTGAAAACACATCGTTTTCTCTGCGTCTTGGCCTCCCGTCCACACTGAGACGCCGTTTTTGCTCAAGGAAATCGCAGCGTTTTCAAAACGCTCTCCAAGCGGATACATTTGAAGACGCCGTTTTCGCGTCGCAGTGTGGATAGCGAACCCGGAGCCTTTCTAAAACGATGACGAACGTTAGTCATGTGATGCAGTCATGTGACCAATTAAACACAGATAGCAGAGGGCATTATACAGCAGCTGTTTTGTTTGACAGCCCTGTTAAAGATTAATATCAGTCTGTACGCGCTCCAGAGAGCTTTTCTGCAAATGCTTTTGCAACGTTGTACCTTTGTGTTACTCGCAGCAACAACTCCAGCTCATTGTTAGTTTCTACGTTTCCATTTAAAGAACTCGCTGCTTTTCCTCGACTTTCTGCCGCCACGTTTCAAAAGCCAGAAAGTAAATAAGCGGCAGACAGAAATGAGGCAGGCCGAATCTTCTTGCGCTTCACGCATGCGCAGGACTAGATGAAGCGTTTTCAGCCGTTTCAATGTGGACGTACAACTCAGTGAAAACGACTGAAAGCGCTGGTGTGGACGCGGCCTCTGTGTTGGCCCTGTAGAGTGCCTAACCTCTGGCCTTCCCGCGAGCCTGACTTTGATTGGCTGAAGAAAATGGATGGATGGATACTTCTTCTCCATGTTTATATTTCCTTCTGTTATCACTTTGCTTCAAAGTTTTATCACCATGTAAAAATCAAATAGCACAGAAGTGCACCAGCGTGAGTTATGTCACATCATTGCCTGCAGCTGATGTGTCAGCCAGCAGAAACTGTGTCACACACCAGAGACTACTCTCCCACCTTACCTACCATAAATTTGATCGGTTGACTTTCACAGAAAACTTGTGTCATTATTTTAGGAACAGCAGAAGACTTTACATGATCTGTGTAGTAAAAGTAAAGCACGTTGAATCCACACTGTAAAGAACCCGCAGTGTTGTTCAGGTCAAGTGACTGGAGATAGTTGACTTATTGCAGTGATTTTAAATAAGTGGAAACTCAGGAAGCCGGATCTGGTTCGTGTTACTTAATGGAAAAAGGCAAGACAATATTTTACACTTGGCAGAACGCAGGTGCCGTCACATTTTCCATCAGTGGAACGCAGCCCCACAGTCACAGAATATGAACACTGTGGGACTAGCAGCACAGAGTGAGAAGACACAGCAAATAATGGAAACATTTTTATTGAAGTGGAGATTATTTTATCTGCTTTTATCTGATCTGACAAAAGTCATCACAGTGCCCAAGAATCTTGTTTTGTCTGACCAACAACCCACCATGTCTACAATGTAACCATGTAAAATGTTCATGTTTAAGTAAACTGAATATTATTATTATTGTTACATCAAACTTGTCACATAATCAGATTTTCTGTTGTGTCCAGACACTGAGGTGACTTAGGAACGTCCTTGTCTTTGAAAAGCATGTTTGCACACCGATCAGAAAGGCTGGTCATACTGATCATACTGTAAATGAGTAATGAATCTGTCTCAGATCACTGGACATAATTAATATTTAATGGATTGCCTACATGAAATTACAGCGAGCCATTTTCAGCATTCATCACTCATGTGGCACATTGTGTGCACTATTGTCAGGTTACACCGTGTAAACTAATTTACAGGGGGAAAAGCCTTGTCTGAATGTTTTAGAAAAATGAACACAAAAAACAAACTAATGACTACATACAGATTCCACAGAGTTCCCTTCAGGATCAGCACAAGCCGGCTCTAAAGAAGTCACAGTGCCCATTCACAGTAAGACCGCTCATGGATCTCAAACTGGCAGCAGAGCACTCAAACCAGTCTCATCAACACTGAAGAGCTGAGCCCTGGAAACAGAAAGTGGCGTCTCAGTTTGGCCATAAATGAAGAGAAACCGGACAGAGGAGGACTGGAAAACAGTGCCATGGACAGACAAACACCAGTTTGAGGTTTTCGAGTCACGAGGAACAAATGAAAAGATGGTGTAGCAATCCTTGATGTAATCTGGCAAATATGTTTCCAGATGTTTGGGGTGTTTGGTGGTAAAAGTGGGATTTGGACAGATTCAAAGGGATCTCGACTGATGAAGGCTATCGCTTCATCTTCTCACTGGTGGTCTCTGCTTGTCTGGTGTTCAGCACAGTCACTCCGTCGAGGTGTTGTGGGAACAGTCTGTCAATACTGTATTCAAGAAAAGCCCATCAAGTCATTCTTACTCATTTCAGGTTGTCATGGAAGGATGGATGGAGATGTCTCCAGATTACATTGGCAGATTATGAAAGCAAAGTTTGATGAACATCATTTAAGTAAGTAATGTAATGTTTTACATCCATGGATGGATGGTGATTTTAGAGGAGTGGACAAATATGCTACTACAACATCTGTAGCCATC
Organism: Pundamilia nyererei; assembly: GCF_000239375.1. Taxonomy (NCBI): domain Eukaryota; kingdom Metazoa; phylum Chordata; class Actinopteri; order Cichliformes; family Cichlidae; genus Pundamilia; species Pundamilia nyererei. The sequence continues at coordinate 176,653 of NW_005187523.1, forward strand.
CATCCATCC
>NW_005187523.1:177563-184828 GCF_000239375.1 Pundamilia nyererei
TCCGTCCGTCCATCCATCCATCCGTCCATCCATCCATCCATCCATCCATCCATCCATCCATCCATCCATATCTGGGGCTAGGTTACAGGAGCAGCAGCCTAACCTGCTCCAGCTTATCCAAGTGAACACAAAGGTGCGAGACCAGCACTTCCACCAAGCTCACATCTCGCCTCAGAAAATCAGAATCAGAAAAGGGCTTATTGTCGAATGTTGAGCAGATTTACAACATTAGGAAATTGCAGTGGTACCTAGTGCGAAACATGCTATAAGACAAACACTTAAATAAAAACAAAAGTGCTGAGCAGATTGATATATACATGAAGGTGATGATCAGTGCAAAACCAGTGCACCTGACCCCAGCACCCCTACAGGAAGACAGACTGGGTGGGCCCCATGGGCTAAGGCTTTGCCACCAGTGCTTCCTCCTGAGACTTGGCACCACTGTGGCATCCAAGCCACACTGTACTACTCTGAGGGCCGGTAAGCTGTGGGTCTGTCTCCTCACTTCTGCTATTGCTTCTTTCAAGTCCTTTCACTCTATATGCAATAGTGTATTTTAACCCTGGAGTCCAGTATATTTGCTGGATTCATGCTGTTGTGATAAACATGTCACAGTCAACATTCGGGATTACATAAGATGAATATTTAAATTCAAGAGTTCCTAATACTACTCTGACAGCCGTGCTTAAGAAAACAGCTAAACAATAGTAGTGTCCATTACATGTCTTAAGGTTTGAATTTTGGCTCTGTTCCTACATTTAGGCACGTTTGTCTAGGATCACTTTATTTATATCCATATACCAGCGCGGTTTTCCCTGTCTCATGCAAGCTCAGCCTCTCCTCGACTGGGTTTTTGCTTTCTTTCATACTGATCTGTGTGTGTGTGTGTGTGTGTGTGTGTGTGTGTGTGTGTGTGTGTGTGTGTGTGTGTGTGTGTGTGTGTGTGTGTGTGTAGAGGATCTTCAAAGGAATGACCTTTAGCCTAGTTTGTTGGATGTTGCCTCTCACCTACTCCATGGCACATTTGTTTGCAGCAGTGACCGACCTGCTATGCATGACTTTGGCCTGATAAAAATTTGGCTTTTGGACTTTTTTCCGACCCTTGAATGTTTCAACCATCATCATTACACTGGGCACGCTGGGCAAAATCTTGCCCTCCTTGTGTTACTGGAGGCACACACTGGCTTTCCACAAACAGCTTCTACTGTATGTCCAGTACTGTGCAAACACATTTTAAACTGCAGCAACAGTACTGCAGGCTTTCCTTCATAGGTTTCTTTGGACATTTCACTCACTCGTTTTCAGTCCCGTTCTTGTACCTCACCGTTTTCAGAAGAGTGTTTTTTGTTTGTTAGCCTGTTTAACTTTGACCTCATTCAAACACAACAATAGCACCTGTCACACTCTGCATTTCAGCCAGCGGTGTTGGGGATCTTTTCAAAAGTGATGGAATAAGGAATGCAGAACAGACCACAACATTATTAAAGCAATGTGGGATAATCATACCAGAAAATAAAGGAATCCAAGCAGCTTTTGGCAGGAAGCCTGGAGTACTTTCCCCACTACTGTAAAGACTACAGCAAGAAATGAGAAGAAAGCTGAAAGTGAGTTCAGGCTGTGGTTCAGAAGATTGACTTTCGAGCTTGCTACGATTGTACAAACTCTGTTTTTGCCTTGTGCTTTATTTTCATGTATGCTAGCATGTTTCAATAAGTCGCGCACATATTTCCCATTTTCCTAGCAAAATATAAAGACATGAGGGGTGATCGTGACGTTTGAAGAGTACTGTGCTGGACTTTTCTTTTTGGAACTTTAATTTGGAACTTTCACTTAAACACAAAGTGCTGCAGTGTGGCAAGAAAACCCTATGATTATAAAAAAGTAGTGAGCCAGCAAGAAAACAAACCAGGGAACACTCGAGGACATGAGCGAGAAACAGACTGAGGAAGAAAACATTTACGTGGACTCATTTTTTGTGTAATTAAAAAGAATAAAAAGAAATTAAATTAAATTAAATTAAATTAAATTAAATTAAATTAAATTAAATTAAATTAAATTAAATTAAATTAAATTAAATTCATGTCCCCTCCGTGAACATCATAGTGGAGGGGTTTGTGTGTCCCAAGGATCCCTGGGACTCTGTTGTCTGGGCGCTGCCCCCTGGTAGGGTCTCCCATGGCAGATTGGTGCTGGGTGAGGGATCAGACAAAGAGCGATTCAGCAGACCCCAATGAGCGCAAGATCAAGGGACCAGTCCACCCTGCCCAGGATAGGGTTACCGGGGCCCTGGAGCCAGGTCTGGGGAGGGAGCATCTAGTAGCCGGGCCTTAGTCCATGGGGCCTGGCTGGGCACATCCCGAAAAAAAGGGACACTGACCCATTCTCCTGCAGGCCCACCAGCTGCAGGAGGTGGTGTAGAGGTCGGATCCGATGTGTGCTGTGGGGTGGCCAGAAGCGGAGGCCGTGGCAGACTGATCCCCAGCTACCAAGACTAGAAACTAGGATATGGAACATCCCCTCTCTGGTGGGGAAGGAGCCTGAGTTAGTGCATGAGGCTTAGAGGTACCAACTAGATATACAGGGAGTGCAGAATTATTAGGCAAGTTGTATTTTTGAGGAATAATGTTATTATTGAACAACAACCATGTTCTCAATGAACCCAAAAAACTCATTAATATCAAAGCTGAATGTTTTTGGAAGTAGTTTTTAGTTTGTTTTTAGTTTTAGCTATTTTAGGGGGATATCTGTGTGTGCAGGTGACTATTACTGTGCATAATTATTAGGCAACTTAACAAAAAACAAATATATACCCATTTCAATGATTTATTTTTACCAGTGAAACCAATATAACATCTCCACATTCACAAATATACATTTCTGACATTCAAAAAAAAGAAAAAACAAATCAGCGACCAATATAGCACCTTTCTTTGCAAGGACACTCAAAAGCCTGCCATCCATGGATTCTGTCAGTGTTTTGATCTGTTCACCATCAACATTGCGTGCAGCAGCAACCACAGCCTCCCAGACACTGTTCAGAGAGGTGTACTGTTTTCCCTCCTTGTAAATCTCACATTTGATGATGGACCACAGGTTCTCAATGGGGTTCAGATCAGGTGAACAAGGAGGCCATGTCATTAGTTTTTCTTCTTTTATACCCTTTCTTGCAGCCACGCTGTGGAGTACTTGGACGCGTGTGATGGAGCATTGTCCTGCATGACAATCATGTTTTTCTTGAAGGATGCAGACTTCTTCCTGTACCACTGCTTGAAGAAGGTGTCTTCCAGAAACTGGCAGTAGGACTGGGAGTTGAGCTTGACTCCATCCTCAACCCGAAAAGGCCCCACAAGCTCATCTTTGATGATACCAGCCCAAACCAGTACTCCACCTCCACCTTGCTGGCGTCTGAGTGGGACTGGAGCTCTCTGCCCTTTACCAATCCAGCCACGGGCCCATCCATCTGGCCCATCAAGACTCACTCTCATTTCATCAGTCCATAAAACCTTAGAAAAACCAGTCTTGAGATATTTCTTGGCCCAGTCTTGACGTTTCAGCTTGTGTGTCTTGTTCAGTGGTGGTCGTCTTTCAGCCTTTCTTACCTTGGCCATGTCTCTGAGTATTGCACACCTTGTGCTTTTGGGCACTCCAGTGATGTTGCAGCTCTGAAATATGGCCAAACTGGTGGCAAGTGGCATCTTGGCAGCTGCACGCTTGACTTTTCTCAGTTCATGGGCAGTTATTTGGCGCCTTGGTTTTTCCACACGCTTCTTGCGACCCTGTTGACTATTTTGAATGAAACGCTTGATTGTTCGATGATCACGCTTCAGAAGCTTTGCAATTTTGAGACTGCTGCATCCCTCTGCAAGATATCTCACAATTTTTGACTTTTCTGAGCCTGTCAAGTCCTTCTTTTGACCCATTTTGCCAAAGGAAAGGACGTTGCCTAATAATTATGCACACCTGATATAGGGTGTTGATGTCATTAGACCACACCCCTTCTCATTACAGAGATGCACATCACCTAATATGCTTAATTGGTAGTAGGCTTTCGAGCCTATACAGCTTGGAGTAAGACAACATGCATGAAGAGGATGATGTGGACAAAATACTCATTTGCCTAATAATTCTGTACTCCCTGTAGTCAGGCTCCCCTCAAGGAATGGCTTTGGCTCTGGAACCAGTATCATGGAGAGGGGCTGGACTCTGTCTCAGTCTGGTGTTGCCCCTGCTGAGAGGCGGCGGGCTGGGGTGGGTATCCTAGTATCCCCTCGGTGTGCTGCCCGTACGTTGGGTTTTTACCGGTGGACAAGAGGGTTTGTTCCCTGTGCCTTCAGGTCGGGGAACAGGTCCTGACTGTCGTCTGCGCTTATGCGACGAGTGGCGGTTCAGAGTACCCAGCCTTCTTGGTGTCCTTGGGCGGGGAGCTTGAGGGTGCCACACCTGGGGACTCTGCTGTCCTGCTGGGAGACTTCAACACTCATGTGGGCAATGACCAAAGGACGATGGTCGATTTTGTAACCATATCACCAGACCTGAGGCCATATGTTCTGGACACTCGGGTAAAGAGAGCGGCTGAGCTGTCAACTGATCACCACCTGGTGGTGAGTTGGATCCGGTGGCGGGGGAGGATGATGTATAGTGAGGGTGTGATGACAGAGGCCCCAGTCTGCGAGATCTTCAATGCACACCTCCAGCAGAGCTTCAACAGTGAGACTGGGGACATGGACCATGTTCAGCACCTCCATTGCACTGAGCTGCAGCTGATGGTTGGTGCCTGTCATGGTGGTAACCCCCGAACCAAATGGTGGACACCAGAGGTGAAGGGAGCCACCAGGCTGAAGAAGGAGTCCTTCATCCTGTCTTCCTTCTCTCACCCCAACCAATCACAGCAGATGGCCCCGCCCCTCCCTGAGTCTGGTTCTGCTGGAGGTTTCTTCCTGTTAAAAGGGAGTTTTTCCTTCCCACTGTCGCCAAAGTGCTTGTTCATAGGGGGTCATATGATTGTTGGGTTTTTCTCTGTATGTATTGTTGTAGGCTCTACTGTACAATATAAAGCGCCTTGAGGCGACTGTTGTTGTGATTTGGCGCTGTGTAAATAAAATTGAATTGAATTGAATTGAATTGAATTATAGGGCTTGGTTAGCCTCTGGGACTTCGGAGGCAGCTGATAGGGACCGACAGGCCAAGCAGAACATGGCTCAGGCTGTGGCTCAAGCAAAACCCCGGGTGTGGGAGGAGTTCGGAGAGACCATGGAAAAAGACTTTTGATTCTGGCAAACCGTCAGGCGACTCAGGAGGGGGAAGGAAGGATGGATGGAGAAATGAAATGAAAATGAAAATCCATTTAAAACTGGTTGTAACAGCAACGTTGTCCAGCAGCCTTGGATCCACACAGGAAGAGCAACAGTCTGATCTGGAAACCTGTAGTATGGGGTCAACACATAAACGAGTTTTCTCTGTAAGTAAAACACTTCAGACACTTTTTATGTGTTTAAAGTTGCTTGACAGTTCTGGCTGGAGCTCCGCCCACATGCTATATTTGTACCTTATGTTTGTGATGGGCAACCAATCACGGGAAAGTTGTCTTGGCTAGAAATGAGCAGAATAGGTCAAGTAGGTTTGACTTGACGTAAGGAATGAACTGAAATGATGGATCTTCTGGACAATGCACTTTCTTAAATAATCACAGTAAACAATGTTATGAGAAAAACGTGCTGGGAGACGAAGCCTGTTTGACAGTTTTTACATCATTTTACATTTTTCTGGGGAACCCAACAGACGTGTAATAGGTACCTGACATGAAGAATGAACATGTGGAAATATGCACTACTGACTGTGGCCTAATTTCACTTTATCAATAGTCAAGAGTCATTTTGTCCTTTGGCCAAGTTAAATTCTGAGTGCGCTTTCAGAAATCACGCTCCCCAGTTATCTGGTGTCGGGCGGTTTTTGCTGAGACAGGAATAAGACAGTGAGTCACTGGCTTGAGCAAGAATGTGTTACCATACCTAGCAGAGGAGGCGGGGCGGGGATTTGAAAATGAACAAGGTTAGTGTCCTTACATAAACCACTTTTTACTAAGACGGGTCCATGCAAAGCCTCATGCACCTACAGACAAGGTCACATTCAAAAATGTGGATAAAAGAAAAGAGGAGCACAAACACATGGATCATGCACAGATTCCTCTTGTCACTCTTCATTTATTTCACAGGCTGTGGTTGTCATAATACACCAGGAGACAGATCCACTTTGGCTGCTTTAAGCCTTTGGTAAAACATAATTTACCTCCACTGATGACAGTTTTTAACTTGAGTGGGTAAAAGCAAACTCAGGATGCAGGTCATAGATTCCCACCGAGGGACCGTTTAGGAAGCCAGAGTGAGATACAATGAGATATGACACTTCAGTCACATGTCCTGTCAAACGTAAGCATGTTCTGCTGCACATCACTGGAGCCGGACTGTGATTGGCCGTAATAGTGCAGCGTAAGTTTAGACACTCGTGGTTGTGTGTTACAGCCAAAATAACTTCACTGCATAACGCAAAAGGAAGCCAAGACCCACAGCATGCTACAGCAGGAGCGCTGAGACTGGGTGCTTATGGTGATGCAGGTGACTAAAAATGACACGCAGCTATCGAGGCGAATCTTTACTTGAGAGCAGCAGGTACAAAAATCCATCCATACGATCAGTTCTGTGGAAAGTCTATCAAGATAAGGAGGCTTTACAATCCTGGCTGTGACTTCCATCCCCAACACTGATAATATGAACAGAGTCGCCTACAGCTGTGCACGGTTATGCTAGATTTGTTGGTTCTACTTTTAGTGATGGCTTGATACACATTTGGTGTGTGTGTGTGTGTGTGTGTGTGTTATGGTAGTGAAAGAACATGTCACTAAGTCTTATATTGTTTTCAGAGAAGTCAAACATTTGGATACACACAAACATTTTTGTTGTGGTCTTTTCGTGTGATTTACCGTCAGTTAGATACTCACAGTCATCCTTTTGTTTATCTGTGAGTGTGTGTGCGCACATGCAGATGTGTGTTATTGTGTCTCTAAATTTAAGAGCGTGCATCGTGGCAGAGCAGAGGAAAATAATCTGTGAAAGCCTTGCAGGCAGGCAGTGATGTCACAGTCTCCATAAGTCATAGATAAACGTGACTCCACACACACACACACACACACACACACACACACACACACACACACACACACACATCCACGCCCACTCGAACACACACATGCAGACAACTTATAATCTTAA
>NW_005187523.1:185260-199836 GCF_000239375.1 Pundamilia nyererei
CCTCAGCTCTCCGTGGCCTGGCTGCCAGCTGTGGAAAGCATACGTGCAGTCTCACACATAGCCTCCTCTCAGGCCACAACCCTTTTCTCTCACCGGTTATTAACACAAGACCTGGATTATCCTCTGCTGTGTGTCTGTGGTCTTGTGTCAAACACAAATAACTATTTTATTGCTATTAATAGAGAGAAACGGAGCCTGGTTGTTCATGTACGGCTTCAAAGCACAACGTTTTTGACTTTTTCCATTTTGTCTTGTTCCAGCGGTGCAGGAAAAACTGGTGAGCTGACTTTACTATCTGGCCTTGTTAGGCATACTTAAAGGTGGACCACACCCACTGCTGCTTTATTACAAACAGACTGATGATTAGATCGCCCTCCTGCTGCTGACTCATCCAGGTAACACCTGGAGCGTATGAACAGCAGCACACTCTCCATGATGCTCTCAGATTAGCTTTTATGGTAAAGACTTATCACTCATTGCTATGTATGAGAGCACTTTAGTAATCCCGAAAGACGAATGCCACGGAAAGCTGACAAACAGCACTCATAAATGTCCATAAATCAGATTATATATAGGTTTAATATCAGTCATAATAAACAGACTTTACACTCATTGTCATTCTTTATTTAACAAAAATCAGCCAGAAGCGGTGTCTGGAAGTATGATGATTCAGTAACTTGTAGAATCACTTTTCATCAGCAATACCTCGAAGTAAAGAAGCCTCACGGTGCTGTGGAGGAATTATAGCTCCAGGTTTTCTGGGATTCACATATGCACAGCTCTCTTAAGCTCCTCCCACCACATTTTGGGTTGAAGTCTGCACTTTCAGCTACTGCCGCTGGATTTGCTGCTGTGCTTGGGGTCATTGTCCTGCAGCATGATGTGATTTCATCCAGTCTGTAGCTGTTGGACAGAAGGTTCATCAGATGTTTGGTGGTGGAGAAACGCCAGCAGAGGAGGTCTGCCTTCATGTGCTGGGATTCTAGGTTAAAGGTAATTGTGAAATCATGACATCACTGATGACACAGTTGCTTTTCAGGGATGAGGTAGCAGGACAAAATAATGTGCAGGAAAGAACTGCTCCTACACCTCAGACCAAGACCTCCATGATGAACTGCTCGCAGGTGTCAGGTTGTTTGAGAGAGGCCGAGGCTTGCTGTGTTCCTGCACAATGGGACCGTGGGAGAAGTAAAGCAAGTTTCTGATAAACTAACATTAAACGTTTGCAAACACCAGGATGCGTTGCAGCTGTTTTCAAGTAAACTGCTCCGGCTAATCCACCACTGCCTGGACATGCGTCTCCAATCACCTGCCCCTTCTCAGTCATAAAGCCCAAGAACCAGTTTTCCCATTGAACTCAAATTGTCATCACTGACAAACAGTTTGTTTCCCAGAAGTCTTTGCACTAACTGATGGACTGATGGACAAAATATGTCACCCAAGAAAAAGACAGAATGATTGAGGAAGTCACAGAGCACATCAGGTCAGTCTGACGCAGGGCTAACAAAGAGACAGACCTATGAACAATTTAGAATCACCTCACCAGCTGCATGTTTTTGGACTGTGGCAGGAAGCTGAAACCACACAGGCTCAGAGAAAACATGCAACCTTCACACAGAAAGCCAAATGGAGTGGAGTCAAACTCACCACCTTCTTGCTGTGAGGCCACAGTACTAACCACCACTACCTCTGATCACCAAACCAACAGCCCCTCATCCAGCTGCTCCACTTTAGTCTGCAACCCTTTATCGTCTCAGCTCTACCTAAGATCTGTTTGATTCGACTGCTCTGCTCTGGATTTCTTTCTTTTTCTTTGCTTGGATTAGTTCTCCAGACGCTGGACACTGTTCAGAGTTCTGCTTTGGGTGCTGCTCATGACAGCCAACAACCTGCCTCCATACTCTGCTCTGGCAAAATCCTCAGTGGTTCTAGTTAAAAGTGGTCATAAGTTGTTTTGATCCCACACACCCCAAAATTCAGTATTTGGTGAATAGTCACAAAACATGAGCTGACGATCAAAGTGACCCCCACCCCCACCAGGTGTTTGCTGGGGAGAATCAAGCAAACAGGAATGGTGTGGTAGGTGTGGCAGGCTATGTGAGCCAGGAATTTGCCATTTGGGCAAATAAATTGGAGGGCTTTGGGAATGGAGTTCAAGGTACTTCCGAATTGTTGTTGTTCAGTGAGATTACTGTCCAAAACACATTTTTCAACCCTTGTCTTTCCAACCTGACTTTTAGGTTTTGGCCAAAACTCACAGAAGCCCACAGGATAATGTGCCACAGTTCTCCTTCCTTTGCAGATATTAAATCCTGTCATATCTGCACTTAATCCATATGATCACTGGCCAACACTGTCAGAGCCCACCTACGTACTATGCCTCTGAGGAGATTTACTAGGTAAACAGTTATTGCTCACAGCATTTATCCTATATTTAAGACGCTGGGAGGAGTTAGACGGTTCGGCAGGCTAAGGTGGGGTTGGTAACTGTTTTAGAACGTAACAAGGTGTCTGCAAAATTCCTCCTGCCTCAGCTTTTTGCTGGAGGATTATGTCTTGGTTTAAAAGGGCATTGTCATGCTTTCACAGAAGTGTTTCTGGGGATGTGGAGGAAAATAGGACCAAAAACCCAGGACTCTTCACTGCAAATGAATGGATAGGCAGGTGTGGAGGAGAAGGATGCTGGAGACAGGTGGAGATGGAGGCCCTGAGATGGAGCAGCCAAAAGAAGAAGAATAAAATGAATGCGGCTATTTTCACAGGTATTATAACACAGTGTTGCATCCACGAAATTTTCACAAGGTTGACGGTTCGAAGTTACAAAGTTAGAGGTTAGCACTAACTTAGCATGCTAGCTAACACCTAAAGATGAGTGAAAAGCTAAAATGTATGACACCGCTACAACTGGACATAAAAAAGCAGGAAAGACTCGTTCAGTCTTTTCGCCAGGTGTAGGTATGAGAGGTTTGTGGTTTGTCCAGACTTTCTTTCAGCTGGAGAGAGAAGCGAGAAAGTTATGCACAGGGATGCATTTTAGCTGCATCCTGCTGGGACAGGACCAGCCCAACACCTGAGGCATCCACCTCCACTCTGGACCAGGGAGGGAGCTGCAGCAAAACACCGCTTCAGGCTGTCGAAAGCTTTTTGAGCTGTGGGGTTTCACTGGAGACCTTGGGAGAGGTGAGGTTTGTTAGAGGGGAGGAAACTTTACAGGAGTCCCGGGTAAACCTATAGCAAAGTTAGCAAACCCACAAACATGTGGAGTTGCTTTTTTCCAAACTGCTTTAAATTCAACTGGGTCTGATTTTAATTATCCCTTCTACACACTGAAACTGACTTGGCTTTAAATTCTTCACCCTTGACGTAGAGTCGGTTGTCAGATGGACGTGGGTTTTGTGTTCCTGAAGAGACCTGGAGAAAATGAGTATGTCATAGGTAGACAAACACAAAACCCAAACGCAGAACCAGAGACAGACAACCAACTTCAAAACCAACTAGACTTTGTCTGAATCACGAAACTACTTAGGAGGAATAACTAGGCACAGGGTGTTCTCAGGAGCACAGGGGAAGGAGGGCTCATGGTGCGTGGGAGTCCGGTGTGGAGTTAAGAGATGCACGGAAATGACCTGAAGATTTCGGCGAGGTCATGATGAACTTTGGGTACAGACGCGGTTCAGGTGACTTGGCAGTGGTGGTGGGTTCTACGGGAGGTGTTTTAAAGAATAATGGCAGTTTAGCTCTAATCTGAGATGCTATTTGTTCTGCAGTCAATATTTTGGGTTGTGGAAGATGAGCCAAGGGTGACTGAGGAGTGTTGGTAGCTTTCAGTCCATCACTACGGCTGCAAAAAGGCTGCGTAGAGATTTTCTCCTCGCAGCCTGTCTCTTCGCTCATTGTCCAGAATTCTAGAGAATCTGACATATTCCACTTACCGTGTTTGAGGGAGAGCAACCTGTGAGCTGCTGCATCTGGATTTGTTTTTAAACTCCTCAAAGGAAAGATTTGGGTTAAACTGCTTCTCCCCACCTTAATGCTCTTCTTTGCAACAGTTTTCTGTTGACAGTCTGAATATGTCTGACTTTGCTGACCTAAAGCCAACAAGCACTGCATTAGAAAACCTAGCCTAGTGAGGGCGGGACTAACAGGACCCAAGCCCGCTGCGTCCAGCTTCTTGGATGGATCGCTGTCTAAACACAGGTAGGATTCACACACAGGGCTGCAAGTCAAAGTACACTGCATACAGTTTTAAAATCACCAGAACTCCACCATGGCTTTGCACATTTTCCAGACAGTTTCCAGACTCTGTCAATCCAAACAAAGACTGCTCATGACAGGGAATTCTCCAGGCAAACCTGAGCACAAGGAAAACACAGGCAAGTATCTCTCTCTAAATGGACACATGTACTCAAGGCGAGGAACACTAACTGTTGCCCAAAAGCAATCCAGTGAGGCCTGAAGATCTGCCACTCCCTGAAGAAGAGGCCACAGCAAGGACGTCAGGAGCAGGTGCAAAATTACAGAAATGTGGAGGCAGAAGTCCCAGAGTCCTGCTTCTGCACCAAAACCAGAACACACACACACACAGGACAGAGCACAGAGAGCCAGACGACGAGTCAGCTGGTGAGGACAGACACCCCTAATGATAGAATCACTCTCAGTGTGTCTCACATCATTGGGCAGTGATCAGCTGTTGAGCTGGGGAGAGTGCCTCTCTGCAGTAAAGGACACAGAGCCACCGTGCAGCCACTGTCAGGTTATAACTTTGAATAGGTCTGCACTATTACACAATGGCAGCAGGGAGTTTCAGTTTCACACACATATCAGGAGCTATGTTTTGGTTGTTGAAATGTGTCTGAGATAAGGGTCTGGCACTGAACAGGCTTTAGAAATATCTCTGTGATAAAGAGGTAAGTGTGTTGAGCTCGGAAAAGAAAGGAATCTGTTCATAAACCTGAAGAAAGTGCTTCTGTGACATGTTTGCATCGTGGTTTTTTCACATGTTTTCATTAAACAGCTCCAGTTCAGATGTCCTTGGGATGCTGAGCACACACGTGACTAAAACAACTCCACAACAACCTGAACTTGAACTCTGATGCCCCGATGACGTCAACAGCACACACCCCCACCTCTGACGTATTCGGTGCAAGCTCCCAACGTCCAGAAAAACCACTGAACCACTGCAGGAGGTGTGCAGGGGAGGGATCCTTCAAAGTCCCTGTCTTCTTTCCAGCACATACACCCAGCCTACAGACGCACACAAACAGTATCTGTGACCTTGACACGACATTGTTATATTGTTCAAACCTGTTTGACTTTGAAGGAAAACTTGAATAACGTCATTCCTGGAATTATACACATAATAACAGCGAACATCCACTCCTACAGCTAATGAGCATGAACTAGGAGTATCCCAAAACGCACAACCTACTGTAGTCATAGCATCAGCCACGCACAATTTAGCATCTTTGATTATTAGATTTAGTTCTCATGCCAGTCGTTTAGAAAGAGCAAACACTATCATAAGTCCTGGACTGGTAGTTAAGACCATAATCTCTGATGTCAGAGAGAAAGAATTTCTTAAACTGACAAAAACTAAGAAGCAGACGAGACTGACTCCCACTGTGTTTGCATAAGTTTGAAAGCTACTTTTCTTTAATCAAAAGCAAGAGAAATCCCCGGATTATCTCCCCTCTATTCCACAGTGATCTCTGATAAACTTCAGTTCAGTTTAATTTTATTTATATAGCACCAACTCACAACAACAGATGCCTCAAGGCGCCTTACATTGTAAGGTAGAACAATCACATGACCCCCTATGAGCAGCACTTTGGTGACAGTGGGAAGGAAAAACTCCCTTTTAACAGGAAGAAACCTCCAGCAGAACCAGGCTCAGGGAGGGGCTGTGATTGGTTGGGGGGAGAGAAGGAAGACAGGATAAAGACATGCTGTGGAAGAGAGACAGAGATTAATAACAGATATGATTCAATGCAGAGAGGTCTGTTAACACATAGTGAGTGAAGCAGAAACACCCAGTGCATCATGGGAATCCCCGGCAGCCTACGTCTATTGCAGTGTAACTACCCAGCCCCAACTATATGCTTTAGCAAAAGGAAAGAGTCAATATGACGTGAGTTCGGCTCTCGAGTTCACTTCATCTTAATCATGAGCAGAAAAATGTAACAAACAAATATTTAATTTTAGACACCAATTCAAACACAAGTGAAAAAATCTCAGTCAGCTGTGAAACGATTAAACAAATGATTCCCAATATAATCACGCTTGTGAATACCTGAAGAAAGGAATAAGTAGCTCCACAGTCGAAAATAAAAGGATCGATGTGACTGTACGTCTGATCCTATTTTATGACTTGTATTGCATGACATCGGTGAGGTCATCTACACTGAGTATTGGCAGTTTGGGGATGTTACTCTGTGGTTTAGTTCACTACTAAAAGAGTTTCACAGACTTATTTCCAAAGGAAAACAGGAAGGAGATTCAGTTCATACTTTATTCGTTCTGTGTAACTCTTTATCATGCGGCCCATCTATATTATAAAAGTGACCAGCTCCGATTCAGGGTCCACAAACAGCCACCGCGTGAGGCCAAACGTACAGCTATTCACTGCCTGCTTCCTGTTCACGGTCTTTGGGCTGAGATCCAGTCTTCCTGCCCTGAACCTCAAACTAAATCTGGCTGCTTTCCTCAAACTCAACAACAGAAAATCTCTTTGGGTGTCTGGAAGGTTCTGTTTGACTGTTCCAGGGCTGACTTGCATCCCATTATCAGAAAGGATGAGATAGATATTTGCTGTGTCAGGACCAAGAGTCACATCCACTGCATACTTCTAGGCCCTCTTCACTTCACAGTTACTGCACAGCTCGTACATTTCTGAGCGTCTCCTGCAGCTTATCAACAGTTCTCTTTCTGCCTCCACATAACGGCTCAACTTTGCCCTCGGTCCAGTTTTCGATGGATGGAACAGACTTCGGGAACGGGAAACTTTGGAGGAACTGGAGTTTTTCCAGATCTTAGATGAAGCTGTCAGTCTATTCCTCCTGCAGCGGTTTGCATAACGTGAGCAGCAGAAATAAAAGTGCAGTTTAATGTGAAAAACAGGGACACGAGCGTCGCCGTGCAGTGTGCCGTAGTTGTTCAGAAGCTGCGTCTGCATTGGAACGGTGAACACATCCAGACAGATGGAGCACAGACACTGCAGACAGGAAGCTGCTCTTATGTCTATGAACAAAAGCATATGTTGTTACAATATCAGCAATAAACAAGCAGACATTTAAAGTAGGGAAATGGAGAAATAAAAGCCTGGAAACTGCAACACAGATGAGAAGAGACATGGGCAGAAAAAGGATGCGTTAGGCGTTTTTCTGACACTGTCCATGTGAGCGTACTCCCTGTTCTTGATTTCTCTTTGAGTTCTGGTTCAGATACACTGACTTCTCTGGCTTTGCTCACTGGCTGTACTCAAAGTCTCTGCACTTCTTTACAGAGAATCCTGTCAGAGGTGATCCAGCTCTTCTATTCTCACCCTGACATTACAAAGTGAAGCCTGTACTGACCTGAAGCGTCCACGTCTGCTGCTTTTCTTATGCGATGCAGTCGGACAGAGCTGCAGCGAGGACACAAAAATAAATGGACACACAAACCAGACAAAGCTTAACACTGAAGGAAAAGTTGGAAACTTACACATCAGTGGATCCTGCACAGATCCTACAAGTAGATAAAGAGAACCAGATTAAACAATGAAACAAAAATATTTTAGTTACTCCTCTTTTTAGGGGAAAGTGACCACGTGTGTGAGGGCGGACAGCTCAAGGACAGACAACATAACAGTGAATTTCTCAGCACGTCTTTATCCCGTCTTCCTTCTCTCCGGTCCCGACAGATGGCCCCGCCCCTCCCTGAGCCTGGCTCTGCCGGAGGTTTATGAGATAAGATCAGCAGAAACAGCAGAAAGTGACAGTGCAAAGTTACATAGCAAACATTAGAGAACACAACTGCACAGAATAGAATAAAATATACAGCAGGATAAAAATAGAATACAAATGCTGTATACAACTGAGCAAAAACACAACTTTGTCAGAAAAGAGTATTGCACTTAGTGCTATTGCACAGTTTGATCAGCTGGAGTCTTTGTTGTGGAGTCTGACAGCAGTGGGGAGACCTGTGAAATCTCTCCGTCCCACACCGTGGGTGCCGCAGTCTCCCACTGAAGGAGCTGCTCAGTGCTGTCAGTCTGCTGCATGGGGTGGGAGATGTTGTCCAACAGGGATGACAGCTTAGCCACCATTCTCCTGTCACTCACCACCTCCACTGGGTCCAGAGGGCATCCTAGAACAGAGCTGGCCCTGATCAGCCTGTTCAGTCTCTTCCTGTCCCCGGTAGAGATGCTGCCGCCCCAGCAGACCACACCATAAAAGATAGCAGAGGCCACCACAGAGTCATAGAAGGTCTTCAGGAGTGGGCCCTCCACTCCAAACGACCTGAGTCTCCACAGCAGGTACAGCCTGCTCTGCCCTTTCCTGTAGAGGGCGTCTGAGTTATGAGTCCAGTCCAGTTAAAAGGGAGTTTTTCCTTCCCACTGTCGCCAAAGCGTCTACCTTACAATATAAAGCACCTTGAGGCGACTGATGTTGTGACCTGGTGCTGTGTAAATAAAATAAACTCATTTAAATAGAATGAGGTGGTCAGGTGTGTGTTTGTTTTTTATTTTGTTCTCAGGAGGAATCATGTGTCTCTTACCAACAGTCAACTGCAGCAGTGACAGTCGCTGCTTCACATCGAGTGCAGACTACCAGGAGCATCACGCCCTCTGGTGGCTGGAACCAGTAACGGGAGCTCATGTTGTGAAAGGCACAAATCTGAAAACTTCAGGCTGCCTTCTGCTCACGCGTGAAGTTTGTGGGCTGAACAAGCCAAGCAGTGAGTGCAACATGAAACTAAAGAGTAATAACAACAATAGAAAGTGCTCATCCCAGAAATCCACTGTGACTTCTACTTACATCCACTTCTTGCTGTGAACTTTGTCGCAGTTTCAAACACGCATTTTACCGTTGCCATCATATGAACTACCCAGTGTGCCTGGCAAGACTGGTTTTAACAAATTGCAGGTTATATATTTATATCTGCACTGAGCCACTTTTATAAAAGGCTAATTAAGAAAAGGAAACCTAAATGGTGATTGACTTAGTAGATGTTTGGTTCGATTGAAAATCTGACAGCACAAGTTAAATGACCGCCGTGTTCTGTGTGACGAAGCATGAATGTAACGACTGTTCGCTCAGAAAGGTCAGCCTCACAGATGAGAGAGAAAAGAGGCATGAACAGAGTCACTGGCTTCATGTCTGGGAACGACGAGTGTGCCTGTTCAAGTTCACATGAAATGTGCACTGTCTGACCTGCTGGGGGCGCAAAAGAGCCCACCGCAGCCTGTCGTTACAGAGCGGACGCAGGCTCTGCCACGCGAGACGACGTTATATTTGAACCAGCTTTTCACAGTCCTCAGGGCTCCTGGGGCCTCTCAGCCCATCACTGTCTGGAGCTGCACACTAAATGAAATCAGCAATATATCCTGGGTAGAAAACTATACAGTTGTATTGTTAGCTTAAGGATAGCGATGACAGATATATGAAGCAGTGTGGAAAACATATAAAGATAAGAAACAATCTGAAATGTTAGGTTTGAAATACAGTTTTATAATGCGACACGTTTCACAAACACACAACAGCGTTCAGTCTCTTATGTTCTTTAGATTGGTCAGTTTGGTGTCTCGCTGTTTCAGTGTTACATTCGTGGATTTACTCCTTCGCCCCGTCACTGTAAGCGTGTGTCACGTGACCCTCTGACCGGCTCCTTGGTGCCGCAGCCACGGACCTCAGCTGTCGTCGTCAGGACGTTCCAAAGAGAACCTTCCAGAGGGGTCTGGGATGAACCACTTCTCCCAGCGATCTAAGTGCACAGCAGGGTAATTCCAGGGTTTGAACGGGCCATTCCAGTGCAGCAGGTGCGCCTCCTGGAGGAAGTTCTCTGGGTAATGGACATCCGGACTCCAGCCTGGACACACAGCGAAGCTTTTTGGAAACTGAGCTGACGGTGGCACTAATATTCCAGCTGTGTGTGGAGAGCAATCTTACCCAGGTGCCTGACGTGCCACAGAGGGTCCAGTATCGTGTATTTGTCATGAAACACGATTAGCATGGGTGGGGTTGCCACGCCCCCTGCCATGGCACTGCTGTATATGTTTTGTCTGTTGGTGAGAAGGGTTTAAAATCAGATGCAGTGGCCAGTGAAAACAAAAGAAAGAGATTTTTTTGTTATACACCAGTGAGCCTCCATCAGCACGTCTGCAGGGCTCCGAACAAAACAGTTTACGTCACCCATCTGCTGATGGGATCAATACGCTCGTGGGGGAAAGTACTTTTAGTGCTTAAACCTAATCAATGAAAAAGTGACTGATAACAAACAATACATGAACAAATGAAAACCACATAAACAAAGATAAAAAGATAAAACTCTAGACGATAATCACAGTTTCCTGACACACCCCGGCTCTTCAGGAGACGACTCTTTTAGTGTTGCTTTGGCCGGTCACAGCAAAAGGACTCTGTGCATAATTCAGACATGCCAACCGCATCTGAAAGAACTCTGTAATTGGGATGAAGTAGGGAAGAATTTTGGGAGCTGAGTAAAGTTCAGTTCCCCTCAGCGTGGCCACAAGCTGCATGCTCGTTCATGCAAACGAATAGTTATGTCTATAACTTCTGTTCCCTGAAGGAGAGGAACGAGGTACAACACATAAGTATGGGATATCACGCCCTCGCGTGTCCTGGCTGAAGAAACCTTTATTCACGCCTTTAAGGCAGACGACGTGTGATGACACGCGCACGGCCCCGCCGGCACATATAGCCGCTGTCATCACAGTCATCCCTCAGTTCGATAGCCGCTCTTCACCGAGCCAAACGGCTCAGTGGGGCCACCTTGTGTTGTACCTCGTTCCTCTCCTTCAGGGAACAGAAGTTATAGACATAACTATTCGTTCCCTTTCAGTCGATTCACTCGGTACAACACATAGGTATGGGACATATATACACGCCCCACAGAGCAGTCACCGAACCGGAATCGGACCACCACATCCTTAGTGAGCGGTAGACCCAGCAGAAAGGACAGCATGAGCCACCGAAGGGCCTGTAACGTCCAACCGATAAAACCGCACAAAAGTGTGCGATGATGCCCAACTAGCTGCCGCACAAATATCAGCTACAGGCACCCCTTTAAAAAGAGCCCATGAGGTTGCCATCCCCCTGGTGGAATGAGCTCTCACCCCCTGGGGCAAAGCAAGACCACCGGTGCTGTACGCCAGTGAGATAGCTTCTGTAATCCAGTGGGACAGCCTGTGCTTGCACAGAGCTCTACCTCTATTTGGATAAGCGAAGCAGACAAACAGCTGGTCACGTAAACGCACACTCTGAGTGCGCTCAATGTAGGTGCGTAGCACACGCACTGGACAAAGAGAATGCATCCTCCTCTGCTCCTCAGATGCAAAAGGAGGGGAGCAAAAGCTCAGCAACTCAAACTCCACTGAGCTATAAGACGCAGGCATGATCTTGGGAAACTAGGCAGCATTTGGACGCAATACGACCTTGAGACCATCAGGAGAGAACTGTGTGCAGGAGGGATGCACAGAGAGCGCATGAAGGTCACCCACTCGCTTTGCTGAAGCCAAAGCGAGAAGTAATGCAGTCTTATATGAAAGAAATTTCATAGCCACAGACTCAGTGGGTTCAAACGGGGAGCTACAAAGGTCCTCCAGCACCAAAGACAAGTCCCAAGCAGGGACACTGGACTTAAGCACGGGCCTCAGCCGGCAAACTCCTTTCAGAAAACGTATGGCGAGGGGATGTGCACCTGGTGTCACCCCGTCAAAGCCAATATGACAAGCAGATATAGCTGCTGAATAAACCTTAATTGTCGAAAATGAAAGGCCCTTATCCAGCAGCTCCTGCAGGAATGTCAAAACATCCACAATAGAGCACTGAAATGGGAGAGTGTGGCGGTCCTGGCACCATTGCTCGAAGGCTCGCCATTTGTAAGCGCACAAGCCTCTAGTAGATGAGGCCCTAGCGCTCTGAATTGTCGCTATCACACTAGGTGGCAAACCCTTAGCAATCAAGTTTAACCTCTCAGCAGGTAAGCATGAAGGCGCCACAGATCCGGGCACGGATGAACCACTATTTGCCCCTTGCCTCTTGCCAAATAGATCCCAGATCTGAGCCACTATTAAAGGGTGCAACCTCCATTCTCTCACCAGAGGACCCCCTGGAGAGAAGGTCCGGCCCCAGGTTCAGGTGGCCTGGGGCATGGGTGGCTCTTAGATACAGAAAATGAACACCATAACAGCAGAGAGCGAGACAGCTTCAACAGGCAGGGAGGAGAGCGTGTTCCTCCCTGCCTGTTTCTGTAAGACACCACTGTTGAATTGTCCGTCCTGACTAAGACATGCTGGCCTCCAGGACTGGACGGAAATGCTTTAGAGCTAAGAACACTGCTAACAGCTCTAAGTGGTTGATGTGCAGCTGGCGCTGGGCTGCGGACCAGATCCCTCTCACTGATGCACACTCACACAGCGCTCCCCACCCTCTTAGGGAAGCATCTGTGGACACCACCTTGTGAAACAAAACCCTCCCAATCCGAGAGCCCTGATGCAGCAGCCCGGGCTCCCTCCAAGGACGGAGAGCTAGCATGCAAGACGTGGTTACCGGCAGCCTCCTCCGGAGCTGACGCGATGCACACAAACGGTGAGAGAGAGTCCAGCGTTGAAACGCTCTCATTTTTAACAGTCCAAGCGGCACTACGGCGATCATAGATGCCATCGTGCCCAACAAGCTTAATATGGTCTGGAAACACAGTCTGCGTCCCAGCTGAAACTGAGCGAGGCAGCGATGAAACACGGCCACTCTGTGCTCCGACAAACGTGCGCGGCTGGAAAGTGAGCATATTTCCAAACCGAGGAAAGAAATCTGCTGACTCGGGATTAGCGAGCTCTTTTGAACGTTCACAGAGAACCCCAGTGTCTGAATGTGTGACAGAACCAGCGACAGCTGTGTCTCCGCCTGCTCTCTGGAGCAAGCTACGAGAGCCCAGTCGTCCAGGTAGGCTAAGATGCGGATGCCTCTCTTTCTGAGGGGCGCTAGCGCCGCCTCGGCACATTTTGCAAAGGTGCGAGGAGCGAGCAACAGCCCGAACGGCAGCACTAGGTACGGAGGATGTGATCTGTGGTGACTCTGACCTCGTTAAGAAGAGGTGCCAGCGGGCTGTCATCAGGAACCAGGCGATCCGAGCTCCGCCGCCTGGTACGTCTGGAGCATGGTGACGGAGCTCATGGCGTGAGCAGTGCCGGCCTGAGCCCGATAAATCTTCTGCAGCTGCGAAGCAGAGAATCTGCAGTGCTTGGACGGCAGAGTTGTGGGGCCGCCAACACCATGGTTATGAGACGGGGCCAGATAAGCAGCCAGAGACGGCTCCATAGGGGGTGGGTTAGCTAAGTCCAATTCCATGTACTGTCCATAGCCGGGCACAGTGACGCGGGTAGACAGAGGTTTGTCCTATGATGCTGTTAGCTCGCAGAGAAAGTCTGGGAACATGGGAAGGCAGTTTTTGGCTGTTGCGGGATCCGGTGGGAGGAAAAAACCCGCGAGCCGCGACGGCTTCTGAGCTGGCGGAGGAGAGGGCCAGTCCACCTGCAGCTTCTCAGCAGCACGGTGAAACAGGGAGAAAAGAGAAGCCCGTCAGCGCTCCTGCATGGTTCCGGCTCGTCATCAACTAACCCGTCAACATATTCCATGTGGTCAGCCCAGCTAATTGCGGGGACATCGACTGAATAATCCTTGTCCTCGGACTTGGACGAAGCCGGGGCTCCAGACTCTGAAAGGAGAGGGTCATGCCGTGGGACAGCGGAGCGTCCCAGCACTTTTTCCACAAACGTCACCCGTCTTTCCAGGGTCGAGCGCCGGAGCTGGCGACAAAATGCACAGGCTTCGGGCTCCGTCAATGCTCTCCTAGTGTGGCCGATCCCCAGGCAGACGGGGCAGGCATTGTGCTGGTCGCTGTCGTGCAAAGAGAAACCACATCCCTGAGGACAAGGGTGAACAGAAGATTTCTGCTTTGCTCACTTAGGTTTGGAGTCCAAAGTTCAAAAACGCAAAGCAAAACGCTGCACAGGAAAACTTGAAATTAGCACTCCGCGGGCAGCCTACGCACCAACTGCACGGTGGAGACTAACACTAGGGCTGCCACGGTTAGTCGCCTAGTCATGATTACGTCGACTATTAAAATCGTCAACGACTAATTTAATAGTCGACGCGTCGTTTGAAGCTTTGTAAGATCACAAAAGATCACAAAAGACGCAGGAATCCTCCTGTACCCGCATTAGTAGGCCGATTACGTTACAGCGACACGACGAAGACTGTCCAAATTCAAAGACTCCGACAAATGCGGCCGACAAATGGACCCTTCATTTCCCCAGATTTGAAGGATGGGTGGGGTGTATACTTTGTGGCCCAAACTAT
>NW_005187523.1:201851-210931 GCF_000239375.1 Pundamilia nyererei
CCGGTACACCCATGGCAAAAAGTTAGTCTAGAGCCCTGGTTATATAAGAGCAGATGCTGCTGGTGCAATAAGCTGTACGCTGTACGTCCAATGGATGATGATCTGATTAGTCGACTATCAAAATAATCGTTTGTGGCGGCCCTAGCTAACACCAACAGGGGCAGCCCAACTCAGCAGAGGTGTTCTCAGCGAGGTGAAGAGCGTAAGAACTGAGGGACGACTGTGATGACAGCGGCTATATGTGCAGGCGGGGCGTGCGCGTGTCATCACATGTGAATAAAGGTTTCTTCAGCCAGGGCACGCGAGGGCATGATATCCCATACTTATGTGTTGTACCGAGTGAACTGACTGAAAGGGAACAGCTCTGTGTACGTATCTCACCACAGCACTGCTGCAACATACAGAGGCTAGTTAGCTAACTGTAGTTACGAGTGGGTCAATGGCTTTTTACAGTATATCTGTGGGATATCGCTCGCCATCACAGCTGCTTCACTCTAAATGCCAGACACTGGCCTTCATATGCAAAACTGTAGGAACATCTGCAATAAAAGGTTTAAATCCACAAACACACTTTTAGTAAGCTGACAGATGTAACGACAGGTAGGTCATGTAGGGAGTGACGTGTGGCTCTTCGGGGTCAACTTAATAAAGTTTTATTGGTTGAAAGCTGACACAAAGCCTTTATAACTTACACCTGTGATCCTTACAGGTTTGCTGTGCATTGTCGACGTATGGCCAGTACCGTATAGAGATCTAAAATATGTAGCGCTTGACCTTTGACCTCTCTTTCAAGGTAAAATAAGATCAAAGTTTCATAAACCAAATCTACTGTTCATATTGGTAACATTTAGGAAATGACACTAGTTTAAGCAGTTTACCTGAAATTCTCCTCCATCCACTTCTCCAGCTCTTTGGTGACCTTCTGCTTCTTCCACTCGTTCATATCTGCCACAAAGACTCCAGGGTTGAAAGAGCAGTCGCTGGGGTTGATGCCCAGGTCTTTCACTTCCTGTTTCCTGTAGTCCAGGAAGCCCATGTAGGTTGTCTAGGGGACGAGCTCAGAGGAGAGAATACCAAATAATAATGACTGAATCCCTCCCACATGTTACTATGTCAAATAAAACCTCTTTAATGTGAGATTTACACGAGGCATAAAAGTCTAACATCATAACAGAAGCCGTAAAAATCCACCTGCATCCCGATGCTGCGCACCGTCTCGTGTGTGGAGGGAAGGTCGCAGTCTGTGGCGAAAGCAGCCGCGTGTCCTGGCTTCAGCTTGATATTAAACAGATCCCTGATGTCACCTGAAACACAACCAGACTGCTGTATTTGTCCCCATCCTGATACTCGTCACACTTTCATGCTTCAGATCCTAAAACTCATTTTAATAATTAACAAACAGAACCCGAGTAAAGGCAAATAATGATGTATTTATTTAGAGATCTTCTGGGTTTAGTTCGTTCTCTAGGAGCCAATAAAGGGCTCCTTTGGCTTCACTGGGTCATGTCAGGGTCTACCTCTGAATTCAGCCGTTTAGGAACTCTGTGTGACGCTCCTCGGTAGCACAGTTGTGTCTAATGTAGAAGATTACACATGTGTGTACAGATCATTTAAACACTTATTGAATCATTCGGTTTAATATGGAATCCTTTTATTAGACTGACTGTAGACATGCGTACCCTGCACGATGATGTCATCATCTAAGTATATAACCCTCGAGTGGAGGATGTCGAGCAGGGGGAGGTAAAACCGCACAAAGTTGAGCTGCAAAACAAAGTTCTTTATTTCTTTGAGACAGGAACTCTGTGCTTGGTTTGGCTGATGGCACGGATGCAGCACTCACGGGATGTAAGAGATCGGGTCGAGATGAATCTGGCTTCACCTTTCCAACAAGGACCATCGGGTTAAATTCCACTATCTTGTAGCGGATGCCTTTGAGTTTTGTCTTCTCTATGTACCTCCTACGTGACACAAAAGGAAGATTAGGTGAGAAATACTCACTTTGGGCAACAATACTGGGAGAAAACTGATCTCCATATTTGGAACAAAGTGCGATTCATATTTTTGTAGTTCAAAGATGCACCTCGTGAGTTTGACAGCATCACGAAGAGTAACAACATAGAAGAAAACACTGGCGTCTGTGTTGCTGATGATGCTGTTGATGGTTGCCATGGAGGCACCCATGCGCTCCTCTGATGCACAGATGACGACGGGCACGACATCATGCGCTTCTGCAGCGTGTTCCTGAGGAACTTGTCCTGCATTCTTGGGGCTTTTCCTGTTCTCTGTCAGGAATCAGGAGTTTAGACTGGTTTATGCTCAATTTCAGTGGGATCCTTTTCACTTAAGGAGAGTAACATATTTCACATTTGGAACATTAGTGAGTATTTCTCAGATTAAGTAGTGAAGACCAACGCTGACGCACCTGAGAGTCTTGGCCGAGTGGAGGCTCTGAGCAGTGTACTGCGCAGGAGGAGGCACACCATCAGCACCAGCAGCACCAGCAGGATCCGATTGACTGAAACGCGATCGCTCAGTGTTTGAGTGCAAAACTAAAGAAGTTTGTCTCAAAGCAGACTGATGCCGTAAAACAACAAGAGCTGTCTACGTTTAGAAGGAACATCATAAACCACAGACTTGTGCCTGACCTCATCTGTCAGCTTGCCCATCATCACTGTGTCTCATGCACATCCTGCACCATCCTCACATGTCCTCCTTTGACATCACATGCTCGCTCTACATCAGCAGAGACAGAAACTCCCTCTGACCCTCTCTATTCCTCTCCATCAACTGATATCCTCATGTTGGTGATGTCCAGGATCAACATTGGATCTGACCAATCACACCGTTGTGACATCATAGCTGTCCACTCAGGGAAACAGGTCAGGATGTGATTGTGGTTAGGGCTGAGTGATGTGACGGTGTTTCCATCACTACAGTGTGATCGATGTTGAACCAGGACCGACATCAGTTTGTTGATCCAGGAACATCAGCACGGCGACATCAGATTGAGCCTCCACCAACACAGTCAAAGCAAAGTACAAGTAAGAATAATAAAAAATAAAATGAGGCTCTTTATGGCTGAGCCAGACAACAGTCTGCTGTTCATTAGCTCAGGTTGGCTTAAAGCGACTGAAAGCTTTAAACCAAAGAAAGAAAGAAGACTTCACAGAGACGCCGGCTGCTACAATAGGCAGGTAACGGCTACCTTTATGCTAGCAATGGTACAGTGATTCTCAGTCGCACAGCAAAGACAGAGAATAAATCATCCCATAAATAATTAAGTGATTATCAGCTGTTACTATAAAAAGTAAAACATGTCCATTTTCAAAATGCTTTGTGTATTTCCTCCAGCTGTGAGACACACCAGAGAGGAAGGAGGGTCCGCAAACACAAGCATACTTTGGTTTTTGTGCAGCTGTCCGGGTACTGTAGCTAGTGCTAACTGGAGTCTGCACAGCATCCTGACTCGTTACCTAGAACCACGGATTAGTGAAAGCACTTAAGGATTGCTCTCACAGTATGAGAGAATCCAGCTACCAGTCGAGTTAAGCGTTAAAGGTTTGGCTAGTAGAAGGTGGATTTCCTGAAGGCGAGTAAAGTGGAAAATGTGCCTTTTCTGTAGAAAGAAAACAGCGTGAAAAACACTGGAGTTACTGAAACTTGCACACATGCAGCTTTTACTTTTTAACAACCGCATGCAGTTCAGGAATAAGTCGTTACAGCCTGCTGCCATCTGCCTATCCCATTCCATGTGCATGGCTGCTTCCTCTTCCTGGGGAAAAATGAAGCGACCTTTACTGGCAACAGCTGCCCAGTGGATGCACAGTGGACGTGAATGCAAAGCACATGCAGACAACACAATCTGCTAACGTTACTTCTCAGCTACATGTCAGCTAATACTGCTGGACGACATGAATCAGTCTTTATCCATTTGCATCACACTTTGGTTACACTTACTTTTTCTCAGGAGAGCCATGTTTTCTATTTGCTTCCAGGGACATCTGCACACACACCAGAACAGAGAAGGAGAGAGCTATGAAGCCACTTCTGAGGAGCAAAAGATGAAATATTTTGTAATTTGGCCCCTCAGGGAGGGGAGCCCTGAAACCTGCCAACACAGCTAACAGCCCTGAAATGTGTTTTTATTTCTAAAGATGACAGCTCTCATATGTTTGCAGTGCAGGGAGTGTTACTGTCAAACAACCTGATGGCTGCTGTTTAGAAGCAGCGTCTTCTACAGCTGTGAATAATCTGAGGTAGTCTGACAGAGTACAGCTGTAACCCTACGAACACAAAGCAGAGAGGCCGTCTGTGCAGAACAATCAGTCCTTACGTGTTCCTCTCTCAGCTGCTCGCGTTAGGAGTCACCGCAGCGCAGCATCCGATCTCGCCCTCCCTCTAAACATCACTGCACTCCTCATCAGTCTTTGGCTGCTTTTTAGTCATTTTGAGGACAGTACCTGACCATACTGGGAGGGATATTTCTTTTGTTTGACCAGTCACTCAACACTTACTATTAAAGTGTAAAAAAGGCATCCTGTCACAAAACATACAGCTTTTCCCATTTCTTTAGTTGAATCTGCAAAAAAATGCCCAAAAGCATAAAGCAGTATTTTACATAAACAAGCTGATTCCCAAAGAGCTGACATATGCTGTGTACACGTGGACGACAAATGAATGGCAGGCCTAAAAAACTATTTGAAGCAAATGAAGAGCATGGGTAAAATCCAGCAAACGCCTGACCTGAGGGCTGGATCTGGGGCTTCGGCCCATCCATCTACCATTTGTCAAAGTCTCGTTAGAAACGGCCTCAATTCAAATTGTTGTCCGTATGCATGGAAGAGGTTAGGGGAGAGGTACAGCAGTGCGTGTCCAGAGGCATGTGTAAAACACGGGGAGGCTCTGTCACGGTGTGGTGTCGGCGATCCTATCACACTGGGATTAGGAATGATAACAGTGGAATCGTAACACTAGCAGGAAGGAAGCTCGTATCTCTGAAGTGTGACGTACACGATCATTCCTAAGCCAGTAGGTTTGTTTCTAAGCTCGAACAAAAGCTACAGTGAAAAGTAACACAAAAAGACCTTTACATGAAGCAGAACGATGTGACCAGACACAGATTCAGTGAGACAAGGGCTGACACGTGGCTGAGTCCAAAGTATTTCCTTCCTTTCTGGTGCCGGCTGCATCGGGGCATGTGTTTGCCTACCAGCCTCTCAAACCTTTATACAAATACAACAAATGCTCACACAGTGAACGGAGGGGTGAAGTCTCCCCTTTCATGGGACAAATAAGGGATTCTTACCAACACCCCATTAATTATGCTTTAAGTTTAAAATGTAAAATCTGCCCAGAGAGGATGGCAGCTTGATTAGCTCATAATGACGCCTACTCTGCAGCCTTTCACCAGAGCTGCTGTCAGCTGAAGTACAACAGGACTTGCAGTTTGTGTCCTGCATTTGTTTCTGGTTTATTTGCTGCTCTTCAGAGAATTCAGAAACATCTGGAACTGCTTAGCTTTAGCTGGGAAGAGCAGAGCTGCCCAACAGCTGGGCTGCATTTGAACAACTCATCATTTACAGAAGTTACACTTTAGTATTCTTGTATGTAATATGTCCTCTTAATGCATCTCAGTGCAGTTTCACATTGTCAGTGTCAGTTTATACCAATAGTTTAACAAGTGCGTGATATTATGCTTAGATTTAGAAAACCACTTTTTCACCATCAGCACAAAGTCCTCACGGTGTGTGAATGTGTGATGGTGCAGTGCAGAAACCATCACTCTGAAAACTGTTTGTGTTTGTCCTCTGTCCACAAAGAGCCATTAATGTAGAGAAGTAACTGAAACAGACGCTTTGACCGAGCGCTGGGAGCTGAAGTTAAAAGCTTAGATGGAAATCTTTAAACAGAGCACGTTAGTGTAAAATGACAAAAAGCTCTATGGTTTACTTAAACCCTTACACATTACAACATCATGCAACCATAACAGACACAAAACTATCTGTAGAACAAAAAAGAGGAAAAAAAGCTCCTTTAGATGGCAAAGCATGAAGGTGTGTCAGTGCTGCTTTGATACGACAGCCATCATTTGTTTTTAAGTGCAGTACAAAGTCAAATGTCTGAAACACACTCACCAGCAAGAACAGCGTGGAGGTTACAGCTGATGGTCCGTGTTGTAAAACCTCTGAGGACTGAGACTCACCCGCTTTTCTCTCCCCCAACCTTTTCCTCCAGATGTGACTCGTCTTGTTGGTCTTCTTCTTGTTAGCCAGATGCTGGATTATCTCGTTTAGAAGACCAGTGACGGCAATATCTGATCCACTTTTGGTATTTTGTCAGAGAGAAAAAGAAAGTCTGTGATATTACCCTCATGAGATGTGTTAACATTATTCCAGTAATCATTTATTAACCTAAATTTTCTTTATTATTTAACTACATTAAAGACAATTTAGACTCTAAACGACCAAAATTGTCTTTAATGTAAAGAGCAAAGTGATTTGCAACGTGAACTCTCTAAAGTTTAGAGAGCCAAATCACGTTGCTACAACAACTACATCTCCCACAATCCACATGGCCACGCCCTCCTATAAGGGCAATGATGTTCTTTCTTTCCTAATCCAAGTGACGGCTCTAACCTTGTTTTGACTGTTGTATAAAAGGTTTCTCATCAAATTGTAGCAATATGTACACACTGTATAATTCAGGTCATTTTAATCTTAAATTGCAAAAAAAAAAATCTATTAGTGCTCATAATAATATTTAGAATTTTGATCAAGATATAAGTACGTAAAAAAACAAACACTTGCGTGCTTTATGTTGGTTTCAGAGGTACAGGGTTAGGTCATGGTTGGCCACGTGATTCTAAGCAGCTCAACCAGGAATCGCGCTGGTAAACAGGCCAGCGTGTGTTCTTCAACACTTCAGAGTAACTGTTCTTATTTTGGCCCGTAGGCCAGTTTCTGCTCCAGCATTTAACTTCCACCCAGCATGGATGAAAACACTTCGAAGCTGCTAGTGAAGCTCACTCAGGACGGACAGTTGGCCGCGCTGGAGAAACACATAACATTAGGCGGCTCGACTGCGGCGCAAACTGTCAGTGGCAAACACTTCGGCAAGTCGGGAGACACCTTGCTGCACTACGCCGCAAGGCATGGACACCTGGACATTGTAAAGTACCTGATAAAGAGGGTTGGCTTGGATGTAGAGGTGTACAACAACGACTATAAGAGGCCGCTACACGAAGCAGCCTCCATGAGCCACAAGGACTGTGTTAGCTACCTGCTCCAAGAAGGCGCCAAAGTGGACAGTCTGAAGAAGGCTGACTGGTGAGAAAGAACCTGTTAACGTGTTACTACATTACTGTAACCCTACCCCAAAAGGAAGGAGGAAGAAGTAAGCGCCATCTTTCCCGGGTTCACTTTAAAGCTGGCTTCGCTGTGGGAGGGGTTACCGCCCTTCGATAGCTCAGTTGGTAGAGCGGAGGACTGTAGAGGCCGAATGCTGACATCCTTAGGTCGCTGGTTCGAATCCGGCTCGAAGGAGTTACCTTTTTTAACTCGACAGAACAGTACAACTATAAACAAATGGCGTAATATTAGCTAAATATACCTGAAGGAGCGGCTTTACTTTTCTTTAATATACTTCAATAAATTTGTGTTTCTAGTTGGAAATCGAAGGGGCTTATTGGTAAAAATAGCTGACAATACAATACTTTATTACAAATTAAATGTACATTATTTCAAATTCAGGCTTTACAGTCCAGCCCTGTTAAACACTGACTGTTCTACAGTGCTCAGACTGTATCTGTGTGCTCCGTTTGGGGTGTATTCAGTACGGTCGTTTAAAATTAACATGAAAGAAATTGTAATATAATTTTTTTCATAAGCTACTCTTAAAATGTGAAGATATTACACGTTGTATAATATGTTCCATGATTGTAGCGCAGGAAACAAATAAAAACAGGTCAGTAGGACAGCAGCAGCACATTATCTTTCCAACTTCACTCCATATTTCGCCTGGTTATCCACGCCCCCTAGTGGCTCTATCAGTAAGTACGGGACAGATCTTCTACATAGAGTGTATGAATATATCCACCAATTGCAGTAAGTTTGTTTGTCAGAGGAGATTTGTGTCTCTGCTCTCAGGACTCCGCTGATGATGGCGTGCACTCGGAGGAACCTGGACGTGATCCAGGAGCTGCTTTGCCACGGTGCCGACCCCGCGCTGAGAAACAAGGACGGCTGGAACTCCTTCCACATCGCCTGCAGAGAGGGAGACCCTGTGGTCATACAGCACCTGCTCCTTGTTGCACCAGACGTCTGGAGGACGGAGAGCAGGACACGCAGGACGCCACTACACACCGCAGGTGTCTGTACTTACAGTATGTGGAGATGTGACGTGAGGGGAAATCATATAACTTACACTTTCTCTGTTCATCCAGCAATGCATGGATGTGAGGAGGTGGTTAAGGTCTTGCTGGACAGGTATGTTGAAATTTTACATGGAGACTAATTCTGCTGCATATTTAACGCCAAATCCAGTCAACTCTGGATGCTGTCTGACTTTAGTTGTCAGCAGTTCTTACATATATAGCCCATGTCAACTCAAAATGCCCTAAAATGACAAATTCACAGTATAAAAATGTATTTAAATGTGACGCAGAAGTCAAAGGTTAGATAGATGTTATAAAATTTAAGTTGTTTTTTATGACACTGAAAATTTCTGCACTCTTAAATTTCTGCGACTTCTTTTGGCACAAATGCAGCTGACGGATAACTTTGTCTGACTGATCCTTACATTTACTGGTGTTTTTCCAGATGTGGCTACATGCCTGACAGCACTGACAGCTGTGGAGTCACGCCTTTCATGGACGCCATCAGGAATGGACACATCTCTGTGGCCAGGCTTCTTTTGGACGAGCACCAGGTGGAGGAAAGCAGTCCCCTGCAGTAATGTTTCTTCACTGACGTAGTTATATGTAGTGTCTCCACCTGACCTGTGTGTGTGTGTGTGTGTGTGTGTGTGTGTGTGTGTGTGTGTGAGCGCGCCACAGGCATCTGCAGCAGCTGCTGACATAC
>NW_005187523.1:210951-232771 GCF_000239375.1 Pundamilia nyererei
TCAAAGGCCGACACGAGGGTGCCCTCCTGACGTGTGTGTGTGTGTGTGTGTGTGTGTGTGTGTGTGTGTGTGTGTGTGTGCGCCACAGGCATCTGCAGCAGCTGCTGACATACTCGGGGCTCAGCCAGTGCACCAGGTAGCCGTCACAGGCCAGGATGAGGCTCTGCGGTTTCTGGTGAAGGACTTGAATGTCGAGGTGAACCAGAGGGCGACCAGCATCCAGCTCACCGCCCTGCATTACGCTGCCAAGGTCAGAGCAGGGATTTCCCTCTGGTCTCCTTCAGCAGTCTGGTGGGAAGCTTCGGAGTGGTTGGGAAGGATAAATAAGCGTAGGAATGTAAGGAAAGGGACCAAGATGGGATGACTTGAGAAGTTTCAGGTATTTTGCTGTGTTGTTGCGTGGAGTGGTTAATATTTACTAACAGCAGAGCCTCGTCATGGCTCAGCTGGTGGAGCGGAGGATGTCGAGGCGTGACGCTGAAATTCACGGGTTGCTGGTTTGAAGGAGGAATAGTTTCATCCTTCAGGAATATTACATTTATCTTTGTGTCAAACATGTGGCCCGAGAGCCGGAATCGGCCCGGCAAACACTCTAATCCGGCCCCCTGCACAGCTTTGGGAAAAGTGCAGAAGTGCATCTATTTTTACTGTATTTTCATTCGTTTTCCAGCTTTTGATAAAGACCCATCCCCACGCCTGACGGTCATGCTGTACGAATTAAATAACGTTTTTCCACTGTGTGGGAAAACTGTGGGAAAACGTTACTGCAGTCAGTTCAAACTTTTACAAAAGGACATTTTCTGTGAACTGACAAAAATGTCATATTTTATAATTACAGGACAGTCTTCACAATGAACTAACAGCACTTTTCCTGTAGTTTGACCCCTTTATGGCGTAGTTTCACTGATGCAGTCCAGATGAGCTGGCTAAACAACAACAGCTGGTGATAAGCTAATGTTAGACGTGGGTGAAAAACCCACTTTCTCTCTGATAAACAGTTTGATTACATTTACACATTGTATGGGAGGTCATTTGCTAAGTGTCCAACAATGTTTGATTCACTGATATTTAATGTTAGCTAACAGCAGCTAAAGCAGTGCTTACTGATAGAAAAGTTGAGGACATCAGTATCGCTGTAAAGGAGAGCACTGACATAGATATTGACAGTGGAGGTAAATCGTGGACTGACAGCGTCTCTTCACTACAGACAAACAGTGGTTGTTTGTCCTACAGTGGCCATCGTATCTGGAATTGTGCACATGGATTTGGAGGGACGAGAAAATAAAGCATGTCTGTAACGTTGGTATATCACACCGGTTTGTGTTTTCTTTTTGCACGCGGTTCCTATAGCACAGCGGTTCCTATAGCACAGCGGTTCCTATAGCACAGCGGTTCCTATAGCACAGCGGTTCCTATAGCACAGCGGTTCCCAAACTGTTTCTGCTTGGCCCCTTTGTTTTACAAGAACAATGTTTGCACATATTTGGCGATGCTTCATCTCCTGCTTTGCGTTTGTGTGGGAGCCCCGTCAAAACCCTGCCCGTTATGCTAGCAGTGTCCAAGCGTTCTGGCGTCCCCCCCCCCCGCAATGGCTGTGCTCTTCATTACAAGAATTACTGGAGGCTGTTTTATGTCGTCTGTGATTGTAGCCATGAAGAGTGAAGGAACAGTTTTCTCAGACTGCTGATACAAGACTCACATACTGAACATAACGAGAACAAAAGCCTCGAGGCAAAGCACGGGCTACAGATCCTTCTCCGAGTCGCACTGACATGCATCTCTTTCAGGAGGGCCACACGTCCACTATAAACACACTGGTGGAGCTGGGAGCGGATCCTCATGCCCGGGACAAGAAGGGGAGGACTGGTAGGATGACCTTCTCAGTGCCTTTATGTAAAGTTATTTTCTCTGACCATGCAGCTTAATCAGAGATAATTATTATCTGTGATTATCTAACAAACAATGCCATCCATGAAGTGTCCAGTGTGCCGTGTGTTCTGCAGCTGAAATACTGCTTTTGTTCAGCCAGTTGAAAACATAATACGGATCATGTGACGAGGGGAAATAACACGTGACCTTTTCTGGCTTCACGCACACTAACAGTCAGGATACTTGGTACACGGTGATGGACGTCAGCTGGTTACGTGAACACTGCGTTTGTCAGTCTGGTGATGAGTGAAGTTTTCATGGAGGAGGCGATGTTTGCAGCATATGGCAAACAGAGACAGGTCCACAGGCAGCTGCTTTCAAATGAAAATAATAGAAACATGAGCAGTTTAAACACGATACAAGCTGAAAGCAGCAGTGTGAGTGTGTGAGCTTTGACATGTCGCTCCACTTTATTAATAAAGCTTTGCCTGTTTGATGTCGTGAGGAATAAAGGCTCAGAGTCGCAGCTCTGTCATTCAGACAGAAATGAATGTTTAGATTAATGCTTTGTTTTTCTGAGTAATTTTATTCCACGATTCTTATCGATGCTCATCAGGGAAGACTTTAAGAAACCGTAGACCTTCCTACTGTCCGTGCACGGAGTTCTGTTCCAGGAATGATGGTGCTATATTCCAGAGAACTGATTGGTCAGTAGGCGGTAATCTCGTACCTACTGATTTCTTATCTCATACACATCTTGCACTGGAGCAGGTTATAGGGATGCAGCATCATTTTCCACGCCATGCACCGCTGCAGCAAGTGAACCAACATAAAAAATCCACCATTTTTAGTTTACAGGCTTCATTAAGCTTTGGTTGGACTCTTTGAAATAACGTGAAAGCTGCACAGTTAATATTGGGTGAACGTCTGTGACGGCTTTACTTCTCTTTTTGTCACTAACATCAAACAAAGAAAGATCTGTTCCTGTGTTTTGCATACACCTGTGCACGTCCCTCGTTTGCATTCATTCAGTCTGAAAAATGAACCTGCAGAGACTCATCAGCGCAGTGCTCCATAGTG
Source organism: Pundamilia nyererei (assembly GCF_000239375.1). Lineage (NCBI taxonomy): Eukaryota > Metazoa > Chordata > Actinopteri > Cichliformes > Cichlidae > Pundamilia > Pundamilia nyererei. The sequence continues at coordinate 213,901 of NW_005187523.1, forward strand.
ACCTGTAACATCTTCAGCGTTACAGAAACAGCACCAAGCTTCTGAAATGGGAGAGTCGTCTGTTGGCTCTCATAAAACTCATTTACAGGAAATATGTCGGCACAGTGAATGAAACAGATTTGGAAACAGGAACAGAGTTAGTTTGTCTTTTCATTGTCATATGGTGATAATGTCACCACCAAAACTCAGTTGTTACAGGAAGCAGTTTTTTACTGCTGTTTCTCTTCTCCCAGCTCTTCACATGGCGTGCATTGGGCAGCACGCAGACGCAGCCAGGACGCTCCTGCAGCTCGGCCTCAAAGATTCTGAGGATGCATCCGGCACAACCGCCAGGCAGCTGGCCAGGAAACCCCACGTAGTGCAAGTGTTTGAACGTGACCTGGCACACAGACCCTAATCAATCCTTGAAACATTGAGTTCTTAATTTATTGAAATAAAGAAAAGCTGAAGCCTAATAGTGTGATTCAAGTTATTTTGCACAGATTGTGTGGATTACAATAAAAACTGTCACCCTTGTGTTTGCTAAAAGACGCAGGTTTAGACATGATCATGCTAACACTTTACCTGATCAACTCTGCATCCTGCCAGGACAGTTCGTGGCGACACAACACAAAAATGCAGCTTTCATTGTCGGCCACTACATTTGATACTGTTTGACAATCTGCTTGGCTGCCTGTTGTTTCTACTTAAAAATATGTTGGTCTTGGTGACTATCTATATGAGCTCAAAGCAGCCCACACACCGATGTAGGACTTGGGACTTTTCTGTTTGCCAAACAGGTGTGTCATGCATATATGTTGTTGCAGCAGTTGAGCATGTTGCCCACACTATGCTCAACAGGCAAAGTTCCAATTCACTAAAAGGTTCTGTACATTTTTGCGACTGTGATGGAAACTATCACAAAGAAAATGAAGCCACAGCGTTTGTTTGCTGTAGTTTTTTTGTTCAGCTTCACACAAGCGAATGAAATGACACAGTACGTGTGTCAAATGTCTGTAATAATTGGCAATCAATTGCTATAATTGACAAGTAAGGCATAAAACCAATGGATGCACTCCTGCTAGAACCCTATGATTACAAGACAAATTACAGCTACTATTAACTACTGGTGTAGAAACATGGAAAACGGGACTATAATAAAGCCTAACTCAGTGGACCAGAAATACATATGTTATCCTTATTGTACTTTAAGCTTCTGACCAAGTCCTCCAAGTTTTCCAATGTCACACCCCTGCTGATTCAGCTGCACTGGCTCCCCGTTAAATTCAGGATCCACTTTAAGGTTTTGACCTTGACTTTCAGGGCCCTGCATGGTCAAGCACCAACATATATAAGTGAACTTTTACATCCATACATTCCCAGCAGGTCCCTGAGGTCATGTGACCAGGGCTTGCTTGCTGTCCAACACACGAGGCTGAAAACAAAAGGCGACAAAGCTTTTGGAACTGTGGCCCCCAGATTGTGGAACTCTCTCCCTTTGAGCCTGAGATCTGTGGACTCAGTGGTCGCTTTTAAAAAACAGCTAAAAACCCATCTTTTTAAACTTGCTTTTAGTTGATTTTTAGTTTTAGGTTTTAGCTTCTGTGAAGCACTTTGTGATTTTTATCTTGAAAGGTGCTGTATAAATAAAGTTTTACTTACTTATGCTTAATGAGTGAGTCACATTTAAATATATTTGGCCGTATTGCGTTAAAACAGTTTATGAGATTGTTATTTAGCTGTGGATATGTCACACTACCTTCCGGCACTGGTAAGGTTTCCCACATCAACACAGTGTTTGGCCCATATCTACTTTGTCGGGTTCTGGTCACCCTACCTGATCCCTGCCGGCTGTAACGCACAGGTGCAACACTGTGCTTTGTGAAGCAGTGCGTCCACACCATTGGCCCACACAGGTACCCGGTACGACGCTTCTTCACGCCTCTTCCTGCAGTGACTGACAGGCTGAGAAGCCCCGCCCCGAAGGCGCCTGACGCTGAGCCGCAGCCCCTTCTCACTTGTAGCCCCGCAGATCTCCATTTTCTTCTTTCCTCATATTCCGGAGCGGAAGAGCAAAGACTTTTGGAAAAAATGGATGAAGAATACGACGTTATCGTTCTGGGCACCGGGCTTACGGTGAGAGAGAAAAACATACAACGCGTGGGCGTGATTTGCAACCTGTTAACATCGCGGTTAACGCTGGAGAAGACGGGGCCTAATCAGCAGGGTTAATGCTAAGTAGCTAGCTTAGCCGCTAACCGAGCGTGAGCGTTTACGTGTTAAGCAATGGAAACTAAATGAAGGCGCTAACCCCAACTACTAGCTCTGTGCTATCGGCAGCTGCTTTCAGTGTCTGAGAAAGATTAACGATAGCAACTGTTAACTCGCTCGAGATAAGTTCAAACTGTTTTGTATCCTTAATAGGTATTGTAGTACCGCTTGAGTTTAATTAGCGCAGTTCATTGTGTGGATATGCAGAAACTGAGCGCCAATTAAGGCAGCTTTTCTCAGTCAAGATAAGATTAGCCTACGGATGAGTAGTCTGTTAACGTTAGCTGACCTACATTAAGCTATTTTATTAGCCTGCTAACGACGGAGCACAGTCCTGTTGTAGCGGTGTCATCGAATGTATTCCTGGGGTCGAAACTGTTCCCACCGCCGCTCGCCTGCTGCAAGCAGTTCTACGGCAGTGCAGCTATGTTGAGCTCGTTGAAGTGTCCTTTCAGCGCTGTTCTGTGCGGCAGTGCAACTAAACTACTACAAACTGAACAGCACTACGAAGAAATCTCAGCAGGTTCTCGGGTTTAATAAAACGAGAAGCTATTTGGCATGGAGGCGCATTGGGACACGTTAATGTAACTGCAGTCGCAAACTTCACCAGCAGGTTGAAGTTACATATCCTGTCCGACTTTCAGTTCACTTTTACACCCGCCGCCCACCAAAAACTAACGTACCGAGTGGCGTGTGTGGGATTGGGGATGTGTAGGCTTTGTTTCTCTTTGCTGCTCGTACTTTTAAATAAAACGATTCCCTCGGACAGACTTCCTGACTTTGTTGTTTAAACATGCCGGAAAACCAGTGGTTAGTTTGGGGCTTAATCACAAGCCAACTTGCTGCTTGTACCATTGTCGTCACCACCTTGTTGAGTCGCTGTACAGTGACGTGTTTTTGAGTTGCTTCAGCCCAGGACTTCAGCACAGCGGGTTAACTTTGAGGACTAATACTGGGTGTGGTTCCAACAAGGCTGAGGAACTGAAAGTACACTGCCAGAAGCCAATTTAGTTAGAGCTGGTGGCCAACCACTCAGAACCACAGCAGACTTGAAGACTGAGGTGGCATAGTGTAGTTTCACACGGAAGTAGTTGAGTCTGCAAATAAATGACTTCACTTCTGTATTCTGCCACCTTCCCCTTCTCCTTTTCTGCTACAACACAGACAAAGGCGTTGCTATGTTTACTAACTGAGCAGGTTATGCAGGAATCTGTGCAAGCCCTGCCACCAGGAAACGTCATCTGACTTTGTTTCCTGTCTCTGGGGCAGATGCTTAATTAGAAAGGGATAGCTGTGTTGTACATGGCAACAATTAGTCTTAAAACGTTTGTAAGTGCACGGTAACAGCTGTCACTGTGAAGTGTACTCTGTGCTCTAGGCCTTAAATGGAAATTGTTAGGCAGGCCTTCTTGGATTTTGGGAGGTTTATTATGCGGGGGCAGGGGGACGGGGTTCCCCATCTGTCCACTACTGACGACACATTAGAGGAGGGGCTTGGCACAAGATGCCAAGCTCTTAAGTGTGGCCCGGTCCTCATTATGATGCTGGTAGTTGGAGTAAGCAGCTTTTAGACTCCAGCCAGGAGATGTGAGTAGGACAGCATTTAGTTATTGAGAAGTATAAAGAGATTGTTGTGACAGCTCTACAAGTTGATTGGCCCAATTAAGCCAGTGACAGTGTTTCTATCAATGGATGAATTGATGCTCACCAATTTGTGGGTTTTCTTACAGTTTATAGTTTGACACTAAAACCCTTCATCAAACCAGCAGTCCTGATAGTTTAAACATAAGTGTGTTGTCATCTGAGATGGTGATAAAGGATGGAGAATCTAGACTACAGGTGACTAAAAGGCGTTTTGTTGAAAAGACTGAGGCATAATAATGATAATAATAAATGTTATTTAAAAGCACCCAAAGACACTTAACAATGGAGTAAAACACATAGTAGAACAATGACAACCAAGAACAGTAAAAGCAAAAAGCACAAGATAAAATGAACAATTAGTTTACAGTGAATATGCAGATTTGAACAGATGGGCATACAAAGTTAGGCATGTTTTGCCTTCGATTCACTCGAGCTGTCCCTGGCTGCTCTCTGGCTCAGTGGGTGGGGCTCAGGCATCTCCCCCTCACAAAGTAAACCATGTGTTACCTGAGGCTAAAATCTGTGCGTGTGTTTTTATTTCTTTTTCGTCCCAATGAGTGAATAACTGAAGAAGAACGAATACAAGTGAAGGGCAAAGATGCTCTTCACATCTCAGGTGTAGAAACATTTTAGGTGGGAGCTGAAGAAGAGATGGGAAATCCCATTAACTGCACAGTAACCTCATACCATACGAGGAAGTCTGTTACAAACTCAATGACACTATTCATTCTTTTCAGTTACGTGACCAGTGCAGAGCCCAGAGGACAAAACCAACAGTTAAAACTAGGGCTGGGCGATATATCGAGTATACTCGATGTAACTGTCAAGTATAAATTGGCACGGCAATATTAACCCCCCCGTGGCCCACTGCACTCTGTGTTTATATACCACCAGATAGGGAAAAATATGGCGGGAGCTTCAGACGAGCGAGGGAATGAGACTCGCTGCGTTTGGATTTCGTAAGGAGGATGCAGAACACAGTGCGGTCATTTGCATTAATGCCGTAAAACTATTGCTGCTAAAGGTAGCAGTACTACGAAATTATTCCACCAGCTTAAAAGTCATCTGCTGCAAAATGAAGACCTTTTTAAACCAGGGGCAGGGATAGCTCAGTAGGTAGAGTGGTGGCCCCATGATCGGAAGGTCGGGGGTTCGATTCCCCTGAACAACTACCCTGAGGTACCCCTGAGCAAGGTACCGTCCCCACACACTGCTCCCCGGGCGCCCAGTGGCTGCCCACTGCTTCACTGAGTGAATGGGATAAATGCAGAGAGGGATTTTCCCCACGGGGACCAATAAAGTACACTTTCTTTCTTTCTTCTTAAACCTGAGGCATGTCAGCGTCTCGCCACACACCAAAGAACACGTTAAATAAACCAGCTGTGACACCTGTGACTGCTCTTAGTCGTTTTTATAGTCACTATCTAGACTTTTGTTTCTGTAATTTGAGGTCAGCAAAATGTTTTTATTCCCATTGTCAGGTAAACCATTTCTCCATTTTAAATAACTGAGTTGATGTGTAGGAGGGATCTGCAGTGTTTGCAGAAGTGCTTTACTTTGAAAGATTGATAGTTAAAGTGCAGTAAAAGTACTCAGTCACCGTAATGACTACAGGTAACTGTAGTGCAGAGGCATGATGGAACACAAGACTCCACTTATGAAAAGTAGCTTAGAAGTAAAAATAAGAGAATTTGAAGCACTGCTGATAATCTTAATGAGTCAAGTAATACAGAAGTTATGGAACTGATACAAGATACTCGGGCTGAAATGTTCGGGCTAACACCCTCAAGAAGAAGATGAAGTTTAGGCTAGGAAAAGAGGAGGGATTCTCTTCTGCGAGGAGTACACCGCTGTAGACGAGACAAAATTACTGAATACAAAACCAGGAAACTGACTCAACCAAAAAGGAAGCAACAAAGGGACTTACTGAAAGGCACCAGTTAGTTTGTGGCTAAACAAACTTAAAGCAGAGTTGACTTGATGGGTAAAAGAAAAGCCTTAAATATAATCCAGATTCAAGGCTCTGCTAAAAGTCTGCTGTAAAAACCAAAGGTGAAGTATAACGTGGGTTGTGGTTGAAAAGCTGAGGGTCACAAACTGCTGACCTTACACGTCCTCTAACAGGCCAGTGTTTTGTTAGGTTGTAGGTGTCAGTGGTGTGTTTGAGAATTTACTGATGAAATGATGAAGTTATACAAAAAGCATAGAGATTGTAAAGATGCGTTACACTCTGCATGTGCTGCTGTAAAATGCTGTCATAAAGGAGAGATCCTGTGGATGTGGCACTTTCCATTCTCATTTTATAAGCCCATCACATGTTTGCATGTAGACCTTTAATCTGCCCGTGGCGGTGCTGGAGTCAACCGCACAGTGCAGTTTATTACTATAGAGTAAAGCTTTATCTTTGGCTTAATCTGCATTTGTAGGTGATCAGATTAAATTCTGATGAAAAATGCCTGAAACAAATCTTCAAACTGATGTCTTGTTTTATCCAGCTGGCAGGCTCGTTAATGGTCACATGACATGAAGAAAATCAGTCATATATCCACAACTGACACCAACTTTGTACATTTGTAGGTCTTCAGTTAACTTCTTTACATTATTAGTAAATTAAAAGTCAGGGTATATTTGAGACATGTGACTATGATGTTTGAGAAAGCCGTCCAGATGGAGTCTTTGTTGCCCCCGACTACCCCTTCCCTTCTTCGTGTGTTAAATATTGAACTGGGACTCTGTCACTGCTTGTGGTGGTGTAATGTTTTGCCTGACTGGCACGATTTCCCCTCTGTCAGCATGAATCCTGCCGCTGACAGTCCTCCGGGCCTCTCTCAAAGTCGCGGTTTTTATAGGCAGCAGCAGGTTGGCTTCAGTCACGTCTCCTCAGAGGAGTGGCTGTGCCACATTACAGCAACTCTGGCCCACATATTTAATTTTATTTATTTGGTGTGTCTGCACGAGGCTTTGAGCAGTCGTCACGATCCAGTTTCACTGGAGCAAATGAAACTTTCTTTGGACAAACGTGCACAGTGTTGCAGAAATGATGCCGAGATGAGTGAATGAGTTGGTAGCAGGGCGTTTATAGTTCTGCATGTTTTAAATTTTCATTTTGTTTATCCAGTTTTTGTATCTTTTTTAAATTAAAGCGCAACATTGTTTCCATTTTTTTTTCTTAGATTGTAGTTTTTGTATTATTTCAGTTTATTTGTATTTTTAACTGTTTTTTTTTTTTTAACAGCTAGTTTTTGTGTGATGGATATTTTCATGGGAAAGGTGGTTTACCAGTAAGCTGTAGTATTGTGTGTACTGGCACAGGTGCTGTACAAGTTGACAGTAAGCGTTAGGTGGCATCAGTCAGTGCTGCCTTAGTTTGGTTGTTATGTAAGAAACATTCTCCTGAGCCTAACCTCTCATTCAGTAGAACAACTTGTTTTAGAGTAAAATCCACAGTCACATGATGCTCACACTGGTGGCTAACTTCTACAAGCCCTCAGCTCTAATCTTATTGAGTTTGGGTGGGAATTCCACTGTGGCAATTCTTATCATGTCCAACCCTCTGAAGCCCAGTGGAAGCAGCACTCATCCTCTCAGCTCTGCACAAACATGTCAGACATGCGTGCAGAGCTGAGCGGTCAAAGTTGGTCTTGTGGCAAATTGAAAGTCATGGAAACAGTAACACGTGGGACATTGTAAAGTACAAATGGCCGAATCGCGTAGTGAATTACCGTAACAGAAACACTGCTTTTGTTTTGTTTAAAATAAAAAAAGCTGCAGTTTAACCCTACGAGTGTGATGGTAGACGACCTGACCTACTGAGTCACTTCACACATTACAGACTGTTGCTAAAAGTATCGAGACCGACAGGAAGTGATGGGAGGCAAAACTGACATGCAGAAGGTTAGCTGCAGAATCAGGGAGGTTACACTTGCATGGTATGTGTTACGGTCAGGATGAAGGCGTAAATCTATTGTCTGACAAAAGTTCATTTCCTGAATTGGCTGCATTTTAAAAAAACAGAGATTTGTTGGTGTAACTGTATAGATCTTAGTGTTTCTGCATGTGTATAAACATAACAGCACGTGCTGGACTGCAGTAATCGAGTTCTGAACCACCAATGAAGTAATGTTTCACTGCAGCTGCATGCAGTTGAGCTGCCCTGGTAAATACAGCTATTCCTGTTGAGTAAATCATTTTTATTATTAGTGTTTTTGTCATTATATCCTGTAACTCGTGTGTGAGGAAAGCACTCTGAAGAACTCTGTGGTTGATTTGAGTCTAACTTCTGTACTTCCTCTCCCAACAGGAATGTATTTTATCAGGCATTATGTCAGTGAATGGGAAAAAGGTTCTGCACATGGATCGCAACTCCTACTACGGAGGTGATAGCGCCTCCATCACACCTCTTGAAGACGTAAGTTGACCTCCCACATCTCTGATTTCTCTTTTGTATTGAGTTGGTTGTTTCACCACAGTGATGTGGAGTTAGGATGAACGTTTGTATTTTAAGGCTGGTAATGGCTTCTTTTAACATGGATCCATTTTGTTCTGAAACGCCACACGTTCCTCTTCTATCCAGCAGAGGTGGTGATGATAGAATTAGCATATTTCATTTTGTGAGAGTAGGAAATTAAGATGCCGCTGTGAAAGTGGAAGCTGTTGCCTGTGGGTCAGATGTTATGTGTCTCACTACAGCTCTACAAGCGCTTCAGCCTTCCCGGAAGCCCTCCTGACTCAATGGGAAAAGGCCGGGATTGGAACGTGGACCTTGTCCCTAAATTCCTCATGGCCAATGGTATAGTTTCCCTGATCTTTAGACAAGAAACGATATAATAACTGGGCAACGATTAAAAGGATCCTTAGATGTGATAACGATGAACGTTTCCATGAATGAAAGTATCCCTTTGTTGCAGGTCAGCTGGTCCGCATGCTGCTGATCACACAGGTGACTCGCTACCTGGATTTCAAAGTGGTTGAAGGCAGTTTTGTGTACAAGAAGCCCAAAATCCATAAAGTTCCCTCTACGGAGACGGAGGCCCTGGCATCCAGTGAGTCTAGTTAAATACTGAACGGTTTAGTGGAAGGTTGTTTTGTTGCTCTCGTTATGGATTTCCTCCTTTTCTAAACTCGTTCTCACTCAAAGGTCTGATGGGGCTGTTTGAGAAGCGGCGCTTCAGAAAGTTCCTGGTCTTTGTTGCCAACTTTGATGAGAATGACCCCAAGACTATGGAGGGTGTCGACCCAAAGAAGACGACGATGAGGGAAATATACAAGAAGTTTGACCTGGGCCAGGAAGTCATGGACTTCACCGGTCACTCCCTTGCTCTCTACCGTACAGATGAGTTAGTAGCCTTCTTTTGTCTTAAGTGTCTGTAATTGGGCATGATTATGATGGCCTCTGCTGTGAAACGCTGCAGCTTGTAGCATTTAGATTGTTCTAATTGTTCTGCCCTTAGTTACCTGGATCAACCCTGCATGGAAGCAATCAACAGGATAAAGCTTTACAGTGAGTCTCTGGCCCGATATGGCAAGAGCCCATATCTGTACCCACTGTACGGCCTGGGAGAACTGCCACAAGGCTTTGCCAGGTAGGGGACACTTTCCATTGTTAGACACGTGTAATGAATATTTTGTTTGTACCAAAAAGATGTTAACTGTGGTTTAGGGTTGGATATTCTGCTTCGTAGTCTGATATCTACCCTAACAAAGTTGTCACACTGTTTGTAGGTTTTGGTTTCATTTACCTTCCTGCAGTGAGTTCTGAAAGTTTAATAAGCTACAGTATAGGTTGCGCCCTTATTCACAGGGGGGTTGGCACAGCAGGTGGCACCACGTTTTCAATCTGGCAGTTTGGCAGGTTAGATCCTAGTTCACCAGTCCTAGAGTTAAACAGAGCACTTGTTTTTACTCTAACTTTGATATATTGTAATATACGCAGCCTTTCTCTTTGCAGCAGTTATTGTATGCACACAGCCCGGTCACAGACTTCCAGTGTGTGAATGTGTAAAGTGCTTTGAGGTCCTTAGGGACTAGTAAAGCGCTTTACAAATACAGGCCATTTACCATTTGTAACTCATCCAATGTGACGACACTCAGTCAAATCCTTCATTCAGAGCACGTGTGTGAACCAAACTCTGTGAGGAGACCACAGTAGAGGTAAAGCTGAGATGCTGGTTTACATGTGAGCTTGAGTTAAGGAGGAAACTCAAACTACACATTTTCATTGTTATTTTATTTTTTAAGTAAGCATTTTTATTTGAAGACAACTTTTTATATTTTTCAATACTTTGTTTGAGTGCACGACTGTCAGGCTGCTTCAGAATATATTGCGATGACTAATAATCCACATGGAACTTGATATGTTGGACTTTTTGTTTGAGGACGTTTTCTTTAACTGGACTTTGTTACATTGAGGTTGGGTGTGGTTTTGACTCTTGAATTGTGACTCAATTTCCAGGCTTAGCGCCATCTACGGTGGGACGTACATGCTGAACAAGCCAATAGAAGAGATTGTGATGGAGAATGGGAAGGTGGTGGGAGTCAAGTCGGAGGGAGAGGTGAGTAACGCCGGTCCCAGTAGTGCTGAAGGCACTGCCAGACTGGTTCCTCCTTTTATTATGTTCCCCTATCCTTAAGAGTAGAAAAGCGCTGTATTAGAACCAGCATCTGCAAAGACTGTCTCAGGGCCGATCGTGGCTCAACAGCTGGCAGTTCGTCTTGTAATCGGAAGGTTGCCGGTTCGAGCCCCGGCTTGGACAGTCTCGGTCGTTGTGTCCTTGGGCGAGACACTTCACCCGTTGCCTACTGGTGGTGGCGCCAGTGTCCGGCAGCCTCGCCTCTGTCAGTGCGCCCCAGCTGTGGCTACAATGTAGCTGCCATCACCAGTGTGTGGATGGCTGGATGTGTAAAGCGCTTTACAAATACAGGCCATTTACCATGTTTTGCTCTGATGGAGAATCGCAGTGACAGTGATTGGTGGCCACCTGGATTAATGGCGTTTTACAATCTTAATGTCCCTGCAGTTGCTCTTTGTTGTTGTTCACTACTTTAACTTTTTGAACATGTTTGCAAATCACAGATTGCAAGGTGCAAGCAGCTGATCTGCGACCCCAGCTACATTATGGATCGTGTCACCAAAGTGGGTCAGGTGATCAGAGCCATCTGCATCTTGAGTCATCCTATAGCCAACACTGGCGACGTAAACTCGTGCCAGATCATCATCCCCCAGAATCAGGTCAACAGGAAACACGGTGAGCAGCCAGCCTCATGTTTAGGCCTTTAGGATCAAATTTTCAGTCAGCTGTATAGTGTGCTTGTATAGTCAGACCTTAACGTCCTAACTTGCGTAGTAAGTGAAAATCCTTTCATCCCCACACCCCAACCTTCCACACCAAGCATCCACCCCAACCTTCCACCCGATGTGCAGTCACGTTCTCGAGATGCACGTCAGGTTTTACTTAAGGCTCAGATCTGATGCAGGGTTTCAAATGTCTAACATCAAAACGTTGGCCACTGGCACTAAATGACAACATTGAATGTGACACTAACTTGAGTTTTTCTTTTGCAGACATCTATGTTTGTATGATCTCCTTTGCACACAATGTGGCTGCGCAGGGTAAATACATCGCCATCGTTAGCACCACAGTGGAGACAGGTGAGCCAGAGAAGGAGATCAAGCCAGCCCTGGACTTACTGGAGCCCATCGAGCAGAAGTTTGTCAGCATTAGCGACCAGTATGCACCCACTGACATTGGGACTGAAAGTCAGGTATGAAGATGAAATATTGTTTATACTATTACACAGTTTGTTCTTGACCGTGCCACGGTGACCTACCAGAAAGTTAGCCCTGCCAGAAACACTTCTGTTGAGTTTGTTTTTGCCTTTTTCCAGTGTTTTGTGTGCTTTCACACCATTTTTCTGTGTGCTGGTGTTTTCTTCGGTTTGACCTCCGACCGTACACTTCCCAGTATTGCTACTATTGCCAAATACCCACAGAGGAAAAACGTGTCATTCCAGGATTTTTCATGCATGTGTCCGTATCCCTCATCTTCATCTGTATTTCCCATCAAGTATATCAATCTCTGAACTTGTGGAGATGTTTTTTTGTTGTGAATGTTTAAATCTCAGTGCTAACACAGTGGGAGTTGATGTCACAGTTAAACCTGACCAGAAGTGTTAAAAAAATGGTGTCAGGTCCAGACTGGGCTGAAGTCTGTTTCTGTCAGTTTCCAGCTTGGATGTGAATGGCATGTTTAACATGGCTAAAGTCAGCGATGCAGTTAATGAAGCACACAGCGTTGGTGTCTTATAGATGTGTGACTAGCACATGGCCGTATTTATCACATGATAAAGGCAGACTTGGTTTAATCTCTGTGCAGTTGAGCTGATTTGTCAGAGTGCACATCTTCAACAACTGCATGTTATCCTTCTGTCGTTAGCTTTAGCTTGTAAATCTGCCTACAAGGCTAAAAACCAGTCAGCAGATATTGTTATTAAATGTCCTGGACATGACTGCAAAGTTCTGCCATATATCTGTGTGCACTGCAGTTTCTTTACTCTAATGCTACACGAGGCACACACACGTGCTCGATCAGCTCCGCCCACAAAGGTTTACAAAGCCATTGAAAGCTCCTCTGTGACCACAGAAATAAAAGGAGGATACTTTTGTAACTAATGATTTGTAGTGTGCGTAGTTGACATGAAAGAACGCACTGCGTGCTCTTACTGCCACCTGGTGAACAGTTACAGTTGAACATCTCGGGCGCTTTGATTGGACTTCTTTTAGTTCTTGGAGACTTTGCTCTGTTGTTGCTTCCACTTTGTATGGATGATTGTTTTGCTTATTTCACGATGTTTGCTCTGTGACGTTAAGGCACACTTGGACTCTTGTTTCCCTCTAGATCTTCATCTCTCGGTCCTACGATGCAACAACTCACTTTGAGACCACCTGTGATGACATCAAGGACATCTACAAGAGGATGACAGGCTCAGAGTTTGACTTTGCTGAGATGGAGCGCAAGAAGAAAGACACCTTTGGTGACGATGATTCGTAGAGGCAGCCAGTCCTGCAACACTCTGATAATCAAAGACAACGGAAATCTTATAAAAAATAGAAAACTTACACAAAAAAGTAAAGACCAGTGGGCTGACTGATTACTCGAGTACACAGTTTGCCCACTGAAGAAGTTGATGATGCATAGAGAGAGGCGGTATAGTTTTGTTGGATAGGGTTCAGGGAGAGCGCTATGCTTCTTCACATCATTCAGGTGGGTGTTGCACTAAATACTGGTTATATCTAATAGACAGTTAATACCCTACATTTTTCTAATTCATCATGCTAAGACGATGCGTAGTCCAAAGATGCCAAATGAAACGATTCATAATCAATAGTATCTGGAAAAGATGTACACTATATACTCGGCTGATATTTTGTATATGCAGGTGTTCTTTTCGTGTCAGGTTCTGTGAGTTGTGGCTTGGCATCGTGTGTCTGTATTCAGTTGTGGTGTGTTGAGCTGAGTGTTCCTCACAGGATGTGGCAGTTCCTGCACTTTCAGGCCGGTAACAGCAGAGCGCCGTGCGAGGCAGCACCTCAGCATCCACATCATGTGGTCCGGTTTTGTAAAAGTGCTTTAGTGGTGTATGGGCTAGGTCTTCTTTCTTTGTTTGATCCCCTGATTGTGCGACAGCATACAGTAAGTCACAGGCACGACTGTAGCTCAACATGAACCTCCTGAACCGGTTTTCAACACTTTGAGTTACTATAATGCATCTGAGAAAAATGTATTAGTTCCTGTATTACCCAAAATAATCAAAGACCCGAGCATTAACAGCAGATTGATGACACATGTAATTGCTTAAGAAGGACCAAATGTGTACTGCAGCAGTATTGAACTGATGGGAGCCTTGTGTATCTGGTTTTGAACAACTGTTGTTAAAAAAGGAAGAAAAAAACTATCTTGGGGCTCAAATGATTTCTGTACTGCAAAGTAAAAAAAGAAAAACTTTGTCAAAATCCAAAGCTGTGTGAGATTTATTTATTTTAGTAGTTTCAAGTATGCAGCAGGCTTTGTAATGTCTGCTTTTACACACCCTTACCCTGACAACATTTGGTAGTGCATCATCATGGATGAAAGCTCAGACTTGTAATACTGGGTCATCAGGTAAAAACACATTTCCATGGATCCAACGCACAAACACATGCTGATGATTCGTGCCAAGCTGAAGAAACTAAAACACGAGCTTCTTGGACACACAGCAAGTCTGCTTTCTTATGAAGGCATCTGTGGGACAAACGTGGTGACAGAAGGGAAGCTGAAGCTGTCCAAGCACCCCTGTAGCCTCGGATCACCCACCGCAGTCGTCACACCTCGTTGGCATCACTGTAAACGAGCCTTTAACACGTTAAAGGTAGGTAGTCTATGATTACTGACTCGCTTTAAGAAAAAAAGTTCCATGTGACCAAACTAGGAAATGGATTTCGACACTTCCGCGTTCGCTTTATGAGTCTGCAGAATCCTCGGTTCGTCTTCAGATCGCTACTACAATTCCCAGAATGCCGCGGTGGCTTTCCGTTCGACTCTGTAGAGCGCCGTGTGTGGTAACCTGTAATCATGGAGGTGACGGCAGCCCGCCGCTCGTTTCTGTGCGACATCGGTAAGCATCGTCAGCAGTTAACGGTTTACACCTCAGCTCATCCACAGGAACGGCTGACGTCTGATTATAAAACCGTGTGTTCGCTGCCAAAAGCGGGTTTAACCGGGAAATGTAGGCGGAGAATAACAGTCCCGTCAGAGGAAGTTCGGTCATTTGGTAGCTAACCGGCTTAGAGCTAGATGACATGCTCGGAGTTCCTCTGTAAATGAAGAGCAAATGCGACATTTACAAGACTACACTCGAACTAATGGACGTAAACATGATGAACGAGGCCAAAAAGACGTCGTTATTTCTGTAATAGTCTAAGTATTGCCCTTGTTCATATATTAGTAATGGACACTGATGGATACTGACAGAATAGACTTATTCCACCCAGTACTGCTGCCGTGGTTACTGGGTTTACGCATAATGGAACTGGTTAATGGACGGTCTCTTTGCTGTTGTGCTCGTGTGTGTGTGTGTGTGTGAGGCTTCTGGGCAGACCGCACTGCTCTGCACGAAGCAGCATCCCACGGCAGGACTTTGCAGTTGAAGCAGCTGATAGAAAACGGAGCGTCCGTCAACATGGTGACTGTGGATAACATCACTCCTCTACATGAAGCCTGCATCCAGGCTCATCCAAACTGTGCTCGCCTGCTGCTGGAGGCAGGAGCCCAGGTGAGGCACAGCTTCACTCTACAAGCCGGTGTAGAGTCTGGGAGTCGCGCACCTTAACACAGCGGGTACAAAGTGATGCTCTCTGGTGCAGAATCCCACTGCTGGGCAGCAAGAGGCACTCCCTCTGTGACAGCCTCACAAACGATAACTACTCTTTGTTGTTCAGGTCTTAACATGGCCCTACAATTTTGTAGATTACCTAAAGAATAGCTGGATAATGTTCTTCTGTTTGTTCCAGGTGGATGTACGCACCATCCATGGTAGCACGCCTCTTTGTAATGCTTGTGCTGCTGGCAGCCTGGAATGTGCCAAGCTGCTGCTGGACTATGGAGCCAAGGTGAACCCGTCCCTCACAGCCCTCACTGCCTCACCGCTCCACGAGGCCTGCATACAAGGTAAACCTTCAGCAGGAACAACACTCTGCCATGCTGTCACATGTCTCCCTATGAACAACTCTTCACATTCCTCTCAGGTAACCCCCAAGTTGTGAGACTGCTGATAGCCAGCGGTGCCAAGCTGGAGGCATTTGACGTCCACTTTGGGCCTCCCCTTCACATAGCATGTGCTAAAGAACATCTGAATTGTGTCAAGGAGCTGCTAACTGCAGGTGTGTTAAAGGTGCAATGTATGGTTGTTTTATTTCCTACAGAGAGTGCTGCAGCCAATCAAAGCTGTCAGAGGGTGAGGGGCGGGTTCATTCTGGATCACAGGGCTGAGGCAGACAGCTGTTCACTCATGCTAACAGCATTTAACCTGTGCATGTCTTTGGACTAAGACCTTTACATGATTGTGAATTATGCAGGTGCTAATGTGAATTCAGTGAAGTTCCATGAAATGGCGTTGCATCACGCAGCTCGGGTCGGTATGGTGGAAATGATTGAGCTGCTGGTGGAGTTTGGGGCCAATGTGTACGCCAGCGACAACCTGGGAAGGAAGCCTATAGACTACACAACACCTGCATCTCCCTCGTACACCTGCCTCAGGTTTTATGAAAGTAAGGTTCTGCGTTGTGTCTGACTTACAGCAAAAACATTCAAGTTCTTACGTTCTTGCTCTTTTTTTGCTTTTGAGGCCTGATCGTCTTATTAAAACATTTGTTGTTGACAGGTAATCCTTTGAGCCTGCAGCAGCTTTGCAGGATTGCTGTGAGGAGGATGCTGGGTACCAGAGCATCGGAGGTCCTGAGCCAGCTGAATATATCCCACCGCATCAACAGCTACCTCCAGTACTGTGATCGTCCCATATCCCTACAGACTTACACATGAACATTTACTGTACAAGGTTTAAAATGCCCCCTGAAAAATGTTTGCCATTCAGATGAAACACGTGTAACCAGGATGAAAATCTCTGTACGGAGTCAGTTCAACACTGTATGTCAAATTAAAGCAATTCATTGCTGAATGAGAACAAGTATAATCTATATAAAGCTCTGTTTCAGCACTCTGACAATTTCCAACACATGTATAACACATAAGGCAATTTCCCTTATCGGCTCAGCTGTGATGGCCAGGGGCCTGTCAGCTCTCTCTACTCCACATTACGCGACACTGGCCAGACTACCAAAAGTACTCCAAGAGCACATCAGTGACTAAGGTCAAGTTATTTTACCCTGCTGGGATAATAAGCTGGCCAAAGGAGGAGATAGAAGTCAGTGACCTCAAGACGAGGAAGCTCCTGACCATGCATGGAGGGTCAAGTCCAGAACCCTGACTGGCTGTATGCTAAGCAGAAGGAAGGAGGCCGGGGACTGGTGAGTGTCAGCACCACAGTCCAGGATGAGACAACGAACATCCACAGATACATCAGGAAGATGCCTATAACAACTGCATGCTCAGTGAACACCTCAGGCAGCAGAAACCTGAGGAAGAGGAGGAACCATCATGGAAGGACAGGCCCCTGCATCTCCAGATAGAGGAAGTGGCTGACATCCAGAAGTCCTACCAGTGGCTGGATACAGCTCGACTGAACAGAGGCACCAATCATGGCAGCAGAGGAACAAGCACTAAGCACACGATCCATAGAGGCTGGGGTCTGTCACACCAGGCAAGACCTCAGGCTGTGTAAAGATGCCCCAGAGACGATCGATGAATGGCTGTCCTGTTTGGGTGTTGGTCACCAGGAGATGCTACAGTTGTTTTGTGTAGGATAAACAGGGTAGTGAGGTGCACTGTGATGGATTTAGAGTAAAGAACAGTGTGCGACTGGTGCACAGAGGTGCTCGGGATCAGAATTAGATTGCATCGAGGGTAGCTGATTCATGCCAACTTTATACCATCTGGTATGAAAACAGCACAAACAGTGTACTGTCAGTGTGGGGAATGGAAGCAGCCAATCAGCGTGTCAAATATTGGGTTACAAACTGTTGACTTCAGTGAAACCTCAGAGCAGCAGCAGGTACAGCTCAGCTGATCAAAGCCTGTTCAGAGAAAATCTACAGGAGCTCTCAACAGAAGATATTGTGAGTGGGTGCAGGGCAGCTACTCTGTGGTTCCGACACGAGCTGCTGTGTTAAACACCAGATTACAGCTTTGATCGTGACCAGGCGTTCTGTTCAGGACAGGCTGTTTACACCCCGCTAGGATATTATTCAACCTGAGTTAGAATAAATGTTAGTCGCTCTCCACGCGTGAAACGGTGTTATTTGGGGTAAAAACTACAAAGTCCAACATGCCCGCGGAGGTCGGGTTTTGTCACGTGACTCCTGCCGCATGTAGCGCGCGAGGACGCTGTTTACAAACAGCCGTAAGTCCCGCGTTTCGTGCCAGCCTAGCTTGTTCTGCGGGGGAAGCAGTCGGAGGATGGACGCTGAAAAGTCTCGGCCCTATTTCTTTGGCGACATCGGTGAGTACGAGAGCGGACGACAGCGAGACGGTCGGTAATCGAGGCCGAGTTAGCTCGGCAGGACTGGCACCGGCTGCCGTAATCCTTGTTCTGGAGCTAGCAGGTAATGGCAGCTGTCATGTTATTACACAGACAGAATTATTCACCTGGAAAACGTGACGATGACGTGAGAGACACCTTCGCCGCTGCCCGCGTGGGCCTGCGTGGGCCTGCACGCGCGCACACCGAGCAGTGGCACGCGGTAAAAAATGAAAACAATCTTGCTTATTGAACTCACGCACTGAGCCGTGAACCATAAACTACAATCGATCACATCCACCGATCAAAGAGCATTGATCACTGATCAGTGGTCAGTCTTGACCTTTAGCGTATTCTAGGTCCGTGGCGCCAGTTGGAGTCATCGTGTAAATGCCCCGTTTATAAGGTTGGGGACACCTGCAGTCAGCTGGGACTGAAGACGTCACTGGATGATGACGAAACGTTTCTCGCTACGTCCAGGTGAACAGAATCAACCTTTTTTCCTTACCTGGATGATTAAGCACGCATCGAGTCATGCATTTGACTTTGTCTCTGTAGAGGATGCGATGAACATCCTTTGGCATGTTTTAATTTACGTCCACTTTTAGATTTGAGTAGGCAGCTTGCACTGACAGAAGGCCACCGGCACACAGTATGTGTGTATATGAAATGGATTGTGGGAGGAAGTCCATGCCACCCCACAAAGAGCAAATAGACAAGGTTCAAGGTTCTTTATTTGTCACATGCATAGTTATACAAGTATAACACACAGTGAAATGTAGCCTGACACGCTCCTCGACATGTGCAAAAA
>NW_005187523.1:233843-244389 GCF_000239375.1 Pundamilia nyererei
TGCATATATATATATACATGTGTGTATATATATATACATGTGCATATATATATATACACACACACACACACACACACACACACACACACACACACACAGTATATACACTGGGTGAATGTGCAGTAGTGGCAGACCTGGTACAAAGGGTGCCAAGAAACTCAAACCTGGCCTCAGGTGTGGATGCAAGCTAAGTAAAAACAGGAAAAAGTTAATGCGGCTCTTAGAATTACACACACACACACTGACCATCACGCAGTGGTCACTGAGTGGTAGCAAAGCTTGAAAAGTACTAATTCCATATATGTTTATATATGTCCACTTTATTTATAGAGCAAAAACACTAAAATACACCAGGACACCAACATAAAGGGAACTGCAGTAATCAGTAAGCAAGTTGATATAAAAACGTGGCTCAATCTGTCAAAATCCTTAGGAAGAAAATAAAGCTTTACCTTAGCAAGAAGTCATAGCTGAATAAAGCTTATTTGCTTTGTGAATTTAAAGGAGCTGTCAAAGAATATGCCAAGATACCTGACAGAGGAGTGAACAACAAAGCGCTCAAGATGGTTTTGGAAAGATCTCCTAAATACCATAACCTCCATTTTGCTATTGTTAAGGTGGAGGAAGTTTGAGTTCATCCAGACTTTTATATCAGCAAGACAGTCCGATAACAGTTTCACAGAGTTGTCTTCATGCATGCTCAGACATCCAGGTAAGTAAATCCCAAAAAGCTGATTCTGTTCAACCTTTTGGGATCCAACGTCACTTGGATGAGTGATGAAACGTTTCTCCCACTGAAAACGCTGCGTCCAAGACTTGTTTTTCTTTTTTTATGAATGTCATCAGCAAAGCAGTGGAAAGAGATATTATATTTAAAATAAAAATCCACCCTAGAGCCAACATATATAAGGAAAATAAGAGTGGCCCTAGGATGGATCCTTGAGGAACTCCACAAGTAAGAGGTGCTGCAGCTGAGGAAGAAGCATCTATCTGGACTGAGAAGCTCCTGTTCATAAAGTAAGACTTAAACCACTGTGGAGCAGTTCCCTTAATGGCCACAATGCTCGAGCCTTCATAGCAGGATACTGTGAGTGTCGGCTACAAGCATCAGAAAAACAGGGGTTCCCAAAGATGCGCGGTGAGATCTAAAGTACACGGCGTGAATGCTGATTGGCCCGAAGAAGGCCAAGAGAAAGATGATTGGACTAGAATAGTGATGTCACAAACAGGTTGAGAGCGTGGGAAAGTGGAAGTGATGTGAAGTTTAGATTTAGCCGGCAACACCTGGGAGCAGACGGATGTGAGCCTACACGTACGCTTCACTTAACACTGACAAAGACACAGGCTCACACTGGTTTACAGCAGCAGGGAACGACACTCCCAGTAGGGACCAGTACCTCAAATCTGATATTTTTCCAGTAGAAACTGTTGAAATCTTTCACAAAGTGTTTTGGAAGCTGTAGAGGTGAATGAGTGGGAGGTTTTGAAATGACTGTTAGAAGAGATTAAGCAACTTTTACAGCATGTTGATTTCTGTAAACAGTCCTTCAAGATTCCTAAGGACACACCAGGCTTGTCCAGGCTTGTCCAGGCTTGTCCAGGTTTGTCCAGGCTTGTCCTGGTGTGTTCGTCTCTGCGTTCAGCCCCGGGTCTGCGAGTGTATAGGTGTTGCACAGGCAACATGCAAACTGAGAAACCCCAGCAGAACAGCTGCTGTAAATGAGATGAGGTTCCAGTTCTTCCTGACGTGCTCCTCTGCAGGCTGCTGGGCGGAGCGAACAGAGGTGCACAAGGCAGCGTCGCTCGGCCAGGCCTCCCAACTGGAGGAGCTCATTCAGGGCGGAGCCTCGGTCAACATGGTGGCCGTGGATTCCATCACACCGCTGCACGAGGCGTGCCTCCACGGACAGGCCAAGTGTGTGCAGCTGCTGCTTGAGGCTGGAGCTCAGGTGAGTCACAGGCGCAGTAATGTGATCTACAGTCGGTCAAGCTGTAGATCAAACAAGTAGAAATGGCTTGATGGAAAACACTCTGTTCCCCATGATGCTGTCAGGTGGATGCAAGGAATGTGGATGGAAGTACCCCGCTGTGTGATGCCTGTTCAGCTGGGAGTTTGGAGTGTGTGAGGCTTCTGCTGCAGTACGGTGCCAAGGCGAACCCTGCCCTCACCTCCCGCACAGCCTCACCCCTGCACGAGGCCTGCATGGGAGGTGAGAGTGTCGCGTGTTGTGCTTTTGTCTGTGTTTTTGGAAAATAAAGGTTAATTTTATATATGTTTGTATTTCAGGAAACTCTGAGTGTGTGAAGCTGCTGATTTCCATGGGAGCTTGTCTGGAGGCGTATGACCTTTACCACGGCACCCCGCTGCACGCGGCCTGTGCTAACGAGCACACGGACTGTGTTAGAGAGCTGCTCAATGCAGGTGAGGGTCTGCACAGTAGGATGAATCAAACACAGAGTACAACACAGTATAAGCTACCTTACAGTCAGCGTGCCAACTGTAGACCAGCAGGTGTAAGGAGCAGATGAGAACACATTTTGAGCCGTAAGAGGATGGTGGGTACTGTTGCTGGTCACGCTGGGAGTGTGAACTTTGGGACCACGAGAACGAGGCAACAGGATTTTCGTCCTGATGCCACAGGTGTGTGAGGAGCAGAGAGAGGTTTCCAACATGCTGTTGGTAAAAGCACGAGTGTTCTTCAGACATTATTGGCACACAATCACAGAAATGCTCCAGAAAGAACAAAAAGCACCTCCGTCAGTAATGTTTGCCCCCCTGAGAAACTGAGCTTTGTGTTGATGCCCGGCACGCACCGCCGCGGTGCAACCATGTGTTAAATAACCACACCGACGTCTTCCTTCAGGCTTAGATGTTTCTGTTCTGCGTAGGCGCTAAAGTGAACGCCGCCAGGCTGCACGAGACTCCGCTGCACCACGCTGCTAAAAGCATGCGGGTGGAGACGATCGAGATGCTGGTGGAGTTTGGAGCCAACATCTACGCTCGAGATCAACACGAGAGGAGACCCGTGGACTACACCACGCCGGGCTCTCCCTCTGCAGCCTGCCTACAGTCTTATGAGAGTAAGTTTCATGAGTGTGCAGCACCAGCAGGAGGCACGAGAGGATCATTTTCACTTCCACGAAGCGTCAGAAAGACGACACCTGACATGTGCCATAACATTCTGATGCACAGCTGCTCAGCTTTACTCTCACAGTGAATCAGTGTTCTAGAGGCTGACACGTCATTTTGTTCTTGTGAAAAATGTCATATTATCATTTGCATGTGTTATGAACAGAGATTTGACATGTTTTCCCCGTGTTCAGCCTCTCCTCTGAGTCTGCAGCAGCTCAGCAGGTTGGCAGTGAGGAGGAAGCTCGGCACCAGGGCTCTAAATGTCATAGGCCAGCTGGAGGTCCCTAAACTCATCACCAGCTACCTCTGCTATCAGTGAGCGCCACCTGCAGGAGGAGCCGACCGGCGCTCAAAGGACTGGAAACTGCACAGCACTGTGTTAAATATGAGCACAGCTGCCTGAGATTCCTTTAGTTTAAGAGCCCTGCCATGCACACACTGCAGCAGCTACTGCACTCGGCGTGTTCAGGCTGTGTGATCGCATTAGTGCTGCTGTAAGATGAGATGTTTTTAAAGAGCAGAGTAACACTGACTTTCACTTGGCTTGCTCTCTAACACACACACACACACACACGCACACGCACACACACACGCACGCACGCACGCACGCACGCACACACACACACACACACTGAACACATGTTCTTTGCTTCTGTCTCGTTTGCAAAGCTAGTTTAAACGTGTGTTGAACGTGGACAAAATATGTGGATGTTGACTCTGATGTTGTGACATCACCACCTGTTAACAGGAAGTGTTTAAATGCAAGTGTCTGTGCTGTAAATGCCTTTAATGCTGCTGAAAACACACGATACACGTTTAATGTTTGGTTTCTATGCTGGTCGACAGTTTGTGAGTCTGAGAGGAAGCACAAAGCAGCAAAACACTGCTGCACTGCACGTCTTTGGGTATGACCTCGAGTCGGGAGGAAACGAGAGTGATGTTAGTCCCGCAGCTACTTTAAAATAAGCTCAGCACTTCACTCTCTGCATGTGATGCGTTTAGTCGACTGGCAGTGATGGCAGGGACAGCGAGTGGAAACGCAACATCTGCTCATGTTAACACAAGCAGCACTGACAGACTCGCCTCCTACAGCAGCTTCTGTTATCAGAGACGGCGGCTCTCACACCTTCTCTTTGACTTTGTTAGTTAGATGATGTGTGGGGGACTTGTTTGCCAGCGACTAATCTGAGTCCTAAACAGCTTCATGAACAGTCTGTCTACCTCCAGAGCAGAGTGTGCTTCCAATCATGACTGTGTAAGGCTGTTTATTTTTAACTGGAAACGACGCTCAGGAAGACGAGATGTTGCTTTTGGAAGCAGCTAATGGTTTCTGGATCAAACGCTGGATCTGCTGGGACAGCGCAGCACAGACTCAAAGTATGAAATGATGAAGTGGGGCATGGCGTGCAAAGGAAAGAAAGCTTCTCGTAAGAGGAATACCAAGCAAGTCTGCTGTCAGGGCTGCAGCGTGAAACTCTGCAGATGCTCCCTGCTGGTGCAGTTCCAGGAGACGCTGATCCTGGTCACTTATTTATAGCCGTGAGACATTTATTCCATTAAATCTGCTCCACAGGCGACGCACTGAGCCCTGTCAGGTCCTAATATTTTTAACAGGAGGCACAGGAAGCTGGTATGAATTCCTTCAAGTTCTTTATATTGTTTCTTTTTCCCTGTCTGGCAGTTATTAACTGTGATTTATCCTTGGGAAGGGAGTCAGGCCACAGGCCTCTCTTTAGCAGTGTTACTGGGTTATGTGTCTGTAAATACCTGCAGCACATTCTTAATAATAATAATATTAATGATCAGCCAAACGTCTCGGGAACCGTTTAACTTCTGGGTGGCTGTGTTTGATCTCATAGCTGCTCACAGCAGAGGTCTCTGATGAAGCAGTCGTTGTTTTTAACACCACTGCTGATCTCACAAAGACACCGTATTCACAAATCACAGCTGTCACTGACTCGTGCTCAGGTTACATCACCTACAGAGAGAGGACGCACATCTGTGACCTCACACTGCTGCAGAAGCGCTTCACAGCTGGATTCTGTTGAGTGACCACTGGGTGGTGATGAGTGTCACACTGGGTGCTCTCTGATCTACGCCCACACTGATGCATGCTTTTCTCTCTGTTTTGGCCTCCCGTCCACACTGAGACGCCGTTTTCGCTCAAGGAAAACGCAGCGTTTTGAAAACGCAGCATTTTGCGTCGCAGTGTGGACAGCGCAAACGTAGACTTTCTAAAACAATGACGCATTTTACTCTGTGAAAACGCAGGGTGGACGCAGAGCGTTGTCAAATCTATCTGGGCTAATGTGGACGTGGTACAAACATTCATGTGTGGGCTCAGGGACGTCTCTCAGTTTCAGGCAGGTACACTCCTCTCGTCACATTCACCAGCAGACGGCGTCTTTGTGACTGGGTAACATGGTGGCTCCGCCCTTTATAGTTTCCATACTTGAAACTTCCATTTTCAAATACTAAAATTATTTTCAAATACTTCCATATTTGAAAATAACAGCAGCAGCAAGCCCGAGTCACACAGGTCGCTCTGCAAACTCCTGTTTACCAGGGAAAATGTGGATCCCACACCCAGCTGCCGAGTAGGCGCTACTGTGAAACTGGCTGCAAAGACAGTCAGTCAGTTAGTCAGTCAGTCAGTCAGTCAGTTAGTTAGTCAGTCAGTCAGTCAGTTAGTTAGTCAGTCAGTCAGTCAGTCAGTTAGTTAGTTAGTTAGTTAGTTAGTTAGCTAGTTAGCAAATGTTGGTATTTTCATCCAAACTACAAGGAAGTTCCTGGTGGAGCCTCCATCACAAACCCAACAGCCACCCGTGAGCTGGTTGGAGAATCTTTTATTGAGGAGAAAACAAGCAGACGGTTTCATGCTGAGGTTAGTTTATGTTGTGTGTAAGAGCGACTCGACCATCCGATTGGCTCCTGTAAAGCCTCCTCTCACTGACATAATACATTTCCATGTCGCAGTGCTTCATGTTATAGCCTGAACCACAAGAACTCGCCTCCTTTCTTCCTCGCACACCTGATGACATGAAGGATCAACTCTGTGCACGTGCGGCCTGCTGACATCACCCTTCAGTGTTTGAGCTTCTCCTCGCTGCTGTCTTCAGCTGCCAGCCGGCACAGTTACCTTGCCCAGCTTTAAAGAGCACGCGGCGTCTGTCAGCGCTCGTGCAGATCAGCACCTGCTGTGTTGCCTGTTGGTCTGACAGCTTCAGCAAGAATTCAGAACCAATATTTCATAGTTCGTGCCTTCATCCAAATCTCTGTTCACTCCCTCGTTTGGCCAAACGTGAGCGGGCTTCACGATGCTGGCCTGCTGTCATAAATACGCACGCTGTAAAAAGTTAATCAAAATCTAGATTCCTAGAAACGTACCATGTCAGGCTGTTACTCATTTGAAAGAAATGCAGCCGGGGTCATTGTAACGTCAGCCTGTAAATGGTTTGGAAGCACAGCTCTCACGGAGCGCTGCCTTCAACAACACATCAAATCCTCTGCTTCAGGCTGAAAATAACTACTATGAAATGTGTTTGGTGTCAAAGGCTTGGGCTGAAGAACGACACGAGGGCAGCTACTGAAGATCAGAAGCGTCTCTCAGTCCATAACAGAGCTTTGAAAGCAAAGCTTGCTGTAGACAGCATTTCTTTTCTGCTGATTGAACAGATGCAGTTCTCTCTCAAGCACTGATTAAAATCCTGATCAATAACACACAACGTGTCCTCAGTATCCATGTTGTTAAACTGCTCTGCATGTGATGAATAAACTTAAAGTGCACTAACGATGTGTTTGCTGACCTTTTTTTCCTGCATGAATTCAGAGAAACAACAGGACCTGCATGCTGGCCCGGGCCATCATGGCGGCATCGGTCTGTGTGAACAGGCCAACTTATTCTAGAAAGCACCGTTTGTGACCAGCATAGGACTGTTGACAGCACTGTAGCATGGCGTTTTATTTCTGCCGTGTCGTTCCATCATTGAAGAGATGCTCGATGGACCGATTCTTAAATCGTGCTGTGCATTCACACTCCCATGGATGCATCAGAGAGCAGCTTGGTGTTAGGATCTTGCCCAAGGATGCTTGGCAGGGATCGAACCACCAACCATCCAATTAGTAGGTGACCTGCTCTGCAGCCGCTCCACGGTAACCAATAACTGAGTCCAAAAGTCCCAAACAACCAAACATGACGCACTAACGCACAACAAGGTGTTTATAGATGAAACAAGTCTGTAAAACCGCAGGTATTAAAGATGCATGTATACACAAATATGTTGGCTTGTACTCATCATGATCAAATACACTCGACAGGTAAATGTGTCACATATACTACAGCACACTGGCTGCTTCTCCCTCAGCCTGGTTCAAGGGAGTTTTCCTTCCCACTGTCACCAAGTACTTGCTCACAGGTGGCTGTTTGATTATTGGGGATTCCTCTGTATTATTCTAGAGTCTTTACGATATGAAACTATCCCAGCCACCACAGGACTGACACACACAGACACACAACCATTTGGATTCAAACCAACAAAGCTAACCCTGCGTGTCCTAAGACTGTGGGAGCAGCAGGGGAACATGCAAACTCCACAGAAAGGCAGGTGGAGGAGTCACACAGCACCTCCCTGCTGTGAAGCAACAGTGCTAACCACCACCCCAACTTGGAGATATGTTTATATATATAACTTGATTCAGGGTTGTGTGTGACGTGCACAAATACAAAGCTCAAACTCACGTTTACATGAAGCCGTGTGGGTCAGAGGAAAGCTCATGAGGCGAAAACGTCTTCAAGCAACTTAAAGAAGTCCAGACGCTTTTCTTTGCAAGCTCCTTTGACTACGATGACCTGGATGACTGAGAACCTTCACAGACTCATGGTTATCTAATGTGCTGAAATCAAGCAGCTGCCATTCACAGCTACTAACAATGTTATTAACTCAGTTTCCTGCCCTCAGCTGCCACAGCAGCACCTCCTGTGGTCTCAGCTGTACTCGGAGTATGACGTGTGTTTACGTGAGGTACTGCTGCCTTCCTGTCAGCTCAAAGGACTCTGGCCATCCTTCTCTAACCTCTGGCATCAGAGAGCTGCTACTTCCTGGATATCTCCTCTGTTCAAACCATTCTCTGTAAACCCCAATGACTTTGGGGTGGAAAGATCCCAGTACATCACCAGTTACTGAATTTCTCAGTACCAGCGATAACCACACCATGTTCAAAGCCACCTTAATCACTCTCTGCTAGTTTGAACTTTAGCATCTCTTCATGCTAAGTCAGTATATCCTAATGCTGCCATGTGATTGGCTTATCAGATATTTGTGGAAAAACGTAGCAGGTGCATCTATGGCAGCAGCAGGTGAGCGCATGTGACTGGAGTGATGCACAAAGTGTGGACGCTCAGGAGGAAGAGGACAGGACATGCATTTCCTGTTTAAAGTCAAGATAAGATGCTCTGTAACTTTGACACTTAGACTTCATTGACTGTAGTCTTGTGATTGCTGTCAGAATCAGTGCTGTTTATAAGTGCTGTTTATAAGCGCTGGTTGCTGCCGACATGATTTTAGCTCATGCAGCAGCCCGCTCAGTTCCCCTCATTTGCCGCTAGGTGGCGCCATGGACAAAGAAATCCTTTGTCATGGAAACAGATAGTGTATAATGTTGGTGAGCATGAAACAGGCTGTGTCAGCATGTGTTCAGACCCCAAGGGAAAAGACAAGATGAGCTTCTGTGGCCACTCTCCAGCTTGTGGCTAAATAATTTGGCCCAGCTGATTTCCTCACATCCCTCGCTCTGCCTCCTGAGGACCACATCTGTCATTAGGCCATAAACAGATGGGGCATCGCATCTTGGCGGTAAAAGAGGAGCAGGGGAAAGTCAAATGGAGCCAAGCAGATTGCGGATTGGAGCGTCTGAGCAGACAGGAACTGGGAGGTTTTTATTTGAGAGTCAGAGATAAACACAGGGCTGGATGCTGTGATGGTCCAGTGCTTCGCTCCTTCAACAGACACTGCAGCCTGGAAATCACCACCCTCAAATGAGCAGCAGATGTGATCACTGCGCTGAAGGCTAGCGTCACATTTGCAGGCCAGCATGCATGTGCACTAAAAGTTCATATCCAGATGTTCATTAAAGTGGGTGATGTCTAGAAAGAGCAACGGGAAGCTTGAGTTCAGTGACCGATGGGGGATACGATGACTCCAGCTGTATGCAGGATGTCAGGTAGACTGTCACAGGTTTGGATCTCCAGACAAAGCCGGGCTAACTGTTTCAGGGTCGGGGTCAGATGAGCAGGGCTGCACTGTTGGATATTTGACATTAATGAACTCGAGATTCCCTTAGAATGAGAGCAGAATCACTGGTGGGAAATACGAACTGGACGCTTCTGTCTCAAAATGCAGCGCGCCTGAACGTGCAGCTTGTTTCTCTTCTTTCGTTACACCGTCCGTGGCCTCACGCTCACTTTTCTTGCTCCCGTATTGATGTTTTGTGCCTGGAGTGAGCTGGACGACTGTGCTGCCGGGTCAGAGCTTTCTGCAGAAAGGCCATGTCGGTGACGGAGCAGCTGTTGGAGTTCTTTCGTGCATTCATGTCAGAATAAAAGCTTCATAGAAAGAAAGAAAATAATGCTTTTATTGTGTGGTGTAACATTGTTGTTGCTGCTACAGATTCACACATAAATACATTTAAAAGAAGAGGCAACAGCGCTCTTACTGGCAGCTGTCGCCTTGTCCTGCAGCGCTTTTATACTGAAGGTGCAACGTCCACCTTTTAAAAGATTTACAGCGGTTTCACAGGAACGTCATTATCACGGCTGAGAGTCGAATGATTAACAGACTCGTACACGTGTAACGATGGTGCAATAATCAACAGTGTGTTCATCAAAAATGAGCATATTGTAGTCTAAAACCGTGTGTTCTCTGTGTTGGACTGAACACGGCCCAGACTGTCATTCCTCCTCAGTCACACGAAGCTGAAACACTGTAACTGCTTACATGATTCAGGTCCTGTTTGCGTGTTGAGGCCCACTCTGCTGCAGCACGGCGTCCACAGCCCCAGTGTCTGCGCAGACCGGAGGGATGGCCTGGCATACATCTTAGGCTTGTTAGGCACCACACTCTGGTTTGTGTCTCTTTGGATTTTTTTTCTTTTTTTGTCCACGTGCTGGTAAAGTTTAGTCACCGTAAACCACCCGGTTAGTGTCAGGATGCTGTGGTTTGGGTTCAAACACACTTCGTCACAGCAGCTTGGCTCATTGAGGCTTTCACCCACAGAGTCGGGGAGAAGATGCCAAAAGGAGCTGATATATCATAATGATGCTGGATCAATACTGCCTAATCACATTATCTGCACTGACCGATGATGCAACACCAGATCGTCCTGCCAAAACACCAAGTGCCCCCTTTTATAGACAGG
>NW_005187523.1:244783-252326 GCF_000239375.1 Pundamilia nyererei
GCTCTGGTGCACTAAGTATGACCAGCAGTGTGTCAGTAAACCTGCGTGAGAGGGTTTTATTTCCAGTCCTCATCAACATGAATCTTCTAAAGAACAAACACCTACTTTTAAAAACGTTCGTGCTGTACACTAAAGTGTTGCTAAAGGGAACTGCAGCTGATCAGATCCTTCCTGTCCTCTATCAGGAGCACCGGGTCTCGGTCGGAGGGTGGACACGGAGAAACTCCACAGACACCACCCAGCAAGCAACAAGAAACACATAACAATGACATAAATCAAGCAAACATCCATCTTGTAAATTATAACATGAGGCAAAACCAGCAGCGATGCTGGAAGCAGATATAGAAGATTAGCGCTTTAATTATAATCATTTATTGATTACAACAGTAGATTAAAGGCTGCTTAATTGTTTCCAGCTCCACACTGGCCTCCACCCTCACGTCTGCTCCCACACTCACAGACTGCTTTGACATAGTCACGTGTGTCTGGATCACAGCGCCCGGGGTTACACGCACTCACGCTCACGAGCACACCAGCGCACAGGGACACTTCAAAAGCAGCGCGATGGTGCAGACATCTGGTAGTAGTTTCTGGAGGGAGTCCCCCGTCACAGAGTTTTCCAATCTCAAATAAAGTTGCCTCGGTGCGAATGAAGTCAACAGAGTTTCCTTCCCAGACGCTTTTCCTCTCAGTCTTTGTTTTTCAGATCCAGTGAAGCGTGAGAGGCCTCGGCCCGCACGACGCCCGGCTGACCTGCTGCTGTTCTGTGGAGAGTTCCTTTACTTCACGGGGAAGCTGAATGATCTGCCTTCGTTAGCTGCTGCTGCCCAGGACGAATAAAAGATCCACGGGCCCAAACACAGCAGAGCTCTAGTCATCACACAGCAGGTGGTAACTCTGAGCAGCTGTTTGACAGAAGAGTCGCTCACAATCAGTTTGGCCTCAGAGGCTCAGATGTTCTGTGGCTCATGTTTTCTTACTCCAGATGGATGCAGCACAGACTGAGAGTGAAGGAACTGATGTTGTGTTTCTAAAAACGTCACCTCATGGTGAGAAACAGCACCAGCCACCTGTGAGCCAGTGCGTGAAGGATAACAACAACGTGTCTGGTTGAACAGTCGGCCTGACCGTTGCCACTCAGTATGACAGGTCCTTCCTAAGAACACTGACTGTTCATTCTCAGCCCAGATTTAAACGGAGTCATGACCACAGCGCTGCTGCTGAACAGATTCTTCATGTGTGTCCTGACCGAAGCTGGAGAACCAATCAAAAACATCCTTCAATACTAACCAGGTGAGGTCACTGCCAGCCTTCAAGCGTGACACGCTGAGAAAGAACACACCCGCCCCTCTGTGAATACCTGAGGATGAAACTGCACAGTGGTTGCCCTCCCTGATCAGACTACGTTACACCTGTCTATTTACGCTTCATGTTCAACCAGGCAGCTCCCATTAAAAGCAAATATTCACATACCAGCTCAAGGTGAGGTTGCATAACGAACCTGAAGAACTGTTAGATCATTTGAAGAATGCTGAGACACATGGCTGCCAGTCGAAACCAAGCAAATGCAAAGTTTCAGTCTTATTGTTCCTTACATGAGCTTAGAGCCCAGCGTGAGCTGTGTGCAGGTCTCTGCTGTTCGATCCCCGCCTGCTGCCGCCCGTGCAGGACGCTGACCACGAGCGTGTGAATCGCAGAGAGACAACACACCGAACGAGCAGAGGAGTGTTTGTGTGAAGCCGCTACCTGTGGATGAAAGCTGCACACAGAGATGCACATTAAACAAGGATGTTCACACACAAGCAAATGCTCGTGTGTCACTTTGACTTTTCTATCCACGGTTTGTTGGTTTTGTTCACTTTGAAGCGACACACGAGCACATTTCTGTTTCATGCACATATTCAACGACTTCACGTATGTGAGCATTTAAAGAATGTCAGCAGGATGTTTCAAGCACTTTATTAATAAGCTAAAGATGGAAGCAACTTTAATTGGCTACTTTAGACTTACAGTTTTTTATTTAAAGCCTTGCTCCAGCAACAGTCCTGTTATTGTTAAAACTGTGAATCAAAGAGTGTTTCTGTTAAAATCATCATCATAACGACTATTTGGACACTTTACTCATCAGTATTACACAGTTATGTGTTTGCAGCTGGGCCCCATCATTGTTTGTCAGCGTTCACACTGTAGAGGTTTTTATAAACAACTGAATTACAGCTGCACTGAAATGATTTTCCTCCTAAACGCCGTCTGACGACTGATAAATGTTCCTGTGAGAGCGGCTTTGTCCCGTCTGTGTGAGCTGATGTCATTATGTCACCTGAAAAACAAATGTGGAGAGCAGAATGTGCTGAAGCTGCTGTTTGGTTTTCAGATTGTGTTTCTCTCCCTGACAGCTGCTAATTACACGGCCTCACCTCAGTGTGCGCACGCTGAGAGCTCGCTCTACATACCAGCAGAGATGTCGGTGCTGGGGCTGAAGGAGGAGCCGTCAGGTTGGAAATACTTTGGCACAATGTGTGTGTCGCTGCTTTGTATGCTGAGATTCTTGAAACCTGAATGCCACATAAATATGCTAAATATATGATGAACGTGACCCCATTCTTCTGTAATAACACAGCGGTGAAGCAGTTTTGGCAGGTACAAATCAAGTTACCTAACTCGTTGGCTCCCGATGCAAATCACTGAAATGTGATGTGTGTGACGTTCCAACACAAGTCGTGTCCTGACCCTGTGAGTGTGGTGGGAGACCTGAGGCTGGGCCCACCCCACCGTGCTGGACCAGTATTATATGCTCACTTCATACACTTGATGATTAAGATGAAACAATTAAATCTGGATAAAATTATTAAGCTCTGTAATCCCTGTGTTGAACTGAACAAGGACAAATCAGATGTTAAAGGTCAGTCGTGGTAGAAATGCAGGAGAGCAGGTCGTTCAAAGACACGGCGGCAGGCGAGTGAGCGATGCACGCAGTCCTGTTCCAGCTGTCACTGCTGCAGACACAGCTGCGTCACCACCGCTAAGATTCGTCTCTGCCAACAAACACGCAGATTAAAAAAGACTTTTTGTTTTAAACATACAGAACGAATTATGACCGAGTCAAGAAGAAGAAGAAAGAAAGAAAGTGTACTTTATTGGTCCCCGTGGGGAAAATCCCTCTCTGCATTTAACCCATTCACTCAGTGAAGCAGTGGGCAGCCACTGGGCGCCCGGGGAGCAGTGTGTAGGGACGGTACCTTGCTCAGGGGTACCTCAGGGTAGCTGTTCAGGGGAATCGAACCCCCGACCTTCCGATCATGGTCAAACGTCAAACGTGTGTGATTACCAGTGTCATCTGCAGGAAACAGAGCTGAGTAAAATTCACAGTGATGTTTCTAACATCAGGGTCAAAGAACGCACGTCGATGAATAACACAGTATGTTGCTGCCAGGCCTGTTTGAAACAGGAACAAACATCTGGGCCTCTTTACAGCAGGAAGTGCATGTCTGGGAGGAGCGTCCGACTCCAAAGCTCACGAACTTTGGCTGAAATGATCACGTTTGATAAAGTGATTACAGCTGCACTGCTGTGATGCAGTTTTGTTCTGCAGCCTGCTGCAAAGCTGCCCGGAAACAACAGCAGAGTAGTTGGAGCATATGAGTCTGAGTGAACAGTCGGTTTAATGGCAGCTAAGTGATCGTGCCTTTGCTCCAGCTGCACCTTTGGAAAAGCCTCCCTGCTTCTGCTCGTGCCTCAGACTCTAGCCAATCCTTCCAATCGAGATGGAAAGCGTACTTATTTAACCTGCTTTCTCAGTTTATACCCTTTTTAAACCTAGAATAACGTTTATTGCTGGTTTTTGCATTCATCCTCCTGAATTGAGCATAACTATTTTACTCTTCCGGTCTGCGAGTGCCTACCTCCTGACTGTGCCCGATCTGTAATGAATTATGCTGAGTCTCTGTATCATTGTGAGCACTTTGGTGCCTTTGGGTTTTTCAATGTGTATATAAATGAAACTGTATTGTATTGTGAGTGTGTGCATGCACCTTTGTGTAACCCCTCGCTGTGTTTGCTGTAGCTGCGTGTGTGTGTCTGCAGACACTGTGTGCCTTCAGCAATAAAACAAAGACTTAAACTTTCCCTGCAGCATTAAATCGCTGCTTCTCTCTAAACTCTAATAACAGTTTATTGAAAGATCAGATTAGTCTTAGTCTTAGTTCCTCCTACGCCGGGCGGCGCATCGGGCAGCTAGTGATCTCCATCGATGTCGGTCAGCAGCGACTGCTTCAGCTTCGTCCCAGGCAATGTCGACAGTTCTCAGATCGTCCATGAATGTTCGACGCCATGTGGTCTTTGGTCGGCCGTGCTTTCGCTTGCCAGTGCGTGGACGCCATGTCATGGCAATCTTAGCTGGGCAATGAGGGGGTAGGCGTAAAATATGTCCCGCAAAGCGAAAGCCTCCTCATTTGTTATTCGGTCCCGGTAGGAAATTCTCAGGATTCGCCGCAAGCCACGTTGTTGGAGCACGTTCAGGTGTTGAATAATTGCACTTGTTGAGCGCCAGGTTTCACTAGCGTAAAGTGCAGTAGGGAAGACGATAGAGTTCAGTAGTCTGATCTTGACCC
Organism: Pundamilia nyererei; assembly: GCF_000239375.1. Classification (NCBI taxonomy): domain Eukaryota; kingdom Metazoa; phylum Chordata; class Actinopteri; order Cichliformes; family Cichlidae; genus Pundamilia; species Pundamilia nyererei. The sequence goes on from NW_005187523.1 coordinate 249,394, forward strand.
TGACATTCAGGGAGGTCGAGTTCCAAATAGGTTGGAGACGTCGCAGGACACCAACTGCCTTCCCTACTCTGGCATCGACATCCCGATCAGAGACCCCGTCATTCGAGATGATGCTGCCAAGATATGTAAAATTCTCCACCTCTTCAGCACGTTGTTGGCTGATCATGACAGGAATGCGGGCACGTGCATAGCCAACTCGGAGTACCTTGGTTTTTTTGGCGCTGATTCATAATCCAACTTTCGTCGCCTCCCTCTGCAGGGCCGCGGTCAACTTTTGGAGGTCTTCCTGAGTCGAGCCCAGCAGGGCGACGTCATCTGCGAAGTCCAAGTCAGTGAGATTATGCGCTTCGTGCCAGGGCACACCGATGCCAGCTTGGTCAACTGATCGTCGCATGATGAAGTCAAATATAAGGTTCGGGTATCGTTCCGATCGGCTGCTTCTTGGGCTTCGATGCCTTTAGCTTCGATCCATTCACGCTTGTCACGCCGGCAGCTGCGTTTGACCTGTCGGGCAAGGTCTTGGTAGGTGGCCATGGCCCTCTCACGCTGGTCTGCAGAAGCATGTGGGTCAAAGGCCACCTGGTCCCGAACTGACTTTGCCAAGCGACGTTGATCTATAAGTTCCCATGAACGGTCGGAGATCCAGCGCTCCTTAAAGCCGCCCCGTCGGCGACCAATCTTCGATTCTGCTGCACCGACCACAGCCTCTTTTAGCTCATCCCAGAGTGTATCTGGATGTTTGTTGTTATTTCCTTCCGCAGCAAGGAGCTGGAAGCGGTTTCTCAATTCGAGTTGAAATTGCGCTGCCGTATTTGCATCTTTTAGGCGTTACACTGAGATTCACTTGCTGTTTCCGTAGCAATTGGAGTTTTTACAGGGTGGGGTTGCTAGCCCCACGCCCAACCCTCCTCCTTTCTCATCCGGGCTTGGGACCGGCAATGGCAGAGGTACCAAGGTACTCTCTAAACTCTAATAACAGTTTATTGAAAGATCAGATTAGCCTGAACAAATCAGCCTGGCGCCTGAAAGGAGAACAGCTTGGACCTGCAGCCGTCCTGCCCTGCTGTCAAAGCTCACGTGCTTCTTTGGTGCTGGCTGGTGAGGCTGATGGCTTCTGTCATCGTCTCGTGTGTTTATCCTCTGCTGATGTGCTAGAGAAGTACTGAAGCTAAACGCTCACAGCTCAGTGACATTCATCCAATGCAACCTCACGGCAATTTGTGCAATTCTCACAGCCATGAGCTGTCCATGCTTTTCTGGTTCCCTGTCCAGCAGACAGAGCGCTGACATGAGGGTCCGCAGACCGTCGGTGATGAAGGGAAGAGTTTCTCTGCTCACATCAGACCTCCAAACTTCACTCTACAAAGTTTTCACTTCTTTTTAAACACATTAGTATCATAAAATACTTCATTAGGAAACTAAATACTTCCTGTAGAAACACCAGTACCTGTTTTCTTCTGCTTGTCCTGGTCAGACTGCTGTGAAAGATGATGGAGCATCTGTGCTCACATTCATACCTGTAGCTCATTTGCCAGTTAGTCAGACTCCACACATAAAGGCTCCGATGGATTTGAAGCCAGGACATTCTTCCTGTGAGGAATCGGAGGAAAACATGTTTGTGTCCATGATGCCAGCAAGTAGACTCCTTTTTTATTAGCTTCTCACACTTTGACATTAGTTGATAACACCAAAGCTGCTCTAACCCTGCAGTTTGGCCTCCCGCCCACTGAGACGGCGTTTTCAGTCAAGGCAAACGCAGCGTTTTCAAAACGCTCTCCAAGCGGAAACATTTGAAAACGCAGTGTGTCGCAGTGTGGACAGCGAACCCGGAGCCTTTCTAAAACGATGATGCGTGTTGGTCATGTGATGCAGTCATGTGACCAATTAAACTAAGATATTGGAGGGCGTTGCACAGCAGCTGTTCTGTTTGACAGCCCTGTTAAAGATGAATATCAGTCTGTACATGCTGCAGGGAGCTTTTCTTCAAATTCTTTAACTCTCACTCGCTTTTGCAACTTTGTACTTTTGTGTTACTCGCAGCAACAACTCCACCTCATTGTGAGTCCATTTAAGAAACTCGGTGCTTTTCCTCCACATTCTGCCGCCACGTTTCAAAGAGCCGGAGAGTAAATAAGCGGCAGATGGAAATGAGGCAGGTCGAATCTTCTTGTGTCGAATCTTCTTCTTCATGCGCAGGACTGGAACGTAAGCGTTTTCAGACGTTTCAATGTGGACGCACAACTCTGTGAAAACGACTGAAAACGCTGGTGTGGACGCGGGGCGTTTTCAGACGAAACATTTCTCCGGATCAGTGTGGACGTAGCCGCAGAGCGCACTGCTGTGGAGCTGTGAGCGCTGCACTGTCATACAAACACAAAGCTGTAGCTCTCATGCTGACGCAGCATTTTGCTTTTCTCTTCACGTTTCCACGTTTCCACACCTTCTCATCGCTCCGAAGCCTGATTACTACGCCGACACTGTAGCTTTCCACAGGAAATGCTTACTCACACTTTCCAGGCTCACATGTGAAAACTGGAAAATCAGCAACGGATCAGAGAGCAGGGAAGGGGACGAGTGTTATTCCTGGAAACGGTCCACACCACCTCCACCACGGCCGCCTGCTGCGCCACTAACCCAGTTGTAGTACCTCTGAGATGTGTGTGGGGAGGGAGGGTGAAGGTGAAAGGGCAGCAGGTTTGCAGCGTGAGGTGGCGTGAGAGAGCGAGCAGGCCGACACATCGGAGGAGAGTGTGCGTTTGTGCGCACTGTTCAGAGCACTGATTATTACAGCCCTGCAGATCCACCACAGAGGCTCCGTCACTTCCACCCGTCGCTCTCCCTCACATTATTCATTTGATAGAAGCATTGAAAGCACCTTGTACCATTAATCTTGATTTATAATGACATAATAACCTGGAAGACCACATCTTTAA
>NW_005187523.1:252582-255240 GCF_000239375.1 Pundamilia nyererei
CTTTAATGATGGGCTGTCTCCACCATCTTCCACAGGTGTAACCGGCCAGCTTCTGGGATGCTTTTGCCACTAAGCTGCATATAAGCCCTCTCACTGGGCATGCTGGCATGGTAGCAATAATGCCCTGCATACGTCTGCATGTATGCAGACCCCTGTAAGTTTTTCCAGTTGGCAGCGTGAAATGCTGCGAGTTTTTTGGTCAGTGTCGGCTTTCTGAAGGAAAACCCTCTTTGAATATTTTACAAGACAGTTAAAATTCTTCAGGGTCCTTCGAGCAGATCAGTTTCAGGGAAATTCATCTGCTCAGTAAGAGACTGTTGACACAGATACTCTGCAGCTGTGTGTGTGTGTGTGTGTGTCCTGTCGGTTTCAGGGTGGCAGGCAGGTGCACTGTCAGGCTTTTAGGCCCTGTGACAAAAGGTCAAAGGTCAGATTCTTATGAGGGAGCTAAGCAGTAGGACATTTGTCAGCTTGTCAGTAGGAGGCCGACTGTGGATGTTATGGAGGACGTGTCCCTGCAGTGGGCTGCAAACATGTGTGTAAAGAATAAAATGCTGACACCAGTGATCCCAGTATGACCTACAGGTGAGTCAGTAAGACTGGAAACATATATGTGAGTACACTTCATTACATAACAAAGTGTGCTGCCATTGCCTGCTGCTGGGTTTTTCCTTTAATTAAGTGCATGTTGGTGTTTCTTCCTGTATCCACTCCACAGAGAGGGACTATTTTCCTTATGTAACAAACCCACATCAGGTCAGATCTGTCTCGGCTGCATTGGCAGCTCTTACTCTCTGTTTGGTGCCTATAATGGTTTTTAAAGGGGATGAGGTTGGATTACGGCTGGAATGACACAGCCACATCCATCTTTTGTTACACTCATTATATAATCCTGGTGCAGACACTGTGGCAGAGACTGTTGTCTAGATCTTTGTCAGTGTGCATTAATCTTTGCAGATTAGCGGCTTTGTGCTTCATCACCCTCTGTGTTCACATGACCTGCTGTATTTGGACTGTAATTACAGGTGAACAGCAACATTTCCACGCAGGTAGAATTGATCACACAGACTTAAGAGATCAAGTGTAATCAGCTGACTCCCACACATCTGCTACGACACGCACCACATCACAGCCAGCACACTGCTCCACAGACTGTATGGCTTCAAAGCAGCTGAGCTGAAGACAGAAACAGTTTCATTGTTACTATGAATTGGTTCTTTGATGAATGAGCACAGAGTGTTTCTGACACAGTGGGACATCATTTCTGTGAGTGTGGATTACCACACGTCCTGTAGTGAAGGATGCGCCAAAAACAAGACTCAGTGATGCTGCTGTGATTCAGCGACTCACGGATGAGGTCAGGTGGGCGTCAAAAACAACATCGTGATCTACAGTGAGAGGAGGCAGCGGGTGGAGCAATGAACGTGAGGGGAAGGAAGTGAATGAGAGGGTGTGGGGTGCAGTGAAGGAGCGAGGAGTCGAGGACGTGATGTCGTACCTGGGCCAGTGCACAAAAGTCATGAAGAAGAGAGTACAAGCTCACCAAACAGACTGTGGAGCGGCTAGCATCAGTCTGGTTTCCTGGATGATCGCAGTGGAAACCTGGACAGCACCAGTAGACTTTCCTTCAGAAACCACACGCATGAGGTTCAAGCAGGGCTGGCAAGGATATACCTCGAGGGTGAACTCCCGCGCCGATGAGAAACGAGCTACTACTTCATAAATCAACCAGTAATTGCCTCCAGACTCTAAGTGCACGTTGATTAAAGGCCCAGCGCACACAGCTTGTGTACAGCTGGTGTAAATCTAATCAAAGTTCAAGTATATTTAACTTTTGGATTGTTTTGAGGAGATCGAGCACGCTGTGATCTCGTCATTCATCACTGTGGTGAGCAGCACAGTCTTTGCAGCTCTTGGCCAGAACAATGCAAACAGCTAAGCTAGTTTGTGGATGCAGCAAGTAAGCGTGTAAATTCCTGATTGTTTATGTTGACACTGAACTGCTCACCACCTCTCCTGCTTGGACTTCGCTTCCTTCCACACACTTGTCTGAACTAGTATTTCCAAAGACCTCGCCCCCTTTTTCACCTCGTCAACACCTAAAATATGGAAAACAGCTGCCTTCAGCTGGATTTCCCAGCATGCCATTGCATTTGTAGTGCTCCCCTGGTCCGCCTGACCTCACCTGCAGTTTTAAACACTCGGCTGTCTGCACGGAAACACTGACAAAACTCAAACGTTCCCCTGCTGTCCACAGCTTTTGATCCACAGCAGCTAATACCAGAAACACGCTCACGCACGCACACCCAAAGCAGAGCTTCTACACTGGCACCAAGACATGTCACCGGCTCTGATAGGTCAGCACGTGTGCCATCAAAGCCATACTTTGATTCGCTCCACGAATTGTTGCGTAACATGATGAAATGTACGGATTAATGCGGGCAGGATCCAGACTATTCACACAGGCCAGGCACACTTTTAGATTTGCAGAGGCTCGCTGTGAAATCTAACACCTACCTAAGCTGTAGCTGCAAACATCTGAAGGAGCTAACTGCTGCTAAATCGTGCTGAAGCTGCATCGCTGTGTGGATGCAGGCTGAAATGCACAAACACCTCATTTTTGCTCCTTCACCGTTTAATCTTTTCATCTTCTCCCTC
>NW_005187523.1:255262-261211 GCF_000239375.1 Pundamilia nyererei
CACACACACACACACACACACACACACACACACACACACACACACACACACACACCGGCCTCTATCCAACATCTGCTTTGGCGAGACGTTCAATTTAGCTCTGACTTCCAGTAGGAGCCATTAGAAGCTGGACAAGGTCTGAGGCTGCGAGACAAAGGAGGCTTTTCACCCTCAGACCTGACTGACTGCAGTTTAACGTCACGGCCACAGGATCACTGATGTGCAGCATGTTCACACAGAAAAAGAATTAGGACATGAGGTGAATGTCAGGATGTTATTTTAGTGTTTAATGATGCAGGTTCAGTGGTAACAGCTGTTTTTATGGGTGGGAGCACCTAACAGCTGGAGTTGGTGGAGGCTAACCAGGAGATTTAACACAAAGAGGAAAGGACAGAAAGCAAATAAATACAGTAATAATCCCATTATTGATTCTTCAGTATGACACTGATCACAACATGTGGCTCCATGCTGGGAGCTTCATCAGCATCCTTTCCAAGAAACCAGTCAAAATAAAACAAGTGGAGGAGATGATGAGAACCTGTGACGTGAGGAGTTATCATCTACCTCCAGGAGTGGATTCCAGCTCAAAGGCATTGTGACTGAAATGTGCTCAGTTCCAAGTCTCTGCTTTGTTTCCAATACAAATCTACATTCACAGCTTCAGCAGGTACACCTCGCTGCACTGACAGCTGCAGAACGTGTGGTCTGCACAGCCATGATCCAAAGGTCCCGTTGCATTACTGACCTGATGACTGAGCATGCATCAAGACATTGATTGGGTATATTTGGGCACATCACAGCCTCTGTTTTTAGGCTTTGTGTGATTGGGGTGTGTTACAGATAAAGTGCGATGATAAAGCCCACTCTGCTGTGGAGCACAGTGTTCTGTGCTGCTGTGTTCAGCATATTTTAAACCAAAGGCCTGTTTTACAAGAACAGTGTGACTTTGGAAGGTAATGACCTTGAGCTGAGCTGAGCTGGCTCAGCCTTGCTGAAATGCCTCCAGTTTAGCCAACCATCATGAATTAAGAGACATCCATAAAACTGTTGACAGGACACTAGTGAAGCTTTGTAAGACTGTTTCCAGCGCTGACAAAAGCATATTTTCATCATATAATTACGATGTAATTTTCTGTGGGAAGAGACAGAGCCAGCCAGTTAGACATGCACTCATGGAAGCAAACTCATAGGCTTTGGCCAAGATCCTGAGCCCTGAGTTATCACTGATGCATTCATGGTACTGTGAGTGTGTGTGGGAGGGTTAGACCAGGTGCTGAGGCACAGAATAAAAGGACTGGGTATTGTAAAGTACTTTGAGAGCTCAGTTAGAGGTTGTTCCAGGGAGTCCAACTCCAGGCCTCGAGGGCCGGTGTCCTGCAGGTTTAGGTGTATCCTTGATCCATCACAGCTGATTCAAATGGCTCAATGTCAACATGTCCTGAAGTTCTCCAGAGGTCATGTGATTCAGGTGTGCTGACCCAGGGTGAGATCTAAAACCTGCAGGACACCAGCCCTCGAGGCCTGGAGTAGAACAACAATATACAGGTTACCAGTCAGCATACTGGGCCAGAACATCGACTCTAGGAGGCGCCCTCCCAGTCAGACGCCTGGCTCTTTTCTCAGCTCTACTCTGAGCTCGTCACCTGTAAAAACACGAAGAGAATCTTTTTATTTGTTTATGGTTTATAAATATGTTTATGACATCAAACTGTGGGAGGTTTTCAGACACAACCAAACAAAGGGTTTCAGTTTAGATTGCTATACCAGCAAATGTGAAATTTCCATTACCTGGGCATCTGTCAGGTATTCGTTTTCACTTGCTTTGCAGAACTGCAGCTCCTTCACTGATCACAGACTCTCATGTTAAAATGTCCAAATAAACAGAGTTAGAAAGCGTGTTTACCGTCTGCTACAAACAGTCCGTTTGGCCTGTGTGGAAGCAGCTGATCGGTGGGGGATGTTTCGGCATTGCAGACGACGCTTCATTGACGTGTCCTCACTGACCTCACTGACCTCACTGACCGCTCTACCCTGTGATCCAAATATGACCTCTGCTGGCTCCCAAAGCACGAACGTCACAGTGTCACAAAACGAGTGCAGCACGAGTGGGTGATGCCACAGTGGCTCCAGCTTACAGTGAGGATGTACATCAAAAATACACATTTGTCCAGTGATGTGTTGGAAGGCTTTCCAAGCAGCACTGTGTTGTTCGTATTTGTGAACTCACGTTAGTTCCTGCTGCAGGCTTTAATCCACAGAGCTAACACTAACAGACCATAAAACTAAACCGGTGCCACTCTCTCTGTGTACAATCCCTCATCTGATTGTGCTCAGTGTGTCTGCAGCAGCGTAAATAAGATCCATAATATCCACTCAGCATTACTGCTGTTTGACACTGTGTTTATTAGCAGTCACCATCACAGTATGAAGACTTTTATGGCTCTGGCTTTCATTGGGCACGTGACACCAACTGATGTTGGAACATGCTAACAAGAGCATTCTGGGTAGGACGTGGTGCAAAGCCGTGGGCGTGGGGCGCCGCCAGACCGAACTGGAAGCTGGAGCTGGAAAAATCCTGGTTGGTAGAAGTGGGTGAAAGCTCTGAACGATGGTCATGGTGCGGCATGTAACTGTGTTACAAGATGAAGGAAGGCCTGCGTGTGTGTGCGTGCGTGTGCGTGCGTGTGTGTGCCTGCACACGCACATATGTGGGCTCGTTAGTTGCTCTCAGAGGAGCAGGAAACCCAATCTTTTCATGGCTGCTCCAAGTCGTTTGACTGTGTGGAGCTGCCAGGGCTTTTAAACCTGTCTGCTGCACACATTAGGAACGAGGCTGGATAAATAAGCCCCGAGTCGGTGCTGACCGTGTGTGCGTGTGTGCCTCTGTGGTTTCCCTGCATAGGAAATGAAAGACCAATCAAAGTGGGCTGTGTCAGGGTTATTAGTGCACATTGTGTTTATACAAGGAGAGCTGGGAGGAAGAAAAACAGAAAGGAGTGTGAAAAAGAGCAGACATCAGCAGCAGCACGGAGGCAGTTTCACACACACTCATGTGTACGTACAGGCATTACTGGACGCTCACAGAGACACAGCGGCATAAAAAGTAAAAGACCGTAAGATGAGGCACAAATGGGAAAGCCATTGTTACAGCCATCTTTTGAAATGAGAGACAACACTGATGCTTAGATGGCCATAAAGTATTTCCAGTTTGAGGCTCTGTGTCCTGTGTTTAAATGTAACCAAAGGCACATTTCTCCCACAGAAACCCTCTCCTCTTGTTTAGATAGCACCAAATCAGACAGTGGGAAGGAAAACCTCTCTTTTAACAGGAAGAAACCTCCGGCAGAACCAGGCTCAGCAGGCGGTTATGGTATACTGTATGTGGTGTGATGGTGTTTCCACGGTGGCACGGTGGTTAGCACTGTTGGCACAGCAAGAAGGTCCTGAGTTCAATTCCACCATCAGGCCGGGGTCTTTCTGTGTGGAGTTTGCATGTTCTCCCGGTGTTTGCGTGGGTTCCCTCCGGGTACTCCGGCTTCCTCCCACCGTCCAAAGACATGCAGCTTGTGGGGATAGGTTAATTGGATAATCCAAATTGTCACTAGGAGTGAATGTGAGTGTGAATGGTTGTCTGTCCCTGTGTGTTGGCCCTGCGACAGACTGGCGACCTGTCCAGGGTGTACCCCGCCTCTGGCCCTATGACAGCTGGGATAGGCTCCAGCGCCCCCGCGACCCTGAAAAGGATAAGCGGAAGCGAATGGATGGATGGATGGATGGATGGACGGTGTTTCCATGCCAGAACACTATGACATCACTGCGATGTGATTGGTCACTGGCAAAGTTAAACAACATGAAGACCATGATGATTGAAGCTTGTTGTCAGTCCAGAGCTGATTGGCCCTCATTTCCATCTTCCTCACGACGTGTGTTACAGTCCACTTCCTCTGTAACACTGTAACAATTTCACTTGGTAACTTCTCTGAACAACAACATTGTAACTAATACAGACGAGTAACTCCAGAATGGCTGCAACACACATGAGAAGCCAAACACATCGTAGAACATGTGCTCGTATATAAAAAGGAAGAAACTGCTCCATCCTGTGATTACAGCAGCACGCTGCCAAACGGTGTCAGATGCCAGCCATTGTTCAGCTGCACCAGTCAGACGGCCAAGCCGCACTCACGAGGGCCTGAGGGAGGACGGCAGCGAGGGCAAGACGGGCGTTCATTTATTCTTCACGAGAGAGGACGCACTCGGAGCCGCCGCTAAAGCCAAGTGACTTGGGTTTGGGAGGATTCCTAGACATTCCCTCGGCAGTCACGTGTGTGTACAATGAGCAGTGGAGCACAACAACAGACAGACATGGTTTGGATCACAGCTGAGGCTGAAGCATACGAGGAGGCCTTACTGTGGATCCAAACAGCTTTCACAGCAGGAAGCATTGTCCTTACAGACCTAAAACACTGCATTCAAAGAAGTCGCTTACTCGAAAGCTCCCTAAACTGCACAGTAGTTGTGTTCAGTGGCATTGGTTGAAGTATCCTCTCTGAACATGCACTGTGTTGACAAACGCACGTGGGTTTCTGTGGTGCAGAGAACCCACGTTTTCAGCATTAACTTCAAATCAATCATTGGCTTTAAATACAGATCCTGTGCAGGTGAAACGCTTGAGAGCACTGACACTGTTAGCATTGTTAGCAGGCTGCCTGTTTTTGTTGAATCACCTGGATGATGTGCAGCATGTTAGTTGAACCAGGTGCAACAGTTCATACCACAGAAAAGACAAAAGTGCGCCAAGATGCAAGAAACAGCCCAGAAAAGCTGTAATTTTATAAACCTGTGCGTTGGTCTTTAGCAGGGCTCCTGCTGCTTTATAACAGCTGTGTCTACAGATCAGCTCCATGTGCTGTAACACGCCTCCCTGCTGTGGCTGCAAGTCCTCTCCAGACTTTCATGAAGGAGACCAGTGCTGCCCAGGTATTTTGGAGGCAGCGATGCCTCTGCTCACCTGGTTCTGCTCACAAAGGGAGGATTTTGTACGAGGAGCTGAGCTCCCTGCTTGGTTTACAGCCTCCTTCAGGATCAAGCGAGAGAGGGAGATGGAGTGGCTCATCAGATAAAGCTGCACTTTATTCCTGCCCGGTCGTTACACACCTGGCACTAAGTCACAAACATGATACTTCTAGTTAATGCTGCTTAATAGGTGACTGAAGACAAGCTTGTTGAGTTTTTTGCTTTGAGAGGAACTATAATGATGTCACGGCATTACTGCATTATGTAACGTAAATATAATGAAAGCAGGAAGTCAAGTTTGCTGAGAAAAACATGCCAGACAAGCCACATTCAGTCAGTACATTTTATTATCTCTGATGGACATTTGCCTCTGGCACAACAACTCTTACACGCAAGACAGGAAACATGAGCTCACCTGTGACTATTACTAAACCAGTAAGACTATAAATCGTCCAGCTTCACTACTTTGAAAGGATTTGTCCACTTCCTGTTTGTATTATTTATTTCATTATTGAGTATTTGTCCCATTTACATGTTTCAGATCCTTAATCAAACATTAATATCAGTAAATAGACACAATCTCTAAAGTTTAAAATAACGATGGCCTTTACTAAGGAGGAACGCTATCCAAACGTACCCTGTGTGAAAAGTAGACCTGATGACTGGTTGTGCCACAGTTTGCAGGAAAACCAACAAACAAGCCATTTATGAACTATCATCGTCCTGCTGCATAATCTGTCTCACACAGACAACAAAGTGCACATTCTTTCTAATCTCGTAACATAATAAGAAAAAAATCTGGTCCTTTGTCCTCGACACATCTTCACTATAGGGAAATATAACCTCAGATACACAACATGAGAGAAACAGCACTTTGCTGTGTTTCCACCATCGGAAAACAACATTTTTAATTACACATCTCTGAATTTAGGA
>NW_005187523.1:262138-263733 GCF_000239375.1 Pundamilia nyererei
TGCTCATAGGGGGTCATATGACTGTGTATCATTGTACGGTCATTACCTTACTATATAAAGTGTCTTGAGCTCAACTGTTGTTGTGATTTGGTGCTGTATAAATAAAACTGAATAAAATGTCAATATAATAACTGACATTTGGTGCTGTTGCTTACCTCTGGTTATATTTAGGTAACCTGGTAAGATCAGCTGATTTTGGGGGGGAACTGAATGTTTTACTGTGTCTGTATAAAGCAGCTGATAGAGCTGACACTCTTAGGATCAGCTCTGTATGTGTAAATGTGTAATACAGCCTTGAACACGTTCTTGAGTTATTGAGGGCCAAAGGCTAGCATTAGCTGTGTGCACCAGATTAGCAAAGCTTAGCAACAGCTGTGTTATCATTATGAACATAAGCTAGTGACTCAAATTATGCTCTGGAACTACAGCAGTTGTCAATATCCTCCCAGCGATAGAGCTGTTTAATAAAATCTTCAGAGTGAGGCATCAAAATAAAATAAAAAATCCAAGATAACAAAACGTGTGTCTGGTTGTCAAAAAATAGAAATGAGTGAAGTCAGTAAACCTGACTCAGGCTGACACAGTATCCTGGCAGGTAATTACACTGTTTGTTCACTGGAGCACCAATAAAAGCACACTGAGCCCTGCCTCTGCTGTAACCTACTATTATTGCATGGCCTTGTTTGGCAAGCATGACTATTTCGTGTTAAGGTTAAATCAGAGGTAATTGCCCTGCATTATATCCCTGTGAGCCACAGTGAGCTGATGCTGGCAGCCACAGGGTTAAGTTTGGGACAACCTGTAATAGACCCCTGAAGGCAGGTCATGATCCTGTGTGTGTGTGTGTGTGTGTGTGTGTGTGTGTGTGTGTGTGTGTGTGTGTGTGTGTGTCTGCACCTTTGCCTGTCACAGCAGAGAGAACACGAGTCACCTCCACCCACAGGGAAGCTGATCCACATGCAGGGAGGACACACACTTCCTACAGGCAAGACGGAAATAAACAGACTTTTCCTGCAAAGAGGACGAGACAGAAGGGGGGGGGGGAATCCTAAAAACATATATTATAGTCCTGAACGCGGCCAGATTAGGGTTGCCCAACACATGCCAAGCTGCAACAGAGGAGAAAGATGAGGAGAAGAAAACAACACAGCGTACGAGGATCTGGAAAAGCTCGGTACAGACAGGAGAACAACACGGAGAATGATTATGGAGCATAAACATGTCACGGGCTCCTGGGCAGACGTACCCACCCAGGGCCAAACACTGCCACAGCATGCTCTCCATCAATATCAGCTAACAGAGATTACTGCCTTTCTAAGCAAAGCTTGGAAATGAAAAGCTGCTCTTCTATATTCTTCCTCAGGAAAAGAAGTTCACCATCAGGAAGCTGTTACAGACTCATGCTGCTTAATGAGCTCCAACATGCACTGTCCTGCTTGGAGACTGATAAGTTTCTTCTTTATTGTAGCTGGCATGCAGCGACGCTTTATTCTCCATGTGGATAAACTCAAACAGCAGTTTGTCTTGTAGACCGTACAACCACTCAGACTGCAACAACGGCAGAACCACACAAACGACTGTGAATATTCATCTAT
>NW_005187523.1:267821-276255 GCF_000239375.1 Pundamilia nyererei
CACTGTGAAGGAAATTAGAGCGCGAGTGAGAGGACCGACTGTCTGAGGGCCTCTGTGGGAGAGGAAGAGAAAGCAGCAGAAGTCAGATTCATGCTCTGAGCTCTGCTACACAGAAGCAGGTGGTGGGGAAAGGCGCAGACCGCCGCAGTGCACAGGAAGCACGGGGCGGGAACATGCTCCGGTGCTGAGTCCTGTGGTGGACGACTTTCCCTGGTTCACAACACTTCCCTGTCAGAGAGTATCTGTGTAACGCAGCAGCCAGTCAGGCTTTGACAGACCTTAGCTTTTCCCAAAGCTCTGCTCAGAACTAAAGCTGGATCTTTGTGTCGTTGTGCTCAGCAGCACCAGACGCTGCAGACAAAGATTTATGATGTGATCATATCTGTGGCTCTGATGAGGATGAAATCATGTTGACTTTGTAGTATTTTAGGACCCTGTACATCAGCTTTAATGGAAACGTCTCTGAAGTACAGGGTTGACTTGCAGATTCAAAGTGCACTGATCCACTTGTTCCTTATTTCCTGGGGTTTGTTCTGCACTTGGAGGTTAGCTGCCAAAAAGATGTGAATCTCATCCTCACTTTTCTGGAAATCAAGGTCAAGGTCAAGGTAACTTTATTTATACCCAAAGGCAAGGTAAATTTGCTTTACAGAAAAATGACAGCATTTGGCATCCCTTTAAAAACACTTAAAGCTCACTGTGGCACATATATAGTAGTTTTGATATTTCGAATCAAAAACAGTTCTTATTTAATTCAGTGACAGCAACGGGGACAAAGCTATTTTTGTAACGCTTTGTCCTACATCTCGGAAATAGAAACCTCCGTCCTGAGGGAAGAAGCTGAAATTCACCCCTTAGAGGATGGGAACCATTTTCAAGGATTGATAAAGCCATCCACTGTACCTGCTTAGAGTACAGGGAGGCTAAACAAGACTGTGGCTCACCTATCAGACGACTGATAGGTGAGAAATGATGATGAACACTGGGATTTCTCACTTTGCCTGACTCACTGACTGGTGTGCACTGGGATTCCAGTAGAACTGAAGAGTGTGAGCTGAGCAGATGTAACTGCCCATTAACTATCCTTCCCTGCAGCACCTGCAGGAGCCACATTTATCCTAACAGACGAGGTCTTTAAAAAGCTGTGGAGGATCCTCCAAGCTGTGAGGTTGCAGATGGCCAAAGCTAAAGTCCCGGCTTTAAAAGGCGGCATCGCTGCTACTTGGGTGGCTTTGTTTTGACTGCATAGCTCGTGTTGCTGTTCGTACCCCTGTGGCCCACTCTGGGATGAGCTGTGGAGATCAGATTTCAGCCGTAAAATCTCAGTTACTGCTCCGTTGTCTTCTTCTTGTCTCTGCTGTCATCGGCCTCCATTCTTGTGTCGTCTTTTGACTTTGACAGAAAATCAAAGGCAGGCGCTGCTGCGTCACCATCACAGGCAGCAAAAGTCTCACTCTTAGGCTGAGAGGAAAGAATGAGCTGAACAGATACAAGCATGGATCCTGTGTCAGAGCCATTAGACTGAATCACAGTTCACTGAACTCTTGGCCTTAAACAGCCAAACCTACGAGCAGTTTGTAGAGAGATCCCCAGACTCTGCTTTGCTTCTGTTTCACGGCGCAGACAGGGTCCTCTCTGCTTGGCTCGATCGGTCGAGCACCGCCTCGTATGTGTGGCCGAACATCCTGTGATGTCATTTGTATGCGACAGGTGGCCGTCGAAGCGACGGTGCGCCTGCGTCTTGGTGTGTGACTTTTGGTCAGACTTTTTTGTGATGTCATTTCCCTCAGGTTTTTTTTTTTGAAAAGGACTTGTTACAATGAAGTGATATTATTTAGTCAAAAAACTTTTTCTTACTCCTTTTGTTTTACATTCAGATAGCAAAAAGTGAACTCGGTGGCTCGACAGTGTTTACATAATGCAGCATGTTTAACTTATTTACATAAAGTACATTCAAGTAGAGGGTCGACCTGACATTGTACATACAGGTGAGATGCACCAATTCAGGGCTGGTGTTACCTAATTTCAGGGCGGAGGGGGGACACAAAGATAATCCATTTACTCCATATTTTGTAGAATTTGTCTTTTCAAATTTCTTAAGGAAAATGTCATTTTTTCCATTTTAAATATTTCAAAAACCACATTACACCAATCCTCACGTGTTGGCGGAGTTGGATTTGCCACTTTCTGGTTATTGATTTTTTGCTGGCCGCTAATAGCGCTCGTAAGAGTTTTGTGTGCCCCCCCAGACCGAACCAGCAACCAGGCCCAAGTACAAATTTACAAAATGAATATCAAATGTTATCTTAAAAACCTCCCACAGAGTTTCATGAATTCCCAGCCAGCAATTTTGGGCAGTCCCAAAAGAAATGGTAATGATGCGCCTCTTCTGATCCACATCGTCTCCAGCTGTCACATTTTTTATCTAGTTTGATGAGGAGTTTGAGGAGTCGAATGATGTTCTTGCAGCAGTGCTCTCTCCAAGATAGTGAAGCTGGTGAGTACCAATGAAAATTACAAATCCTCTTTTCATTAAGGAGACGCCCTCATGACGGTGACACCACTGACCAGCCAATCGGTGGCATGCAGTCTGTTGACCACACTTTTTCAGATTGCCTCGGTTTGCTTGGAACCGGGTAGGAACTAAAAATGTCCCTGCTGCTGTCAACTAATGGAAAAGTGTAAAAACCAACCCGAGCTGCTGCTATCATCCTGTCCCCTTTACACTGCAGGTTGACATGTGTTCATCAGGCCAGTGGGTTCGTTCACCACTTTTGTGGGTGGACTAATTTCCACTCTCCCTATTTACACTTATGTGTGTCTTCTCTCTGTGCTCTGAGCTTACACTGGGACACGTACACACTGGGACACATGAAGTTTTCTTTGTTTTGTTTGACACATGCAAACTTAATGCAGTTTCTTTGCTCACACTTAACTGAAGGCAAATTTTGGGCAAAATGTTTTGACTTGTTAATGTGACTTTAGTACTTCAGCAAGCAGGAAGACAAAAGGTTTGAGTATAAAACCTAAAAGAGGCACGAGCTCTTTCAGAGAATGACTTTATAAAGTCCAGCATCACATGAGAGTCTTTGAACTGTGATGCAAAGTGACTGAGGCGGAGTCTGAAAATGAAAACAGAGAGCAGGAAATGAACATGACAGATCTCCATGACGATACACCATCAAAGCCCCCGAGTGGTGATAGATATAAAATGTTAATAAGTCAGATGGAAACAAAAAGCAGAGTCTGGAAACAAGGAAAAACAGCTTTTCATACTCACCAACCTTCCAGTGTTTCTGCAAGAAAACAAAGATGAGTGGGCCAACATTCCCCCACAGTGACGTGAAACACTCACTGCCGGCTTTGTAAATGCTGGATTACGTCTTGTTGTCGAGGGCGGCACAATCTGAAAGGTTTAGGGCTGATTTCTTCTTTTTTCCTGAAGGTCTGTGAAAACAGATGCTCCAGCTGAACATGTGAACATAAGCTGGTCACACGAGGGAAGGTTTTTAAGGTTTTTATACTTTAGTGACTGTGGGGCTGAAAAAAAGATATTGTGATATAAATAAAGTGCTCACAACAGTATCACAATTCTACGAAGTGAGAAAACGGAGTCCTGCAGGCCTCATGGCTCCGCTGGACAGAAGGTTCTGGACTGTGCTCTTACCTCACACCAGCTGCATGTATTCAGTGTAAACACGAGGCTCTAACACAGCGACTCTCAGGCCCCTGGCGCTCCTTCTCTTTGTTTTCTGCTGTGCCGAGTGAACTCAGAGCAACACAGAAATCCTCTGGATCAGTCAAGAATGTGGCTTCATAAGCGGAGCCATAAAAGCACTTTTCATTTCCAAAGATGTCTGTCAGCAGCAGCCTGCTGTGAAGCTGAAGCTTGGAGCGGTCCCAGCGTGGCCTCTGCTACGGGCAGTGCTGCTGTTATCATCCACAGCATCAGGTTTATCGCTTTTACTGTAATGCATTCATATGTGGTGAACCGCTCCATTGCCATGCCACCAAAACAGTAAACAATGCATCAACATCACATTTGACAACTTTAATTCAACACTGACTCACAAGGTGCTGCTGCCATCTGTGTAATGGGCCTCTCTGTGGCCACGCCCCCCAGTGAGTGATATCACTGCAGGTGTTCCCCTTTAGTCAAATGCACAACACCTGATGTGACCAAAGGCCTGTGTGTCTGAGTCACTGCTCCTGAACCTGAAAGTTCAAAACGTAAACACGCACTTTCAGGGCGGCGCCTGCGCGGCTTGTTGTGGAACAAGCACACAAATTGATGTGTGCGTCCTGCAGCTCTGTTTTCTTTGCACATTGATTTAGAAACACTGGGCTAAACATGAAGTCATACAAGATATTTGCTGATTAAATAGTTTTGCTGATATCATCCTGCATCATGATGACATGAATATGTAAATCAGAGTCCACACCTATGTCTCAGCATTATTATGGGCTGAACGTGGACACCTCAGCTACCTGCAGACAACGTCTATAGAGGCTCCAAAGCATGTGGTACAACCAGCCTGTGTGCTGTTCTTGGTCTGCAGGGAAGAACAACAGAGAGCGTCCACTGTCACCGTTACTTTTCATGCTGATTGGTGAGCTATGTGCTGGTGGGTTTGTGGTAGTGATAGCAGGTTGCTTAGGCTGTGTGGGCTGAGAATCCATATGCAAACAATCGCAAAGCAAGCATCGGTGAATCAAACGAAAGAAACGCTGCCTAACCAGCTTATGTCATAAATAATCCCCAACAGGTTTAATGAACTGATGAAGTAAACTGAATATCTCCTTTTTCCTTTACAGTCAGACTTTCTTGTGACCTGCTCGACGTCCTGCAGTAACAGTTACATGCATGCACATGCTAACGATGCTAAAACCAAATCTAAACCCAGCAGGCTGGTTAAGCTGTATAGTCATTTTAGCAAAGGTTAGTTTTAGTGTAACGTGATTTACACACAGGTTGTGTTATCATGCACTGGTCTTGTGCCTTGTTGCTGCACACTGCCGACATGCACACATCCATGCACGTGCACACCTAGCAAAGAACGGCCCTTTGTTGCCATTGTGCATGTAGAACAGAATTCCAGGTGCTCCACACCAACTGTGCAGAATAAAGAACAAACAGCCTCGGTCTGAGCACAGGGTCTGTGTGATGGAGGTGACTCTGACCGTGGCTCTGATTGTGGAGGTGGGGTGTGTGTTTGCTAACAGTGCGAATGAAACCAGTTGTTGTTTGAGTTCAGCCACATTGCTCTGACCTCTTATTCATTTCATGTCACTGTCAGTCTAAATCAGGGGTGGGCAGCTCCAGGCCTCTGGAGAACCTCAAGACATGTTGAGGAGGTCATTGAGCCGTTTGAATCAGCTGTGCTGGATCAAGGACACGTCTAAGACCTGCAGGACAGCGGCCCACGAGGCCTGGAGTTAGACACCCCTGGTCTAAATGAATCAGGTGCTTTTGACTGCTGCACGTGCCCCAAGACCGCAGGACTACAGGATATAGAGCAACGACGATGTTTAGATGCCTTTCAGACTGTATTTGGTGTCCTTCAGGGAAGCTCGACTCAGCTCTGTGCTGGCTCTGCTTCTGTGAAAGCTGTTAACCTTTGACCAACTGATATACGATGACAAGAGCACACAGGTCAGTCACAGCTCCCTCACAAGGCAAAAACAATAAATGCCTGGGCCATGAGAAGTGTTCTTCTCTTTATACTGCACATGACATGATCCAGTATGTGGTTGGTGTGGAGCTGACAATGCAATAAAAAGTTATTTATACACAGTCGTGTCCTATTTCTTCGTCTAAGGATTGTTTTAGATGCTTGAAATATAAATTGTGGAGTTGTTTCTCATTTTGTAGCACAGTTCTTTTTTCCTGCCTTGGCCGAGGCTGCCCACACTAAAGCGCTCTAACAGTCACTCGTCTACTCAGGAATCCATTACTACAAACTTTCCTGGGAGCTGTGAGCTTCAGGAAAGTTTCACAGTCGTTGTTTTGATCCAACCACACTGATGGAAACACACTTAATTCTCATTTTTTGTGTTTGCAGCTTTTTACAAGTGGGCATAAGTTTATTTGGCAGGACAACAGGCCAGGTGTTACACGGGGGGAGGGGCGGGCTCGCTACGGTCCAAACATGGACACGGCCTCAGTATGCATACACACATCCTCACATGGGAGGTGGTCCTTTCCCATCAGCCCCTCATTACTCTGCAGCAGCATAATAATACACCGTGTGTGCTGGAGGTGCAGTTTACATGAGCTCATACCTCTCAGATGATCTAAACCTCAGTTAGCTCGCTCACATGTGGGGAGGATGCAGAGGGCAGCACAGGAGTCACAAACACCAGAGGGAAGGAGCCCAGTTTCACCTGCATGAAGACATCACCAGTATCCATTTTATCTCAAATAAACTGCAGTTTGCCCGACATGCATGTGAGTACAGTGAGTGAATCAACAGTTACGTGACACACACATGTGTTGTGTCAGCATAATGCTAACAGGCCAGCACAGCCCAAAAAGAAGAGAGGATCATTCTTTCATCAGAAAGGTGCTGGTTTGGTCCCTGGCTCCTCAATCCAGCTTGCTAAAGCAGCCTTTGTCGACACATTGAACCCCGAATTATCGGCACCGACTGGTGTGCTGTAATAATGCAGGGTGTGAATATGCTGACCTAATTAGGAGCACATCACTGCAGCAGGAGACGAGATTATTTGAATGCTGTGACATTTTAAGGTGCTCAGGAGCAGCGTCGGTGGTCACACTGTGGCACAGAAGGATGGACGTGGTCAGCATTTAAACAATGCTCTGTTTGTACTAATTCATCCAAAGTGTGCCGAGAAAACATCCCACGTTACTCCACCTCCACCCGGCACCACTGACAAGAAGCAGGATGGATCCACACTTTCATGGTGTTTACATCAAAGTCTGACCTCACCGTCAGAATGATGTTCTGCTGCAACAACACTCTCCTGCACGCCTGGGTCGTAACATGTGGTTATTTGGATTTGTGTTGCCTTCCTGTCAGCTCACAGCAGTCTGGTGATTCATCTCTGACCTCTGGCATCAACAAGGAATTTTCTCTGCGGCTCACGGGATATCTCCTCCTTTTTTAGATCATTCCTCGTAAACCCCACAGATGGTTACGTGCTACAACAGATCACCAGTTTCTGTCTGACACCAACAACCATGTCAAGTCATTTACTCAGCAGGCTGTCTCGATCATATCCACTTTCTGAAACTGGGCTGCTGCTGTGTAACAGACTGACTGGATATTTGCATTAACCAAGCAGCTGAACAGGTTTTCAGGTGAGTGTAAAGCATTGTGGGTACTCGACAGGGCTTGAAAAACACTATACAGCACAAAGGCCACTATTGCTTTGTACACACTCACCACAGGCAGGGTGTTCTCCTGAAGGAGAGGAAGCAAAAT
The DNA here is from genome assembly GCF_000239375.1 of Pundamilia nyererei. NCBI lineage: Eukaryota > Metazoa > Chordata > Actinopteri > Cichliformes > Cichlidae > Pundamilia > Pundamilia nyererei. The sequence continues at coordinate 275,267 of NW_005187523.1, forward strand.
AAAGCAGAGAAACAGAAGCGTTAGAGGAAGGAACCTGCGCCGTGATCTCAGGTTTTAAACTGTCTGTAAGTTCTGGACCAGCTGGGACGGTTGTACACGACTGGGTTGTAGATGCCCGCATAGCTGGACCTGCACTGGCTGCTCGACCAGCATGAACAAAAGTAGTGAAATGACTTTTGGCGCATACTGCAGTGTGTAGAGATAACTGCGTCACGTACACTTAACATACCTGCGACATATGAAGTCTCCAGGGACGCTTGCAGGTTTCTTCTATTTTTCTGTACTGCTTTCAAAACGGTCGAATAAAGGTTTTCTTTTCTTTTCTGGTTTATTTGTTTGAAAAGGGAATTACATTTTCATCCCACTCAGTAACACAGTCATCATTTTATTGATGATTCTGAAAGTGAAAACTTCACTGGATGCCCATGTGAAAACTAGCTGAAAACTGCGGTAAATACACTTGATTATTTTCAGTATTGATGAATATTGGCACGAGCATATTTACATTTACAGGCATACTTTCAGCACCACCGTCTCCAGCACCGCTTCCTGTTTTCATGCCCACTTTTCATACTGTTGTTCGGCCAACCAGAATCGATCCCAGTGAAACTCTGGGTTTGGCAGGAAGCACACACGTGTCGGGACAAACAAAAGATGCATTTGGACCAACAATTACAAACTCACGAGTGAGAAACCTTGAAGAGGAGAGCGTGACACCAGCTGCCTCCACCTGGACTTTTTCCTCCTTTATGTGGGAAAACTGTTGAGATCTTAATGAACCGAAATCCATCAACCTCCTTATACTGACTTTACTCATTAAACTGACTGTACTGGTTTGTGTACAGTATATATGCCTGTGCCAATATACAGAAATATCATAAACATTCAGTGTTTTACATGGATATAAAACAAATCAGAGGTGTGTGCCAGAGTCCACTGAGCCTCAGCCAGCATGTGTGTGTGCGTGTGTGTGTGTGTGTGTGTGTGTG
>NW_005187523.1:278349-279295 GCF_000239375.1 Pundamilia nyererei
TGCACTTCACACGATTGTAATCTCTCAGCCGTATTTGCACCTGTTGTGTTTTACAGTGATGTCATGGCGTGATAGGGCAGGTGTGATTTTTTTACAACACCTACTGATCCAGAATCAGCCGTGGGGATGACTTCCCCACAGCACAGTGCAAACAGACAGCTGTGCAGGACCAAACGATGACTCGACAATCCTCAGCGACCATCACGACCCTCTGAAAGTAAAGTATGTAAGGTCTAATACGGAGGTTTAACGCATCATTGTGACTCGGGCCGTTGAGATCAGGTAATGAAGCTGGATCCACTTTATGGGCCTCGTAATGTTTATACTGCGGTGAATATTCCCGAACAATTTCCAGCTGATCAGATTAAAACAAGCTTGTTTATTATCACCTGTCAGTGCAAGCTGGAAACATAACACTACAGGAAGTGACCGCGTGGGGGCCCGAGGTGGGGGTGGGGGTGTTACAGGAATGCTATGCTGTTTGTTTTAGTCGGGGTGGAGGATCTCAGCAATGTGGCAACAGAAGTCTGTGACACTGCATCAAATGTCAGAGCTCCAAGAGTGACGACAGCGATGCAGAGGACACAGATAGCTTCTCTGCGCACTGCTAGCTTTAAGGAGTTGATTGTGACGTTTGTTTTTACATTCACAGAGCTCAGCCTGGACGTCCCTGCACTTCAGAACAACCTACTGAAAGACAGCGTCTCTAATCAAACAATGATGGTGGCAGGATGTGTAAACTTCTTGTCTATAGGTGTACTCTACATTTGTTTTCACAGTAACTCGTACATTTGCACCCTGTGCTGTTTAGATGTGACACTCTCGTACAGTTGGGCAGGCGGACCAAAGTCTCATTTACAGTTTTTTACAGACGCTAGGACACATGTCTCAATACTTAGGTCACGTTTGCAAAACTCCTCACACAGTGAGCACAACAGAAGTCTAT
>NW_005187523.1:284575-291590 GCF_000239375.1 Pundamilia nyererei
GTCTTTGTCACCACAGGTGAATGACATCATCTGTGTGGGACTGGGATTAGAAGTGTGTGTGTGGTTTTCTGTGTAATGTGTGTGTCATTTATCATATTTCCCATGAGAAATGGAAACAAACACACACCAACTTTCATATTCTCATGTTTCAGTCAGAGAGTCAAAGTGTATGAACGATCGGTGAAGCTGCTACATTATTTCATTTCTGTTTTAGACACATCATTTATGTCAATTTGATTTTGTAATTCAGGTTTTGGTAAAAATGAATTTAGTGTTTGCGTACTGCAGCAGCATGTTTGATGAAAGCTCTCCTGTGCTCCTGGCACAGTGGTTCAAAGTGTAACGTGACGCATTGCTAATCACGCCATGCACTCAGGGGTGTCTGCTGTTGGTGTTTGTTCAGCTAAATCCTCCTGTTTCTGTCCTTCCTGCACATGTGACACCTCAGCTATAGTAACAAAGTTACACCCAGGAAACACACACAACAACACAGAGCCAGCATGAGGTCATCATTGCACATCGCTGATTTCTATCAGAACAAATCTTTCTTTGGTTTACTTACGTGTGCTCTCTGTCTTCATACACTGTTTGGTGTGTATGAAGCAGAACAGGTTTGTCATGTATTTATTTAGCTTAGCTGAAATTCTGTGATTAAGGAAAAATCCACTATAAATAAAACCAGGAACAAGGAACAAGCACATTTAATTTCCTCTTTCACTAAAATAACATTAACTTTTTGTTTACTTTTGATTTCCTCTCCTTTGCCCTGCTACCACAGGAGCAGATGCCCCCCCAGCCCTGGACTTCTCAGCCTGAGCTCCCATCAGTACCCACGGGTCCCCGGATCATCTCCGCGTCCTTGTGCTTTCTCTTCCGAGAACTGGAAAATATAAATAGATTCACAAAATGCAGGAAGGTCTTTGTGTTTTTGTGACAATTACATTTTATTTTCCACTGCATATAAAAACACGCGGACCAAATGGGTGAGGCGCCACCGTAAGAATGCCCGTGACTAATGTGGCACAAAGTCAGTGCTTCTTACTTCTGTAAGACGCTGAATCACTCACAGCATTATAAACATATAAAGGAAATGAATATATGTATTTTAAAGAGCTGCTTTGCTGCACCAAAACAGTGCGAGCTTTAGAGCAAACCCTGGAGAAACGCTGGGAAGGAAACGCAGAATCCTGCTTAAAGCACAGCATCCTGAAAACATCCAGACGAAACATTGGAGGGCTCACCAGAGCATTTAGAGTATTTAAGTGATGTTGATCTGCGGTGTCCTTGGAATTTGTACAGCACAAGAAAACTAATGAGTATTCCTTTGTTGTCGTGGTAACCTGGCTCTGTTTACTTTGCTGGAGATGAGATGGTGACGGTGTTTACCTGCCAGCCCAGAGACTGGAATGCTGCCGTAATCGGGTTACAATGAAAACATTAGTGTGCGTGTTGATGTGCCGAGCACAACGCTGGACACTGTGGGTCTGTGCAGCAGCGATGTGGTCGAGGCTCCTGATGACAGCAGCAGCTGCTCCCTGTGGCTTTAACAACAGCAGGAGTCGCATTGTTCCCACATCAAAGCCCGCCCTCACTCTTTAATCTACAGTACAGGACTGTTCAGCCTGACCTCTGCCCAGGCCGCCTTTAAAGTCTGCTGCATACATTAAACCTGTTTAGACGCTGTAACGGCTCCAGTCGATCCTCCAAACCCGACGCAACATTTATTATAATTTTATAAGCTCTAAATGCTCCTGGATGCCCATGTCTTCCATTTTCAGGAGCAAACATGCATTAGCAGCCTAAAACGTTTAGTCAGCTTTGCACAAAGTACACACCAACGTGTCTCAACACAAAGGACTCCAAGCAGAAAAGTACTGAAGGCAAACGAGAACAGCTGAAGAGGATCGGAGCCGAGTGGCACAAAGAGTCGACCATAATTAAAGGTTAGAGAGTCAAAAAGTGCCGATGAAAGGAACGCTTCACTGAACTTACAGCGTCTGGACGTGATGCAGACACGTTCAGGCCCACTTTCCTTCTCAGCGCACAACATGTAGTTCATGTATGCTAACAAACACATGCATTGTTTAAAATTGAGCTGGTTTGCATTTTAAATGTAGAAAACCAGTTTCTATACATTCTCACTGGTTTTGCTTGGTTTCATATCTGCAGCACATTGATGCTGGTGACCTGCGGCGCGGCGACATACTGCAGGCCGAGTGAATAACAGGCCTTTTAACCCCTTAGCAGTCCTACAAATTTACAATTAGTCCCCTAAACCATCCAATGTACCGTGGGCGGTACGTCCGACTGCTAACAGGTTAAGGATATCTGCATCAACTGAGTAGACCAGCGAGGTCAAAGTGCATTGTGAGTCAGTGCGACGTGGGACTTGTAGTTCATTGCTCAGATAGTTGAATGATAAATTATTATTCCCATTATTTCCTTGTATGTTGGTGCAGTACTGGCAGTGGGGGCGGGGCTTCAGCTCACACTCATGCAGCCTGCAGCCCGCATAACCACAGCAGACATCATCTGTATCAGTTGTGTACTTCTCTCTGTGATAAGCAAACTGAATGTGTGTAATCTGTGAAGGTGGCCCTTCCTGTTTACATGAAAACAATCGACAATAACTTTATGTGTCATTATCATCTTCCTCTGCCTGTTATCAGTGCGACGCTATCTCAGTTTCACTCAGAACGTTCAGTAGTTTATCATGTGGACGGACAACAAGGAGCCAAATCACATACTGTAAGCACCTCGTCACAGCAGCTCAGCCTGTTTTCATCTCAACAGACGATCACAGATGACAGACGGGGTGTCTGTGTGTCACCCTCACAGACTGCACCGCACTGTGCTGTGTCTACAGCCGGAGGTTACAGGAGCCGATACCTGCCTGCAGACGCCGGCGCTAAAGATGTTTGTAGGGGACAGAAGCAGCAGCGGGTCGACTGTAAAGTGGCAGACAGCGGAACGGTTGGAGGGGCAGGAATCTGGGACATCCTGCCTGGCAACAGGAGCGCGACAAGAGGCACCTCTTCAAACATGAAGATTATACTCGTGTGAGCGTGTGTTCACAAGCAGCAGCTTAAAGCAGGCAGGTCTATTGAGAGTGATGTGATCTGCTTTTTAAACAAAGCGCTGCCATCTGTGGTGGTGACGTCAGGCGTGCGGGGTTTATTTCTGCCCGTGTCAGGCTGTGATGAGACAATGACTCCAGAATAAAACACACGTGCAGCATGGTGAGGAGGAAGGCACGTGGCTGAAATTAGCATTTGTTTTCCATATTTGCTAGTTTGATCATTTCTGCACCGCTGAAAGGTTTAATTGAGCTGAACAAGATCTCAGTGTTTGTATGTAAGCCATGTTACCCTGCATTATCTGACAATGTTCCAGAGGTGTCTCCATCTTCGACTGTCCCCACAAATACCCAGCGGGGTTAAGGTCAGGTGACTGCGTAGGAACGATGTGCGACTGCTCTGCGGTCAAATAGTTCTTCACCGGGTTGGAAGCTGTTTTTGGCTCCCCGTCCCGGTGCTGTGTGAATCTCTGTCCTCTAAGAGGAGTGCTGCTGCTCCTTCACACTGGAGCCAGTTTGCTGTCCACAAATCTGTAACACAGAGCATTCAGTAAATGAGAATAGCTCATTTAGTGGGTGTCGTGAGTGTCGCCTCTGTCGTGCTATTTCCAGGCCTTTCACTATGTGTTAATGCAGCGGCCTCTAACCTTCGTGCCACAGACGGTTTAATGCCAGACAATATGTTCACGCTGCGGCCTTTAAGGTGCAACAAAATAAAACGACCGAGACAAAAACGGTGGTGTTTTGTAAATCTAATAATTAACATGAATTCACTGTGTAATTGTGTAACTTCATGAGCAGCGTCCTGCTGAAATGCTCCAACAACATTGAGAGTAACGTCCTCCTCTCTGCTTCTTAATGCCCTCTGGTCACTGTGGTAACATGTAAACATTTCAAATACAAAATAAGACGCACAACTACAACACGGGGAACCGAGTTAAGGACAAAAACCTGCTATCTGCTTTGCTTTGATAGTGCTGAACTGGTTGGAGCCATGGTGACACCGTGCCTGAGATTTGGTGATAAAAGTCGATATACTTTTATTTGTAATAGCATTATAATGACAAACTGTCAAAGTTTACACACATTATTGTACGTCAGTATAATGATTGTCGCATTTTCTACTTTTTTAACGCATTTGTACTGATAAGTTTGTACTGGGCAGACTTCCATGCGTCTGCCGCTGCTGGTAAACATGACATTGCTGGGAGCAGAGAAACTCACATAATCAGCTGGAAGACTCGTCAGTGCAAGAGAGAATTAGAAAATGAGTCCTTTCCTTATTCTTCGTTCACACTGCACACGATCACTTGACCCTTGGTAAAACAAACATTTGATGATTGCAGCTTAAATAGTGAAGGAATGCAAAGAAAGGACATGATAAGAGGCCACTGGGCAGTTCGAATGTTGAGTGTAGAGATAAGAATATTAACCTGTCCAGTACACAGCAGAGCCTTCATGCTTTACTCCTGCTTTGATGAGACATCTGATAATGTGACAGGGTTAGAGCACAATATTGGTTCTCAGGTAGGCTTCAGAGCTCATATTGGATGTTGGATAATCTGCTTCAGAGACCAAAGGAACCAAAGGAGGCTCTGAGCCCAGTAATGAAATTTCATTTTCTCTGACAATTTGTTCTGTTTTACAAACTACAGCGAGTCCCTGCGCTGTAATAAGAGGTGAAGCCTGAAGCAGTTTCATCAGTCTGGATTTCACATGAGCCCTGGTGACCCGGCGTGGGCTAAAGGCCGCTTTAGAATATGTTTAAAGAAACAAGAAGGATTTGTTTCTGTCCTTTACATTCTACAGGAATCCCACATCTGGGAGGAATTGTTAGGTTTTCTTTCAGACACAAAGGAAAATATAAACACTGGGACGAATGATGACGAGGCGTAGCTAACGAACAGGGAAAGCAAAAATGAAGAGTGTCACTGAGAGTTGGTGAGGACGTGTTTCCAGCCTTCATTTCAAAGTGAAAAAGAAGCAGAATAATGTCTCTACCTGGCAACCCTGTGTCATGAAGTCAGCGTGGGCAGAGAACGGCATGCGCTCTACCAAAGCTAATTGCCAAACCACAGCCACCACTCCAGCAGCAAAACCAGTAAATAATACCAGTATGACGATATGGAAGGCACGGGGTCTTGGTACTCCCAGTGAGTGTTGGGTCTCAGCCTCAAATAAAAGCCTATGTTTGACTTGGCTGTGTTTTTGGCTCTCTTACCACAGGCAGGCGTCTCTGGTTTTCCTAAAGGCCCCGAGTGGAAGCGAGGGAGGATAAGCACTGCTGCAGGAGAGCTCCGGGATCACCCTCTGACTGATGATGTGCAGAAATATGCCTTTGTCACTTTCACCTGGGCTGTGAGCAGGTTACACAAGGAAACATGTAAAGTGCTATAAAACCTGAGGCTGGCTGCAGATGTCTTTACATTATGTAACATTACATCAATTATAGCTGCAGTTTTCTACACAAACAGAATTGATACGACAGTTTATAAAGACTCACGCTCTTTCCTCTCGAGGCTTTCTGACACTGGAAAATATTTTCCAGAGCGCTCCATGTGTAAATACACTGTGCTCTTTATTATCACTACCAAAATGTCCTGTCAAAAGACAGTTTTTCCTTCCCACTGTTGCCAAGTGCTTGCCCATAGGGGCCGTCTGATTATTGAGGTTTTACATCTATTAATTTAAGTTCTTTATGTTACATCTTAAAGCATCTTGAGGTGACTTTCAGATTTGATGCTATGTAAACTTGGTAAGTAAAAAGGAGGAGATTTCTAATGACTCCACCTCCTCTTGGACTCATGCAACTAACAGACAACCAGACAGGGGCAGCGCTCACACTGGCAGGACTGGAGTGAGACGGGACAGATGAAACTTCCTGCTGAAGCAGACTGTCAAGGGAGTAGCGTCTGCTGACTCAAGAAAAGGAAAATGAAGCCAGACGTGCGACGTTCCCACCTTCCACACTGCTCCACAGACTTTAATTAAATCAGCCAGAGGAGATAAAACTCTGCTGTTACACAACTCTTACATAAGGTGGAGTTTACGGGCAACAAGGGGCTGCATGGAACACACAGGTTCAGATTTAAACACAGCTCTCGTGGGGACAGTCAAAAGCACGTCTGAGTTACACAGTTGCAGCATTCTACACTGCATGTCTGTAATAGTGCACAGGGCTGCTTTTCAGGACTCTTCGCTGTATCAGTGTTGAATATTCCATAAAGTAAATACAATCCTTAATTATTCCCTTCATTCTAAAAAAGTCTTACAGCTTAGCATCCAGAATTTTAAACAATGACACGCCTTCTTCCAATGCCTGACACAACCATACATGTCCCTGTATTAACAGAGCAGGCAGGCGATTTCAGCTGGGAACCTCACAGTGAGGCAACCTCAAATCAGAACAGCATGGGTGAAATATGACCCGAGCCACCTCCAAACTTCTTGCTCCTTTCAGTCCAGTCATACAGGAAGTGCTTTAATCAAGGCTTCCTGGACTGCCTTGTTTTGTCTGAGGAGTGGAGAAGAAAAGTAGAGAGTAATTCATCCAGCAGCTGCTGCAGCAGGCTCAGAGACGTCTCACTTATTTTATTTTATTTTTTTCCTTGATTCTTTGTTTATTTGGTTCCAGTCAGATTTTGTCCAAAATGCAGAAAATGTTTCTACAGTGATGCTTTAAAAAAAAAAAAATCTCCCTTCTGTCAGAAACTGCAGCTTTAACCAGAGTAAATAACCAGATTTCTTTGTTTTAACCACCAGACTGACAGAATAAACTCAGCACCATTCAGGTTTTTGTGCAGCTAGAATCTAAATAACACTGAAACCACAGAACAGGCTTCACAGCAAGCTTGTTGTCTAAAACCTCCTTCTCCACCACTTTGGTCTGGATGGATGGATGGATGGATGGATGGATGGATGGATGGACGGACGGACGGA
>NW_005187523.1:291935-304938 GCF_000239375.1 Pundamilia nyererei
ATGGATGGATGGATGGATGGACGGATGGATGGATGGATGGACGGATGGATGGATGAATGGACAGCTGGATGGATGGATGGATGGATGGATGGATGGATGGACGGATGGATGGATGGATGGATGGATGTACGGACGGATGGATGGATGGATGGATGGATGGATGGATGGACGGACGGACGGACGGATGGATGGACAGCTGGATGGATGGATGGACGGATGGATGGATGGATGGATGGATGGATGGACGGATGGACGGATGGATGGACAGATGGATGGATGGATGGACGGATGGATGGATGGATGGATGGATGGATGGACGGATGGATGGATGGATGGATGGACGGACGGACAGATGGATTGATGGACATTTGGACGGACGGATTGATGGATTGATGGATGGATGGACAGATGTATGGACAGATGGATGGACGGACAGATCTGCTGAATTAATGCCCATCTTGTTTTGCTTCCAGGTTTTGTGAATGCTGTTCTGTCTTCTCTGTGTCCACACTTCAAACCGGTCGTGGCAGATGGCTGCTCCTCCCTGAGCCTGCTGATAAGGGATCGTCTGATTGGATTTACTAGGCTGCTGCGAACAAATGAACTGACTGAGCTCTCCATAATGATCCCACTTGGGGAGATTTCTCTGTTTGACAATTAAGAGGCCACAAAGTTTGAAGAAGACTTATTTCTCAGAGAAGAAAACCCATTAAATTCAATTCCCCAGTGAGTAGGATCATTTTAACTGCTGTTTTATAACATTTGTGTGTGAATTTCTGACTTTAACACGTCACCAAGCACATTATCAGTAATAAATATCAACTTATGTGGCAAGACAAACCTAACAATGGACACACTGTTAAGCGAGACATGAACTCACCACACATTTATCTCCAAGAACCAGTTTTCTGACACATGACACCCTCATAATGTTACAGGAACAGTTAAAGTATGCGGAGAATGACAGCTTTAATAGCTTTCAGCTGTTAAAAAAAAGAAAGAAAGAAAGGAAAGAAAAAAGAAAAAGGTAGCTTGATAGACGACAGTATGGACTGAGTAATGGAAATACACACTTTTCCTCTGCAGCAGTCCAAATAGCCCTTTGGAGCGTTATGACCAGTTAAACTCTGTAACCCATGCAGTGGAGCTGTAGGTGATGTTTACACTCGCTATAAGCTAGTAGATGTCGACTCAGCTTTTCTCTATGTTTAAACCCAAAGCATCATAATTTTAGCCTAAAGCATAGACATCTGCAGCCATTGGATATCTGATCAACATAAAAGCATTTAAAGAGCAGTTTCTGATGTTGGATAATCCGCATCTTCTGCAGCAGCCAGACAGCTGTGGTTGCAGTGTGGGTTCAGGGTCGCGAATGTGACGCACGCAGTTAGAACCTATAACTTTTGATAAATACTACAGTCATAATCTGTGACAGCCTCGTCCATATAAGCTTCGGTGCTGTGGTTTATAGCAAGGTCAGTGAAAAGTGCTGTAAGTGCTGAATCTGGGTGTCGATGCATCCTCAAACTCAGGAGCCATAATGATGAGTGGGGGTGTAGCTGACTGACAATCCAAGCTACAACACACACGTGTGGTGGTTGTTGACCCATCAGAGCCACCCAGGCTCCACCCCACAAACATTAATATGTAAGAGTGAGATACTGTTTAGTGCTGTCTAACACTCAATCTTTTATATTTTGCTTCCAAAATAGGAAGCCAGACGTTCTTTGAATTTGTAAAGTGGTCACAAGCAGCGGTTCTCTGGGCTTTCTGAAGGTTTTTGGACAAAAAAAGCACCTAACACAATTCAATTCAATGTTATTTATACACTGCAAATCACAACAACACTCACCTCCAGGCGCTTTAAGGTAGGTAAGGTAGACCCTACAAAACCCAACAATCGCATGACTCCCAGCACACTCGTACACACTACCACAGCAGGCACTATAGTGAGGCTTCACAGTAGTGTTTGTGACAGCTGTAATATTTCTCTGAAAACACCGCCACACTCACTGGTCCAGCCGTGTTCGTCGGAGTAAAGGACTAATCCAAGCGCCTCACATCTCACTTCGTTTGATGAACGCACCCCCATTGTTGGTCTGCTGGGGGCCTGAAAGTGGAGCAGCAGCCAGCTTTTATGAACGGGGATGCTCGGTTCCCTGGCTGACTGGATTTAAGGACAGAGGATCAATATTCATTCCAAGATTTCAAACAAGGACTTTCCCAAAGATCCCGGTGATCTTTTTGCCACCCAGCTACCTTGTAGAGATGGTCAGTGCTCCCCCAGGTGACTTTCACCACGCCATGCATGTATGCTGCAGCAATGATGCTTTTGGTAACACAAGGATCACCCAGTATTGTGTCTCTAGCTGAACCCATGAAAAATGGCAAAGATAACACAAAGCCAGGGCTTTTATAGATGAGCAGCATCTGAAAGTCATGTTTTTAGGAACAGGAATTCAATCCAGCAAAAGCTTGATACAGGACCTGAGAGATGCATTTTGAAAGTTAATCTTGGAACGTCACTGGCTGTATTTGGTCTCCAGGTTGCTGCGTATCATGATTGCTGCCAGTGTGGAACCTTGCTCAGCATGTTCCCTCTTGCAGATATGAGGCGGTGACATTTTTGCGTTTCAGATAAATAAGTGTTGAATGTTGGACAAATGCATTGAGGTGTCCAGAGGATGGTTTCAGCTAATCCCTATTAATATTTCACCCACTGCTATTTTTCTCTGTTTTGCTTCCAGTATCCAATAAGAGAATCAAGACGTGAACAACTCTTACTGGTTCTCATACATCCTCATAACTGATGATCCACTTACCTTTTTCCAAGTTGATCATTTTGGCAGCAGTGAAACGTCTTCATATTTCATTTCTGATAGCCTGCCATAAACGTTTGTTCTGATATTGTTGGCACAGAGAGGATAAGTCCTACTTACCTTGGTTTTATTCAATGATGTACCCTCTTTACCTTAGAATAGAAAGCACCTCGATCCGACTACTATTGTGATTTGGAGCAATATAAATAACTGACTTTAATTTTGGTACAAATGTATTTGAGCCAACCAGAGGATAAGTTATAAATACTTTTTAAGCGGCACAGCAAACATCCAGGGCACGAACATCTTGCATCTTGTGATTCAGTCATATTAGTGAAACCCTGCATGTCTGCAGCGTAGAGGACTGGCAGGCCTACAGCTGTTCTGCTCTCTTTGTGCAAACATAACAAAATATACTGACTGTTTATCTTATCTGCTGATATGGAAGTCCTGGCTCTGTGTCATGCTATTTGTTTACACCTTTTACTCAGATTACTGTGGGTTAAGCCTCAGCTCCTGCTGCAGCTTTTGCACCTTTACATGACAGAAGTGACACAATAATTAAAAAGACGTTTACTTGGATCTGAAGCAGTTTTAAAAACTGCTGCATTTCATAATTCTTACTTTGCAGCACAGTGGTGCAGTGGTTAGCACTGCTGCCTCTCCACTGCTGAACTCCCTGGCTGTTGTCTCTACGCACGCTCCTGTCTCGTATATAAATCTAACCTATGGGTGTGACAGGAGGGCGGTTTCATTCCTTTACAGTGACGGTTGACCGTTCCTGTCAGCGGTCGTTTGTTTACATTAGCTCGACAGTTTATGGTTAAACGGTGTCACTGTAATGTTTGTATCAAAGCAGCTGATGAACTTCTGTTTTCTTTGAAAAGCTCATCGAAAAAACATCATGAAGCTTCAGCATTTCCAGAAATTCACAGAGTAAAAATATCAGAGCGCCATCACTTTGTTGACACATCACTGACGGCATCGTGTACGTGTCGTGTGAAACTGCATTCACACAAACACATTTATTATTATTATTAAATATAAAACCAGCTGCTGCTAAAACAAATAAAGTAAAATAAAATCATATGTGCATAAGTCTACTGCTGCAGTCCTGCAGTCAGCTGGCTTGCCTTCATATCAGTGATTATCTGTGGTTGCACAACAGATATATGACTTCGATGTCCTTTTGTTGACCTGCATTTCTCACCTCCCCACAAATGTCATGCAACCTGGAGACACCTGAGTTCAGAGAGTGACTGGTGCTACTCAAACGCTGTAGCTGCTACGTTTGTTCTGCTTCTGTTTAGGAGTGCAACAACTGACCAGATCTCTGGGCAAAGCCAGCAGCAAGAATCAGCGTTAAGCTTTCTATCACCTGTCAGTACAGCTCAGTTTAACCCCATCTGGCACACGGTGAGTACTGGGTGATGTGAGGACACAGATAATAACCCCAAAGCAGGCATATGTGGAAGAAATCCATCCAAGAAACCATAAACTTGTTTAAGGTAGCAGCTGGTAAGACAGCTTGGCTAACATCCTGCGTTGTTGAATGTGTAGCTGCGATTTTAGGGTCACCTGGTGATGCAACAGTCGCTTTACAGCAAAAAGGATTTTGGTTGGCTGTGAACACGTCTGTGCAGGTGCTCCAGCAACATGTGTAGAAAGGAGGGGTCTCAAACTGAAATGAGCTGTGGGCCCCTGCTGGCACTGTCGTCTCATTGGAGGGCCAAAACAAACAAGAACACGAGAAAACTCCCACAAAAGTGTTTGTTTGTTTTTTATTTCAAATATTGTATAACAAGACAAAACTGCAAACGTGAACACACATTTTAACACACCGGTCCTCTCTTTGTGCCCGGACACAGTGTATTTAACTAAATGAAAGAGCAGACACAGCATGTCCCTCAGCATGTCTGCACTCTCTGCTCAAATCGCCTTCATATTAAATCATTTTTGGCTTTTTAAAGAACTTATTTGAACTTTGCACTCAACTACAAACAAAAAAAGTCACTTTAAGGGCCAAACTACATTATACGTCTGCACATCAATATATGGGCTGCAAGGAGGGGTGACGCGGGCCGCAAGTGGCCCCCGGACCGCAAGTGGCCCCCGGGCCGCAAGTTTGAGACCCCTGGTGTAAAGTGTGCAGCACTATATGAATCCCAGTCTATTCCAAATGAGCCTCCATTGTCACATGAAAAGCTGTAAATCTGCTCAATCATTTAGGCAACTAAGCAGTAATGGATTACTTCACCATCTATCCATCTTTTAAATCAATAAGCTTCTATTTTATGACAGAACAATGTTGAAACAGCAGTAATTACTGATGTCATGTGACCCAAAAAAACTGTGGCCATCCCGTGTAAAACAGGCACTCACAGGGGGTAAGACATCACGTCTCTGCTGAACCGCTGAAGTTGTGCCGTAACTAAGTCAAACAGCTCGTGAAGGACTGACACAGTATCCGACCCAGCCTTAGCAACACCCTGTCATCACTCAGTCCTTATCAGTGCAACAAAAGAGCCAGATTATTCCTCCTTTTCTGACCGGTACATCTGCCGCTGCTGCAGGCTGAACCAGCTCGTTCTCACTGCAGCTCTCATTGCAAAGGGAGTTTTCCCATTGCTTTTCTCACGGTGGTCATATGTGCAGCACTGAGAGATTAGCTTACAAAGACCTGCCTCTAAACATCCTACAGATCAGCTGCACCAGTCAGTCACTGCACGATTGCTGGCCTTCGTTCATTGAGAGCAGAGAGAGCACATGAATGAACAAAGGCTACAGCCTGGAGGGAAATACAACAATCTGACCCTAAATGCAGCACTTGTGACTAATGTTTCAAGAAAAACACACATGAACGCTGCTAATAAATCAGCCATTGAGGAAGCACATGGTTGTTTTTGGTGATCAAAGCGACCATGTTTGCATCAGCTCCATTCATTGGCCTACGAGTAACATGCAGCCATTCACGAGGGCTACCGAGCAGCCGTTATCACAGTCCAATCACACAGGCACACTTTTCAGCACCCTCCAGTAAACTGAAACTGCAGAGCTGCTGACTAACCCGCACTCCCATGATGTCAGATCTACGAGTCTCCAGGCTGACTTTGTCCATTTTTCCACAGAGTCCTCGAAATAGAGACTGCCAGTTTCCCTCCCATACTCCTTCAATCTAAGAGGAAATGAACAATGACTACCTTTTAATAATTAAAGAAAATAACCTCCATCAGCCATGACTTCATCTAATTACCATTTAATGACAAACAACTCAGCGAGTATCCGAGCAATCGTCAGAGAAATGAAGATCTCAGCCTCTCACTCTCCTTCCACGCTTTATGATCGTTCTCTAGGCTCGTATAAAAAGAGTTCACCTCCATCGGACGCTTTATTAATGATGGCACGAGGTTGTTTTGCATGGACCAGAGGTCAGAGTCGTTGAACCGATGAGGAACTTGCATTTTGCTCATTTTTCGTAAATGTTTCCGCTCGTTTTCTGCCAACTTAGCTCATTTATATAAATACCTGCATTATGTTATCAGGGTAATTGCTACTGACAGTGTGACACCATGGGGGGTAGCTGTGAAAGCATATTTGTGCATTTATGCCTTGTAAACACAACTGAGGTGCTTCTGGTATAAAACAAAGGCGCCTCGACAGATTACTGTTTATACTTTGGCATCAACTAAACTGCTGGCTAACATAGTTTCCCCTCCTTGTATACTTGTAGTACAGGTATACTGGTACAGCAGTAATTTTATATCAGACAGACAAGATGTGTTTCAGGTGTAGACTGTCAGCTTTTCTTTTCTATGAACGGTGCCACATTTTCAGAGGCTTAAAAGTAATTGGATGAGAAGCACTTCCACGATGAGCTGAGGGCTTTTCGCTCATTATTCTCTGACAAACAAACATATATTACAATAAATAATATATAACGTATCTTACCAGAAAACAGGTAAGTAGTGTTTGTCTAAATAAACTGAAGATGAACTTAAAGCAGCTTAATGCTGGGAAAAGAACATTTTGTAGGAAACAAACGGCTGCTGATCCGATGCACGCTGCGTGTTACACCGTGAGCATGTGCAGCTTCTATGATCTCTGCTGTTTATTGAAGCTGCGACAGGTGACAGAAGTACCAGGATGAACTGAGTGCAGGACTACGCTCTCTGCTCACAGCAGTACAAAAGTGATGCAACAGCGCTTCACACTGCAAATGGATCGTGACACAAAGCCTGCCGCAATAACAACCCAAGAGTTTCTCAAGGCAAAGAAATGAGATATTCTTCAATAGCCAAGTCAGTCACTTGATCTCCAGCAAACACAGCGAGCTCTTCAGTTAGACGCACACACACAGTACAGACTGTACTAAAGGCCTAGCAGAGCGTCGCCGGCGAGGTAACGTCTCCGCTTACTGCTGTTTAAAAGCAGGAACAGGCCTAAGAGGGACAGCGTGACCCAGGAGAGGCAGCGAGGTGCTTAAATAGATTCAGGTGAACGATTTAAACGTGTGGGAAACAGCTGATATATCATCGTACACACAGGACTGTCAACCTCACTTATTAGAGCGAGGAGCTTCTAAAAGGAACGACTGTTGTGTCGTCTTGGACCATAAGCTGGTTCGGTGCAGTGCATATTAATAAGCTAATGACTGGGAAATGGAATTCACTCATTTTATTAATCTGCCTTCTTTCTGTCTCACATTTTAATGTGAGGGCTTCACTTCCTTTCAAGCAAATCTCTCAGGCTTGTCATGTCTCCCAGTACTTACCTCATCACGTCCCATCACTTCACAGAGACAGCAGACTGGGTAGACCTGCTGGGACACAAAGCAGGGCTTGTTCAAACCTGTCCCAGAAACACTCAGTGACGCAGAAAAAGGACTTCCTGATATCCAGAGAGCATCAGATCTAAGACACGAGCCAGGTGTGAATGCAGAGTCAGAGTAACCCCACACATGATTAACCCGACCAATCAGGTTAGAGCTGGATGAGCACCAACTAATGTGTGTTATATAGAAGGACTCAACACGCCACATTCACTGTTTCGATGCTTTTAAGTGCTTTCTAACATCATTCACACTCTGAGGGAAGCATCAGAGACAAACTCAGGGTTAACATCTGTCAAGGATATTAGCTGCAGATGGGCGACCCAGGGATCGAACCACCGACCCTCTGATAAACAAACGACCTGTGCTAGCTTCTGAGCTACAGCCACCCTGCTTCTATGACCATAAATCATTTCACTGGCTGAAGTGAAGAAACTTACAGTCTCTTAATGTGAAATCCAAACAGTCTGTGGGTATATTACACGGCTAATGAAAACGATAAGGCAAGGTATGTTTTAAAAACAAGCGCCTTCTACGACTCCACATTCACAGTTCCTACATTTTCCTGCACTGACTGAACTTCTTTGACTCAAAGTAAAGTTTGTGTTTTTGTGTTTTTGCCTGTGATCAGCTGACTGGTTTGTGCCATGTGGATTATTCCAGCGGCTGAAAGCAACTGTTTGACTCAAAGTGACCCCCATAGACACCCTCATACTTCACTTATATTTCACAAAGACTACTGTACAGTTACCTCAGTAGAGGTTAAAAATACAAACCAGCACATGAAGCGACAACATGAACTCACAACATACCAAAAAACTAAATTATGGTATAAACACTGCATTTTTTCTTTGTGGCTGTCATTTACATACTACTTCCCTAAATTGATATTCTTTTCAAAGCTTTGACACAAAAATAATAAATAAAGCAACAAATGTAATCAGTTTGACTAGAAACCTTTCCAGGTGACATCCCCTCAAAGTGCTGTTTCCCATTTTTTCCAACAGTGTGCAAAGTTGTAGAAAAGTGCAAACACCTTTGGACTTAAGCTCCCTGCAGCTGTGAACACAGCCGGGGACACGCTGGCTTTTCTGTGGGCTGTGGCAGTTTGTTGGACCAGTTTCTGAGCTGGGCTGTTGTGAGGGAACCACGCTGTGTTTTGTCTGTGACCAAACATGGGTGGGACATGTACCAACCACAAGAATGCCATTACCCCAGTGAGAAGAAGATCAGTCCTCATTTCACCCGTCAGTGGTTTCAGCTGACTGTTTTACATGAAAACACATCGTGTTATAAAACACCTGAGTAAGGTTGTGTAAGACAAAAGCACCAACACTTGAACAGGATGCAGGTCCAGCCTGGTCCATGCCTGTCAGTAAAAGCTTGTCTTTCTGTGCAGATGACTCGCTGCTGATTAATCAGAACACGAGGTCTACATTAACCGATCAAATGTAACCCACTGTCGTCTGCGCACAGACAGCTGAGTGGGTTTGACCGTGGTAACGCCTCGGTGCGTCTGAGTGTCTGAGTGGAGCCACAGTGAGGAAAATTCCAACATGTCGTATCTGGTTGCAGCGCTTATATGACAAAGATAATAACTTGTTCTTTTTGGTCAAATGACAAAAAGCCTTTCAGCAGCAGCTCGGAAGAAAGCATCAGTCTAGAAGGAAAACCACCTTCCAGGTTGTGTAATGTGGGTGAAACGCACACACACACGCTTGTTTTCATCATCTACACCAACAGCAGCAGAGTCTCTGAAAGCCTCTCAGGTATCTGATATTGTTGCTCGAGGCCACGCTTTGATGTGGCTGTACCTTTATTCTGTGCATTGCTTATTGTTTTGAGGTTACATAATTTTTTGGTTGGGGAATTATTGTCAGTGTTCTTTATCCAGACGCGTCTCTGTCACCGGCGAGATGAGAGCGTCCAGCTTTGTTTCTGCTCGTCACCCCGGGCGAGAGGTGTGTTTTTCAGCTGAAGGTGGAGAAGGCAGTGGGCCAATCTCACAGAAAGATATGCTTTAAATAAAGGTGTGAGTAATAACTAACACAGTGTTTGCCCTGAAGCAGCGAAGGAAGTCCAGGTGGTTTGCAGGAGGCTTACACCCAGCACACTGGAGCAGAGCGCTTTACTCAGACTGTTGTTCATCTGCACTCTCGCTTAGATACAACACGACACTGATGAGTCAGGATGTGTTGATGCCAAGAATTTATCAGGCACATTATTTACACTCAGTTTAGCTTCAGTTTGGTTCATTAGAGCCGGTAAAGTCATTCAAAGCTCCTGTGACAGAAAAATGGCTGCACTTCCTCTTTCAAGCTGAAGATTGGACTCTGTTTAAGTGGTGACCTTACAGCAAACGGCCTTAAAGTCAAAAACACTCAAGTCTTTCATGTCAGAACAAACAAAACACGATGAAATTATGAAAGCTTCACTGAGAAGCGGCCATCACACGTGTTAATAATAACTCATAATTAAATACAGAGCGGTGAATAAACAGATGAGACCTTTTGCACCATAGCTGAGGGTTCAGGGTCACTGATCCAGCCCTGAAAACAAGCGTAGACAAAGACGAACGTTTTAATGCAAAGATGCATCGAACAGCTCAGATCAGTTTAAGTCAAGACTGAACAGACCACAGTGCTCGTGTCTGAACACTCAACTAGACACTGTGGAGCTAAGAAAAGGGAAACTGTTGAGCTACATCATTGCATTCGGCTGTGATTAGAAGTAATTCAAAGCTAATCTTTTAGAAATGTAAGATACATTAGACTGCACACGAATGTAGCAAAAGACTGTAGGCAGGGAGAGGCAGAGGCTCAAGTCCATATTCTCACACATTCAAACACAGAGTCCCAGTTAAAACGCTCCTGATGTAGGACATGTTAGAGTCTAAACACCCACGCGTCAGTCTGTAAATGAGCCTGAGAGAAGCCAAAGACAAAAAACTAAACGAGAGAGATTCAAAACACAAAGCTGGACCCAGAAGGTCAGAGAGAAAGTGTCTCAGCAAAGGCCAACAAACCGCTCGGCTCTTTGTGCTGCAATAATGTGTTCACAGCCTGAAAAGTGTGAAATACACACAGAAAATCTTCACATTGCTCTGTTACTGTCTGCAGTCTGATGTTTGACCAAAAGTAGGAGTCTTTCCTCACACAGGCTATAAACACTCTATCTGATGCAGAGTGCACAGACACACAGCCACCATCATGACCAGTGCTCTCTGTTTCCTCTTCCATGCGCCCACAGTCACACACGTGCATACATTCAATCACACAAACCTGTGACGACAGCAGAGAAAGCAGCGAGTCACCGTCTGTCTAAATTTTCACAAACGTCTCTGTGCTGTGGTGCAACAGATCAAAATGTAAAAACAGGCCTGAGGATAAATGCATGTGCAGGTAAAAGTTCTGGAAAAGCCGGTGACATGCTCGCCATGCTGCACCTCTTGACCCTGTGGCCTGTGCAGCATGGCGAGCATGAACCTTTGTGTATGTTATGGAGCCAAGCTGTTAAAGTCAGATTTTACAGTGTCAGGTCAGGGGTAACATGAGGACAGATTGAAACTCCTGCTGCAAATCGTGTGTTTCGTCGTTATGAAACATGATTGCTGCCAGCGTTTACCCTTCTTTGGTACACACCCTCATTCCATTCCAGTAGATTTACAGTAATTCTCCAGGTGGAGCTGATTTCTGACATGGGTGACAGCTTTGTGAGGCACAGTGGCAAGCCTCGCATATCGATCGGTGCTTTCACAAGCTGCTGACTGACAGGTGGTATTTAATGCTCCTGTTGTTGGCATTTGGAAGAGTTTGTCGTAGCAGGATTCCCACGCTGCTGAAAACAGTGAGAGCTCATGTTTATCAGCGATCTCGTTCTTTCAGTCACCACCCAGAGCTCGAGACCATAGAGCAGGGTAGGGGCGCAGATTCACCCATAAATCGAGTGCTTCACTTTAACGTTCAGCTCTCTTTTCACCACAGTGGATCGTACAGCACCAGTCTGTCGATCTCCCGCTCCCTTCTCTCCTCGTGAACGGGCCCCTAAATACTTAAAGTCCTACAGAGGTGCTGATTGTCATTCACCTCCGCTTCACTCTTGGCTGCGAACCACGCCAGTACAAGCTGGAGGCCACCACCTGATGAAGCCAACAGAAGCTCAGTGAATCACTACCTTACTGTGGTGGAGGTGTGTGTGTGTCCCAGGTGGGTTTGCTGTTGGGAGGCTTGTGTCCCTGATGTTATCTCGGTCCTGTGGGAGGTACCAGACAAGGAGCGATTCAGAAGTGCAAGATCAAAGTAACAGTTGAGCCTACCTGGGACAGAGTTACAGAGTGGTAGCTGGGCCTCAGCCTATGGGGCCTGGCAGGGTGCAGCTCGAGGAAGGGACATGGACCCATCCTCCCGTAGGTCCTCCTGTAGGTGTGTGTCTTGGTCTCCCCTCGGCTTGATGCCTGCATGGTGGAGTTTTTCTCGGTGGACGATGAGGTTTGTTCCTGACTGCTGTCTGCGCTTATATGCTGATCAGCATTTCAGAGTACCTGGGTGAGAAGCTGTCTGTCGTCCTACTGGGAGACTTTAAAGCTCATGTGGGAAACAACAGCTGTGAAAACTTACAAATAAATAAAAAATTATAAGCATCAGTCCTAATTTTATAATAACTACACAACTGCGTGTATGATTAATATGTATGTAATAAGACAAGACAAAAAATCAGCTGGCCTTTGCCTGGTGATTGCACCATTTATTTCACAGTCATTGCAGCCAGTTGTGGTAATCAGCTGGTTGGCTGCAGGCTGAGCATGTGACGCCCTCAACCTCTGGGCAAAGTCGCAGGGCACAGGTCACCTGTGGGAGACAACCTGTCCTGTCTCCAAACGGTTGCAGTCTGATCCAGACTGGCTGCAGTCACTCTCAGACAGGTTTGTAAATAATCACATTCAATTTTAGCTACAGACACCAACTGTGGCGGGGCGTGGCCTGCGGTGCCGTGCAGAGGAGGCGGACGCACCTGCACGGCATCCGCAATCACGCCCCGCTGAATTAAATATTGTACTGGGTCCTGTGGTTGGGTTGTTGGTGTTATGTTGAGCTGGAAGCGGGAGAGCTGCAGCTCTGAGTGCAAATGTACAGCAACCGTGTAAGGATTAATAAAAGCATCAAAATGCCACTGGGTCTGCCGTGTATGTTTACAGTGCTGTCGAAACCCAGGATGGGAGGCACGGCAGATCCAGGAGTGGGCCAGCAGAGGGAGGAGCTGGCGAGAATGGTGGACGAGCTGGCGGCCACGCAGCAGGAGCAGGCGGCGGTGTGGCGCCGCAGGCGGGAAGAGCTGCAGGACCAGACTGAACGCCACC
>NW_005187523.1:306902-320814 GCF_000239375.1 Pundamilia nyererei
AGGAGACTGGACTCAGCTGGTTACCAGCTGGAGGGTTTAAGTTTACATTTGTAGCAAGTTTGCTGAGAGATGTTATTTACAAATTAAATCGCTGTCCTGCAGCAACTATGTCGCTATTTGTGGTTGAATTTCTGAATTTCTGCTTTAAAAAATCTACAAAGTAATATCAGTTAATATCAATTTGTGTTTAATGTCAATTTGTATGTATGCAAATGACAAGAGATGCAACTTGATCCTATGATTTCATATTATTGCTGTATTATTACCATCTTATTATGCCAGCAGTCGTAGAGCTGGTGTCATTCTTTGAATCACCCATGTTAAAGGAAACAAAACTGGAAGTCTAATGTACACAGCTGCAATAACTTCAACCACTGTTTTGCCCTGAGTGAGTGTAGCATCATGACCAACAACAGAAACAAAGGGAATAATGCTGATGTGACACACAGTACTTTACAAGTAAACATCATTATTATATCAGTATGGTCTTAGTAATCTTTGCACACAGAGGGAAGGTCAGTGTAAGAAGGCAAACTGTGGGTGGGAAGCAGACCCACGTCGGTCTGTTCAGTGCTACTGCATCAGTGTTTAGGCTAACAAGACCTCTGTTGTACAGCTGAGCAGTGGGAGGACAGAGAGGCGGGAAGACGGACTACCAGCACAGCTGCCACGTTTTGTTTTCTCACAGTCAATAATCTCTTTGCATAATAAAGAGCCACTATGTCAATAAGCACTGTATGACATGTTTTTCATAACAAATACATTCCAATAGCCACACAAGCTAAAGGAGCTGCTAATCCACAGCACTGTGGCAGAAACATGACCTCACTCTGTGGATTTACAAACTGATGACTGCAGTGACATCATCATTTACAAGGTTTTACTGTAAATTCAGTGCGTGGGACCAAAAAGCTTTTTTAGTGACCAGGTTGGAGTTATACCAGGATGGGCTCAGTTTTTTACTTTGAATGCAACTATTCTCCCAGTTTGCACCACACGTTGTGCAATTTCACTATCTTTCAGTTGTTAGTTCGTCAGTGCAAGTCAGTGCTGTTCATGCAAACTACCAGTAATCAAAGCCTTTAAATAGTTAGTTAGTTGCTACTGTTACAGTAACGTGGCTAATAGCACAACCAGAAAGTAACATGGAGGGATGAAGAATAAATCCAACATGGAAGCGCCAGAAAATCCAGTTCCTCTAATCACTCCAAAAGCAACTCAATCCCCTGTTAACACGCCAAACTGAACAACATTAAAAACCACGTTTATAACCTCTAGTGAAGTCCTGGGCCTGCCTATATTTAGGCTGGTGATGGATTTTGAAGAGTGTTAATAGATTTAAATTACAAACTTTACTATTTGTTAGCTGCTGCTTGGCCTGAGTTAGCATGTATCTGTGTCTGGATGTTAGCCCTGTACAGTTTATGGATGTAGCTTGCCAACCAACCAAGGGTTAGCTGGCAGTTTAGCAGCATTTTGTCCAAATATGGTCCCTTTTGGCTCCAAGAAACTAAAAAAGCCAAAGTTAAGGATTAGTGCACAGCCTAAGAGCAGGTATTTGCCTACGTCCCGTCTTTGCATACGGTTAGAAGAACAACAAACCTATGCCAGTTAGCAGTTGCTTCCACACTGTGTCTTTTGTCCTGTCTCCCTCCCTCACCCCCATCCAGTGGTGATAGACGGCTGCCCCGCACTCAGTATGGTTCTACCTGACGTCCTGTTCAAAGGGACTTTTCCTTCTCAGTGTCTTCAGGTTGTTGCTCATGTAAGGCCATCTCATTGTTAGCTTACACTAGAAAGTACCTGGAGGGAACTGTGGCTGTGATTTGGCACAATATAAAGAAAACTGAGTACAGTTGAAATGAAATAAACTAATTACTTTTATCTAAAAAACAGTCAAGATTGTCATGGCTGACCAAAGTTCAAGGGTTGTGTGCACAATGAGCTAAGACTAATCAATGGGAAGTCAATTCTTCAAAAATATTTTACTTCATTTGTTGAGGAAATACAAATCATACACCAGAGCAGTAAAATGAAATAACAACTAGTTTTCAAATGTGCACCACCTGATTAAAACTTGAAGTTGCTTTCATTGTTTCTAAAATGAGATTTAGTTTTTCTCACAAACAGTGAGAAAATTCAAATCTTACCTTCATTTAAACGTGTTTAAATACCAGGAAATGATTAAACTCATTTTCTGCAATCAGAGCTACAGCAACAGCGTCTCTGTGTTGAGGAAGCAGAGGATGAGAAACTTGAGGTATCAGCGTAACAAGAAAAACATAAAACCTCCAGGGCAGGATTGCAGCTGAAGCTGATCTCTTCTGGTTCAAATCAGTGTCCGTCCAGGCAAAGCCAGGGCCGGGATCAGTGCTGAACTCGATATAATAATCAGCACCTGGATTATTGGAAGCTTGGAGGAAGAATCTCTCTTGTCTTTTCATGTCTTAAGAAAGTCATGACATCTCTTACACATTTTAACTTAAGCACCGTCCTTCCCAATATTGTTCTCTTATTTAATGTGTGGAAATATATACAGCCCCGATCAAAATTTGATTTTAAAAATGGCAAAAAAAATCATATTTTGCATCATATTTTGATCTTAACAACGTTCCAAGTGAAAAAAAATTGATCATGCAATTTATTGAAAACAACGTTGTGGGGGAACAAAACAGTGAAGTGGGAGACCCAAACAAATGTCACCTGCACTGAGCCCGAGGATCCAGTCGGCAGTCCGTCAAGACGCTGGACGATCCTCACCCAAATTAAGGCCGTTACTGGTGCTGACCGCAGCCCCATAACCATCAGACAGCATCTGAGGTTTAAAAAACCAAAAACGTCTTCAAAGGCCTCGAACGCCACAGAACTGACCGTTTGGACCAAACATGGGACATTGAAAGATGGAAGAAAGTTTTATTCTCTGATGAGAACAAATGTAACCTTGATGGTCCTGATGGTTTCCAAGGTTACTGGCATGACAAACAGATCCCACCTGTGATGTTTTCTACGCCCCACAGTTGAGGGGGCGCCATAATGGTCTGGGATGCTATCTCCTTCAGTGGAACAACGGAGCTTCAGGAGGTGCAGGGGCATCAAACTGGCTGCTGGCTGAGTCCAGATGTTGCAGAGAGCATCCCTCATGACTGAGGGCCCCCGTCTGTGTGGTAACCACTGGGTTCATCAGCAGGACAACGCTACAGTACACAATGCTGCAGGACAGTAGACGCCCTTCGTGTGGCCGTCTTCACTACTTGGAGAAATGTTCCCGCACACCTCATAGAAATGCTGGCATCAAGCACGCTGCAACGCGTTTTTGAAGTTCATGTTCATATTCATGAGTTCATGTTTGGAACTTAGATTTCTGTTTTGGAGGGTTTGATCAGCTGTAAAACAGCCAGTGTCAGTTTAAGTGTTGTTTTCAATAAATTGCATGATCAATAAACTGTTTTGTTTCACTGCCATTTCTTCTTGTTGCACGTTGAAGCTCTACTTGGAACCTCGTTAAGCTCCAACCATGCAAAATATGATTTTATGCCATTTTTCACATGGTTTTAAACTTTTGATCAGGCCTGTATTTGAAGATAACTTACATAACAGTAAAATGTGAAAGAAGGATTTTAAATGAGACTTTCTTACCTTCTAGCTTGATCCTAAAATCTCAATGTCAGTTTTAAATATGTGCTACGCTGGCACCATGAAGACAAATGTAATCACAATATATGACATGGTGCTATATGACAGTTTCTCCCAGTCACAGAGCACTGTCAGCTTCAATGACAGTTTTATCAGACAGTCCTTCTGGGAAAAACAGTGTTTTTGTTCTGATAGTGTGTACACAGACACAAGTGTCACTCCAAACACACATAAATCACTTTCCAAATCCTTCTTTTGTGAGTCCATGTCCTCATTTCCTTCTTCAAATATCATGTTGTGGTCAAACGTGTGTTGAGAATCATCAGCAACCTGTAATTAGTTTGACCAGCTTATAAACCCTGGAGGTTCCAGCACCAGGACTGGCCTGAATCTTGCAAAACATGTTTTCCCGCTTGCAAAGGAACATCATTGTCCCTGTGATATTAAGAGCTTAACATGTTTCATGTTCTCTCGGAAACAGTGAACAAAGCACCTGCTCAGGTTGACAGGATTGTGAGAGTGTACCCATACCCTTAGTTGTAGCGTAGAGGCATAGTTTTGTGTTTTGAGCTACTCGTGGATATGAAAACTCACCAAATGAGAGGTGGTGCAATGCCTGGAATGGCCACTTAAGGCTGACTAAAGTAAGCCAGTTCCTGCACACGCACGTGTTTAAACAGCATTAAAAGCATGTTTGCTGACTGGTACAAACACATTCAGGGGTTTGGATGCTTGACACTGGGAGCCAGAGGATGTCTCACCACTGCTAATGTAACAGAGTGAACTGGACCTGTTGGACATGTTTGTGCTATAATAGAATAAATTGACAAATTCTGTCCAACTCCCACTAACCCTCCAGGAATGCAGACCAAGCTCTTGCAATGGTTGTATGAGGACCGAGCTGCTCATAGCAAAGTGCTGGACACCTCATACTCCCCAAGCACCTCCCACAATTTCACATAATTTCCTTGGACATGGTCGAACGCTTTCTCTTGTATCCGAGGTTCGACTAACATAAAAATACAGCCTACTGTCACTCTGTCAGAGTTGTCTGACTGTCCAACCCTGGATGCAAACATAGATTTGCACATGGGAGACACAAATAAACATTTCTGGTTTTATAGCTTAATTTTAATAAAAATGATACAAATGTTCTTTGGTAAGTAATTAGTAACAGTATTTTGTTTCTGCTACATTCTTGCTATAAATCACAGATCAGATTTAGTAGAAAGTACAGTGTGAGTACAGCAGCTTCTATCACACTTGTGACTGAAACCACAGGTTCTGTTTTTAACCCGACTGCTTCTGTTTCTTTCTACTTTTTTTAAGTGCTGCTTATTAATTGAATGTTTGCTTTACAGATGGTACTGTTGGCCAAGGCTTGTTAAAATAAACACATATATATATTATTATGTATTAGCAGCAGCTAGGCAAAAGGTTGTGAATTAGGGTTATTTGCCAGTGACATGTGATGTTTTGTTCTATAATGTGCAAAATATTTTCCTCTCATAAAAACATTCCCAACAGAATAAGAGTCCTCGACCACAGCAAAGCTGTTAATGGACTTTGTGAGTCTTTGGCTCATTTGTGTTACGCTGTTATACACAAGTGTCGTAAGTACAGCCATTACCTGGGAATGTTGCTGCTTTGTTTCCCACAAGACCCATGAAAGTATATTTAGGGAACTCATACTGTACCAGGTTCTGTGCCAGGAACATGGAAAATGAACTCTTGATGCACACAGAAATTACAGGCCCATTTAAGGGTTGTTGTGCAGTGAGAAACCGGGTGCATAGTAACAAGCCCTGAATAAAATCTGAGATTCTCGAGTTTTGCTTTCCGTTAATGTCCATTTGAATTTTTGAACCGGAGACGAGAACAGTAAACAATCTGATGACAGGTTCCAAACAAAACACTCGCTCAAAGGACATCATACTCTGACGGAGTGAGAGCCAATCCTGTAAGGCAAGCAACAAGGTTGCAAGATGCTCATTTCAACGTTGGCTCTGACAGACAGAGGAAAAGTTAACTCAAAGCTGAGGCAGTCTTCCCAATATAACCTACTCTCACCGTAATATGGGAAATGCGTTTGATAACCATCTTGTTTGCAAGTTAGTGTACCGCTCTTGGCAGGCCACGTACCTTCAAAGCATTTCTGCCGTCTACTGCACTTTACGTCAACGTTTGAGGTATAAAGAGAGATTACTCGCTCACAAATGAAAACCTCAGGAAGTTTGGCCTCACCACGTTATCCAAGCAGAAGTCCAGTTACTCACGTCTCCAAAACGCTGGACCTCTTCAAGAGCAAATGAAAGAAAGCTTCAATCTCCTCCTGACACTGTGTGCAGTGGAGAAATACCATTTCACTTGTAAACATATGTTCTGCATTTTCAGGAACAGTCGCTCACTCTGCTGTCACAGAAGCTAGCTTGTTAGCTTGAAGCCTTTAGCCTGTTAGCTTAGGTTTGTATACAACTTTATTTGGTCTGGTCCTGCTTTGCTTTTCAGTCTTTTGGTTTGTCGGGTACACTGAAACTAATTTTAGCTAAAAGTGAAGTGACTAAAGCTGCGAGGACATTCAGGCCTGGCTGACATTTTTGTCACAGTTTCTTACTATTTAATTCAGACGTACCAGAAAAATAAGGAAACAGAAACTGACACTGTGTATCTAACATGGATGGATTCAAAAATTATTACAAAATGATGCCTCGTGTTTGTGGCAGACCCTTAAAATGGTTTCTTCTACGAGGAACCAAGCTGCTCTGCACTGTTTGCATAGTTCAGAGAGGAAGTGTGTGCAAAATACAACGTACAAAACTGTCCCTGGGTCCAACACAGCTCGGCCTCAGTTACATAGGTAGCATATAGCTTCTCCTACAATTCTTTTTAGTTTTAAAGGTCATGCATGAATTATCTTGAAAAGTGATAAAAACAAAGAGAACAGTGGAAACATGTATAGACGTGGAGCCTGAGCAATGGAGCAAAGGTATGGTTCCTTTTAGCTACCTTGCTTGGTTTAAATACTGGAGAACAGCAGTGTTAATTTGCTAGGATTAGTTCAGCAGATCTGAGTCCTGCTCAATCATCCGGGTACGTAAATCCCAAAAGATGAACAGAATCAACCTCACTGTCATGGTTCTGGGTCATGTTGACCCAGCTTTCTGTTTCTCATGTTTTGGAGTTTTTCTAGATTCTGATTTATGATTTGATTAATCAGTGAAACTCTTTTGATTATGATTATTATTTAGTAGGTTTTGGTCAGTGTCAAGTCTGTCTCTCTCTGTCTAGTCCGTGTCTTAGTAAAGTTTGTTTTGTTTCCTGTTTTACTTTGAAGGTTCTTGTTCCTGTCTGATGTCAGTGTTCCAGCTTTGCTCTCCCTGTCTTGTTAGGTCTTATTCCTTCCAGCTGTGTTCCCCTTCTGTCTCTAATTCCTTGATGACTCCCTCAGTGTATTTAAGCCCAGTGTGTCTTTGTGTCAGTGTCGTGTCTTTAACGTCTTCTACCCTCATGTTAACGGTGTGTTCCGCCCGCCTGCCCGCCTAGTTTATTTCTGTGTTCCCGGTTTAGTTAATTTTATGTTCCCTTTTCTGCCCAGCAGTAAAGCTGAGTGTTTGAGTTTACATCTGCCTCCGAGTCCTGCATTTTGAGTCCTTTCTCCCTGCACACAGAGCCATGACACTTTCAGCAGTGCATTTTCACCATTTATGCTAAGACACAGGGTTGATGTCTAACACAGGCTTCTCTCGTGTCCCACTGACAACTGCTTTTATTTTATAATAACCTACCCGGACAATAACACTTCCATCACCCTATGGAAAAACAAACTGGAAGTTCCAGGGAGCCATTAAAGGATTTTTTCTTAGCAGCCATCAAAAGGAGTCAAAATGAAATCTGTGAGTCAAGGTGGTGTTTGACTGAAGGAAGATACACTGCGCTGACAGGTTGACCCTTTAGCAATGTGTGACTGATGGTTGAATGAGTGCCTGGTCTGCCTGAACGAGCAGAACACAAAGTATTTTGACATAAACACAGGTTTGATGGAGAGGCGCTGTAAACAGACTTCATCCAGATGTCCTTTGCTGGTCAGATTGTGCCTGGAGCTTGTTGTGTTATTGGGTGAGGATTTTGTTAAACTGATCTGAAGGTCTCATATCCGAGGAATTTCCACTGCTTTTAACATCTAAACCAGAAGTAATAAAAGAGATTAGAGTTACACACAGAGGAGCTAGTAAGCCATCGCATATCTGCATGTTAATCCCACAGACAGTCTCTCTGTTATATGATCTTTTTGCGTGGCCTTTTTACCATGCATGAGTAAATGAATTCATCGCCCACATGGTCCACTGAGGCCCTCGAACAAGCTGCAGTGCCCTTTGGTGCCCTATGAAGCTTGCTGCAGCTTGTTGGCCTTAAATCTTTCTCACATCGCTCTCCTTTGTTCTTACTGGATGTGTTTTTTCAAAGCAGTTGTTGCATGTTTGTCAACAATTTCCTCCAATGGCAGCACCAGCAGTTTTATGGAAGTTTACACTGGCCTTCATCCCAGCTGTTATTCCCTAAATAACCTTTCCATGCTGTTCCACAACAAGATGGCAACACTCATGTTTCTGCCTCAGTACTTGACCAAACCAGGAACTTTTCTATTGTGTTCTGGCTGATTGAGGAATCACACTGTATGATTATAACTATTTTTATAAATAACCTCTAATTTTCATAATGTTTAGCAACAACACAACTTGGTGTTTTTGCTCAGGTGTTGAATAAATATAAATGTGCCAGAATTAGCATAACAGCTACAGATGCATTTCAATTCAATTTTATTTATATGGCACCAAATCACAACAACAGTCACCTCAAGGAGCCTTTATATTGTAAGGTAGACCCTACAATAATACATGCAGAGTATGTATAATTCATATGACCCCCTATGAGCAGCACTTTGGCGACAGTGGGAAGGAAAAACTCCCTTTTAACAGGAAGAAACCTCCAGCAGAACCAGGCTCAGGGAGGGGCGGGGCCATCTGCTGTGATTGGTTGGGGTGAGAGAAGGAAGACAGGATGAAGACATGCTGTGAGGGTGAAGCTGCACAGATGAGGATGGAATTATTGGCCCCCATGGAAATGTAGTTTTTCAAAAGTAAGCTGTGCTGTGAAATTTAAACACAGAAACTAAATGAATTCACAAAAATGGGTCAAAATGATTCAGAACATAATGATTTTTCTTGTTCTGCAACATCACAGTTGGTTTCTGTTTTTGCTGTGATAACTTTTATATACCCGTCTCATGTCTTGGTGGTATAAATAGTTATTTTGTCCTCATCTGCAGTTTGCTGCTAAAGGAAAACAAGTAAAGACACATAAAACTTTATACCGCCTACATTTATTGTGTCACAATGTTTGTTTTAATTCTGTATCCACAGGAGACAAATACACTGGAAGGATGCCAAACCTTCTGGTTAGAAGAAAGTTGACCTAAAGGGAAAGGAAATAAAATAGCCAAACATTAAACAGCTGAAATGACCAGAACAGGTCCACCTTAAAGTTGCAACAACTGTTCTGCAGGTCACCTGCAAAACAAGCTTGACCTTTCACCTTATTGAAGCTGGTATGACTGACAAGACAGAAAGCCACATCTATTTACGCTGTGGAGGACTTGGAGTATGGAATTTTACATCATGGTTATCAAAGACGTGGGCACCACGAAAGAACACAGAAACAATTACTCTGAGAAATATCAAACACTTTCCCCACCTCTCCTAAAACAGAGTTAGGGTTACCACCTATAATAACTCAGACCTCCAACATTTAAACATGCTGTGATTGCATTAGATAAGAACATTTCCTATATAAGAGCGTGCACTGTGTTTGCCTAGGATACAAGATTAATTAAATCCACTAATTTACTGTTATTGTCTCACCCGGCGCCACACAAATGTTTGTCATTCCAGCTCATTGTCACATCTGTTGCTTGTGTTTGTGTTTGAATTAGACCAATAAAGGGAAGTTCCTCCTTCCTTCCAGTTTATCTAAACCTCTTTGCCTGGCTAAGGCCACGGGGCAGCTCTAATTATGAAGCCGCATGCAGTGCAGACTTTCAGGGTGTGTTTGGGGAGTGTTTGGAGGAAGGAGATGAGTGCTGACGACTCACTGACAGGAGGTTCAGCTGTCTGCATCCATCAATAATCAGCCCAAAGGTCTTTCTACAGCACAGATGAAGTGGTGAGAGAGACACATGTGGTGTAGTACAGAGAGGAACCTGACGAGCTCGTGCCTGGCTCTCTTATTTTGCTACTGGATAACGAGCGCTGCTGCACAACAGTAGCAGCTGAATTAATAAAGTGTTACATTTTAAAGTCAACGTCAGCTACGTAATCAACACTGTGGTTAAGCAGACGCCTCCAAACATCAGTTAACAACCACGGTTTGCATTTATTTGGATGGAAAGTTGCCTTAATCACACCAGGGTTGATTTAATAGGGGTGAACAAAGCAGTCCATGTTCAGTCAACTGTTTGGTGAGTTTTCAAGTGGTCTCATATATAATCTTTGTTTATGGACTTTGAACCACAGTCAAAGAACAAACTGAGTGTTGTTGTTGTTCTACTCTTAGAGTTACAGGCAGATAGTTCATGTGATGTTTGTTAACCACCATGAATAAACAGCAGACACAGCACTGTGACTGTATGTGCTGAAACACAGGCTCATAGCAGCCAGTGTGCATTGGTCTGATGCTCAGGCTCCACCTGTCAAGGTGGAACCAACAGCAGTCACCTTATAGCAGTAAGTGTGTGGTGTATTAAGTCATAAAGGCAAAGTCAGTGTGTGTAACTCTGGACACACGTGCAGTCAGCAGTCAGTTCTTGTAGTTTGCATGTTGTTGGATGCTTGGAAACTTAATGAGTCAAAAACAAAAGACATGATCATTGATTTCAGGAAGTCTTACAGCTCATCGCCTGCTATCAGGTGGACAGTTACGGGTACGGGGGCTGTTCTTGATGAAACTACCAAAACGATCAGCAAAGACTGTTCTTGTTAAGGAGAATGGGATCTGTTAGTGTCTCTGAAATGTTACAGACATTTTATTGAATCTGTTATCTGCAGGTTTGGGAACACGACTCAGCAAACTCTCAGGGTGTTGGCAAGACGGGCTTTTGGCCATCAAGCATGTGCTGAGGAAGGCTCCTCTATGTTAATTGTTTCAACCATCAACTTCACAGTGAGTCTGACTTGTTGCCCTGTGGCCATCGTTTTACCTGTGAGGACCAAAAGACTCCGGGTTTCTCCTTTTATCCCTACTGCAGCCCATCTCCTTGTTGCCCTCGCTGCTAAACTAACTTCTCCTTGTGGGACAATAAAGTTTTGAATTGAATGGAATAAAGACTTAGTAACTCTGATGAGCGCTGGGCGTGTCTCCAAAGGAGCAAGGTTATAGAGAGCTGTGACCAGCAGCAGTCTGTGGAGGGACAAACCATAAACTGCTAACAGGATGCTGGAGGACAGCCTGATTCACAGTGGCTCCAACTTATAGGAGCAACGGATCTGCTGCCATTGTGTGCCAGATACCGCACACTAGCCTCAGATGTCCCCTACAGACCATGCATCGGTAGGTTGGACATGTTTTTATAGCATGTGAAGATCTAACCGTATATTAGGCAGGGGTGGTTATGGGCTCATTCAACTCCTGGACCTGTGGGTAGATTGGTTTTTACAGTGAGGTTGAATCTATTTCAGTAGGTCTATAAATTAAACTGCAGACGTGGTGGTCTAACGTGCAACAATACAGCCACTGCTCAGTATGGTAAAGATGGGTTGTGGAGCCAAAGACGAGGTTTAACATAATAATTGTCATTAACATTTCTGTTCTAGACATCTACTGGAGTTTTTCTCATCATTCAGGTCCAGTTTTCCGTCTTCCTGTCTGCGTTTCCAATCATGTTCGTTGCTAATGAAAACCCGTCCAGGCGTCACATCACTCCAGGCAGACCAGTTTTATTTTCCCTCTCGTTAGCTTTGCTCCCAGTGACTTACATGGTGGAGGGGACAAGAGAAGGCTTTGCCAATGGTCATGGCCTGACACGTGAACACATGAAAGACCACAAGGAAGTGTTTGCCGTAACCCTCCTCTGCATTGTACCTGTACCTGAGTCGTTTCATCCTGGTGCCCGGCCTGGCCGGTGGGCTGGACTTTACAGTACAATCATAGCAGCACAGATATTATTTTGTTGATTGTTGTGTTTGCCTTTTCAACCTTTACTGACAATACACAACGACGATTAAACAAAAACACTGAGGAGAGGCGTTTCTTATATCTGCTGACCAGGTTTATGAATAGAGGAGACATCATTTTACGACTTGGTTACCAGAACAAACGTGATATTTAAAACCAACTGAGGTGCCATGAAAAAGTGTTCACTGCCTTCCTGATTTATTTGTTTTTTGAATATTTGTCTCACGTTAATGATTGAAATCATAAAACAAATTTCAATATTTACTTTGAATATCTAATCTTCTGTGGCCCTGTGTGGAAGTAAGCTGAGCTGAAGGTGGAGAGTTGGAGAGTCTAGCCTGTGTGAGGGGCAGCTGAGGTTGGGTGCTGTTACAAAGGGTTTGGACATGTGCAGTGGGTCTTCTTTACAGCACACTGATGATGGAGTTCCACAGGGTTCTGTGCTAGGACCAAATCCATTTATATTATACATACTTACCATAGGCAGTATGTATAATACTGTAATGTATGTATAATACTCTTGGTAACAGTGGGAAAGAAAAACTCCTTTTAACAGGAACAAACGTTCTGCAGCTGCCTGCTGCGACGAGCTCTGGGTGAGAGCTGCGAGGCAGGGGGAAAGGACAGGAGGACTCGAGAGGAAGTTCATGGATGATAGGATCAGATGGATGCAGATCATGGAGACGTCTATAAGGAACAGGTGAGAAAAAGTTAAAAGCAACATAACACTTTCACTGTCTTCTGTTGAGTGCCTACTAACTACCATTCACATTCTGATAGAAGCAGCTTTGGGTTAATACCTTGCCCTAGGATATTTGGCCTGCAGACTAGAGGCAGCCAGGGATTGAACCACCAACCTTCCGATCAGCAGATGCCCTGCTCTACCTCCTGAGCTCCAGCCACCCTTTTCAGCCTAACAGCATCTGAGACGCTTGCTATAATGCTGATCAACTGTTATTCTAGTAAAATGACTGTGGAGAGCATGAGCAAATGTTTGGAGAATGCTCTGAGGAGCAGATGTAAGACCATTACTCAATAAAATTGCAAGCACCGTCGTCTGCCAAGTGGACAAATTAAAGGAAGAAAAAACTCTCATCTCAGAGTTAAACAGTTCACGGTGATGTCTAAAATGAAGACATCTCTTTTCATTTTCTCTGTAGTTATCAATATAACCATTGTTTATTATCACAAATGAAGCAAGTCTTGAATATTGAAATCATTTTCTTAAAAAGGCCGTTGGGGACCTTTTGTTATGCTTTCCAAATAAGAATAAGAGACCTGAAAAAGACAAGTGCTTTTCCTGATAAAGACTCAACAAATCACCAGCTAGGATAAGCTAGCACGCTGCAGTTTGGGAAGCAGGCTGACAAATGTCTTGACTGGAGATGTTTGTCCTGGCACCTGCATGGAACAAACAGTCGAGAGCTAAACATGGTCATAAAATCTCCTTCGTGTCCTTTTGGCAAACCTGGATTCAGAATCTTGAGTCATAACGCCCATTCCACTGATGACATGCATGCTATCTTTAATTATGATAAAAAATAAAAAATGCAAATGAATAAAATATAATAGAAATACAATACAAATATGTGCCTGTGTGGGGCAGGGATAGCTCAGTAGGTAGAGTGATCCCCACATGATCGGAAGGTCGGAGGTTAGAATCCACTAAATGGTTACCCTGAGATACCCCTGAGCAAGGTACCGTCCCTACACACTGCTCCACGGATAGGTGGCTGCCCACTGCTTCACTGAGTGAATGGGTTAAATGCAGAGGGCTAATTTCCCTGTGGGGGTTAATAAAGTATGCATTGCATACTTGCAGCCTACATGCATTTAGGTTTGTGAACCTCATGGGCGCTGCTGCACGTGGATCACAAGTTAACCCTAACCCTCTTAGTACAGATACTATATATAATAAGTATATATATGCAAAATGTACTTTACTATATGTATTAATTCATCCTGTCCTGATGAGATGGTCATCTGTCTCACCTGTCACCTGTGTGTGGGGGTGGGGCTAAACTGGCTCTTTTCATGTTGTAGGTTACAACCC
>NW_005187523.1:322381-323477 GCF_000239375.1 Pundamilia nyererei
GACTGGATAGCTTTATATTTAGCAGCAGATCCAAGCGCTCTATCGTCTTGTCTAGCTTGGCAGGAAAGCGAATAAGTGCTTTTCCTAAAAGCTCCAGCTACGAGTTCATGTTTGAAACAAAGTGAATAATAAAGACATGGAGTCAAAGGTTCAGTTGCAAATCTTACACAGATCTTTATTGTTCTTTTAATTACATCAAATTGCCGTTTCACTCGTTTTCATCTCAACAACCAACCAAATCCTGTAGTCACTTTCCCAATCCTTCCTCATCTGCCTTCCCCTACGTACAGTTTCCTTTCATTTCTTTCCATCCATGAGCAACATTCCCCATCCACCTGAGCAGATGACGGGAGTTACACATGTCACACTGAGCGTTTCACTTCCTAAACGTTCTCGTCTTCGTTCTCTTCTGCCTTCAACAACTTTCATCGTCGCTCAGTCCCGTCCCTCGGGACAGTTGCATACATCATGCCGCCTCTTCAGGTGCAAGCGGCGTCCACAACTAAAGCTCCATGCAAGATCCTACACTGAAAAGTGATCCGCCTCATTCTCAGGAATCAGCTTTTTAAGAAACCAACGTGGCTCAGTTCAAAATTTTGTCTTAAACAAAACTCATCATCTCGTCTGCGATATGATTTCATCACGGTTTTTTGCTGACATATCATCTGTTCTGGAATTAAATTAATGCCTCTGTAGTAAATAAAATAAAATAATGTCTGGCTTCTAGCATCTGTTATTTAAGGAATGTATAAAAATAAGACATCTTCTGCTCAGTCTAAAAACCCAACTATGACAGAAATCTGTTTGTGTGGTACACCTCACCTTTTTGGGGTTTGGCTTTTTGTCGGCAAATGTTCAAATGTTCAAAAACCTGCCCTAACAGCTAAAACTCTGCTGCTTTACAATACCTAAAACAATACTAGGATAGATTTGAAAATATAAAGTGTATTATCCCCCAAAGAAAGGTCTAAAAGAATGTTTAAATATGAACTTTATAGTAAACAGGATCTGATGCACCAACTCTTTCTTCAAGAACTCAGCAAACTGGCCACACCGAGTGTGAACCGTGGGTTTACTTCTTGTCATGCTTCCCTTT
>NW_005187523.1:325500-331030 GCF_000239375.1 Pundamilia nyererei
CTGAGGAATGGGAGAAGGCACAGACAGATGTTTTTTTAGTAAACATGTAAATCAGGTTGTCATTACATCGTAGCCTAAACCATAGTGAGCTTAGCCAAGATGGCTGAATGGCTTCTAGTCCAATTTAAACCATTTGACACAAAGACATGTGAACTAGTCTAGCAAGCATGTAGAATTCATCCCTGTCTGGACTCCTGGACTCACCTCTTGCCGTTTGATCTCTTTGGTGGAGAAAGTTCCTTTCTGGTGGATGTCTAATGTCTCGGACCATAAGGTGCTGTTCCTCCTTTTAGGTGGTGTGGGGGCCGCTGCCTTGCTGCAAGGCTTCTGAGGCACGCCCGGCAACTTGCCATCGCCCCGGAAAGAGGCCTTCAGAAAGAAAGAACACCACATGTCAGACATGTTGAAAGGGATGTCCCTGTCCCCCCAATGCGCTGTGTTTCCATTGGATGCCGTGAGCGCTTACCTGGATGGTTTGGCCGAAGCGCCGGACGGCCCCATTCTTTACCGGAGAAATGAGGTTGGCTAGCGACGTCACCCTGCCGAGAGAACGGACGCGCTTGTTGCTGGGTTCCTGCAGAAGGAGGCAAAAACAGAAGGGGAGGTTAGTCGTGCAGTTATTCTATCATAACTCGTGTCTGAAAACCCTGAACGTCTGAAGTGCGAGAGAGGCAGATCAAAACGAATCGATCAGTAACTGTGACACCTCAGCAAAGACTTCCTTGTGACAAAACACGTCAAGTCAGGTCATAAATCCTGGTTATGAACTCTAGTCCCTCCTTTAAGACGAGCAGCTGGAGCCGAGGTCAAGCCGCAGGCAGACAGCCTGGCTGAGCGGCAGACAGAGATACTAAGGAGGAGGAAGCACTTCCAGCAGCTGTTGGCTCCATCATATGAAGAGTCCTGAGCCAGGCCAGCCCACTGAGCACAAAGACCCTCTCTCACTGCTGATCTGGAGGGGAAGGGGGTCTGGAGGAATGCCAGGAATGCACGAGACCGTGCTTCTCAGCTGTTCAGTGTCTCTAATCTGCTGCTATCTGCTCTGACAAGAGCGAAAACTCAAGTACAGAGTGGATCTGCTGCATCGCTCAAACTGGGATAAATGATTCCTGATTTACGGATGGAGCTGCGTGGCAGCGTGCTCCTGCTACGAGCAAGAAAAAGGAGCAGCAGTCAGGAATACAGCAAAGTGTTTACGCAGTGCAGCGCTGCATGGGGCACACCACACAATTTATGGCTGCGAGTTGAAACACGCTCTTCAACAAGCCTTGCGTGAGAGAGTACTGCACCTGGGGCAGGTGACCCCCCCAAACACACACAACTCCTCACCCGCCCCGAGGCTGGGAGAAACAGGAATCAAAGAGCAGCAGGGTAATGATTATAATTCCACACGATTTGCATTTTCTTCTGCAGTGTAACATCTTAACATGACAGTGATGCAGTTTTGCCCTCTGAAGATAAAACACATCGCTTGTGTTTCCCTGACGCACACCAAATGAGATTTTGTCCCGGCTCAGCAAATGTGGGAAACAGTACAGCCACTGAGGCTCCGGTCTCTGTGGACGCAGCTGTGGAACAGCTCAGTCTGCTGTGGCTGCGGTCAGACTCTCCACGGAGAACTTAGCAAGCCCTCGAGTGGCGGGGGCCACATGTCAACTGCTTTCCTCTCTTTGTAACTTATCTGTGGCTACCAGACTTGGCTCCCTCTAAGTGATCACCAGTTCATATCTGTGGACAAATAAGTGGTAACAAGTAGTTTTTGGTGTGTTTTTGAGGGGCAGAGGGAAAATAGTGGAAAAGCGTAGTGGCCATGAAGCGCTGTGGACGCGGATAATGAGAGGCCACTCGTCCTGCTCTTTGTATATCAGCAGTTAAACAGGGAATGCTGCTATTCCTGGCAGTCCTGTGGCATTAGAGCGAGTCAGGCTGGAAACCATTCAGATCTGGGCTCAGTCAGTCGAACCCTCCAGACATAATATACATGTAGCCTCCTTCAACTTTCAACCTCAAACTTTTCTCAGCTCCCTCCCTGTGCTTCCTCTTTGATGTAACCTCACATGTGCCAGATGTGTCCCTGTGATTACAGCTTAGAAAATGATGGAAAAAAGAACAGGCACAAATCAAAGGACGGAGGTACTTAGAAAGTCAGCACAGAAGGAAAACACAGGGTTCTACTGAAAGAAAGGACTCAATTCGTGAAGTGTTTGCAGACTTGTCTTTTGCAAAGAGATTTACTGTCAGTGAAACCACACAGCCACAGGGAAATACACAGACAGCACCTGGGTTTCCTACGATATCTGCTGCTTTCATTGTAAAACGCATTACCCTTTGAATGCTTGGTTGTTTACTGAGACCCTACCCCCTGCTGTCTCACTGTTCCTGTACTCTTCTGTCTGCTCACTATGGACCTGATCTCCCCATTTCCCACTGAGACTGAGGTGTCTGCTGGGGTGCGTACGAGAGCAGGGGGAATACACAGCCGTGCGTGGGGGAGGTCGTTACTGTTCACAACTAAAAAGGTGCAGTGTAGTCCAATGATTAACTTTTCAGGGTTTGACAGTATCTTAAGCATTGTCCCAAGTGCCCTGGAACAA
Source organism: Pundamilia nyererei (assembly GCF_000239375.1). Taxonomy (NCBI): domain Eukaryota; kingdom Metazoa; phylum Chordata; class Actinopteri; order Cichliformes; family Cichlidae; genus Pundamilia; species Pundamilia nyererei. Next base: position 328,095 of record NW_005187523.1, read on the forward strand.
AGGTCAAAGTCTCTGTGCACACACACACGCACACACACACACACACACACACACACACTGTGTACATACGTGAGATAAAAACCAGGGTTAGGTGCTGATTGACTCACAGTGTGATACCTAACACCACACTATGACTTCATTTCCAGCAGCTCTGGTCAAACATTTACAGAGTAAAGTTTCAGCCATCTCACCTCTAAGTCCTTGTTGGCCTGGTTCTGGCAGTCTGTCACTTGCAGAGTCCGTTTGATAGGCACCAAGCTACCCACTTCATCGTAAGCCACCATATCTTTCAGTAGAAACACAGAATCCTTTTAATCCTCACGAGTTGGCTTCAAGTAATCCACACCAGAGAGAAAAAAGGTGGCAGAAAATCAAGAGTTATAAGCACGTAAAAAGACGGAACAGATACACCTTCCCCCTGTTTGGCTTTTTCTGGCATGGGGCTCCCTCCTCACTCTGCCTCGCACTCAGCTCTAAACTTTGGTCTGAGGCAGAGCAGGAGGGGAGGACTATATATGCAGGGGAGGAGTCCCGAGGAGGGACAGAGGGACGGGTCTACCTGAGGAAACAGAATGCCTTTGAACAGCTCCTACTCAGTGCAGACAAATAGCTGCCCGCATGCTTTGCTGCTCTATCGAGTCCAAATATTACTATGAAATGTAAAAATGATGGGCAAACGTTACTGCTAAGTGTGGTGGACACACAGCAGGTCCATACTACGGGCTAGTTTCTGTAATTCAGTCAATGGAGCCTGAATTCGTTGAATTAAAGACACATTTCTGGAAAGTATTTACAGCTATATAGTTTATCAATATGTTTACTGATCCACGATTTGCTACATCTGTAGATCCCATAAAAGCATTACTTAATCATAAAGGTACCTAGTGACAAACCATTTGTTACATTCTTCTACATTTAGTTCAGATTTCTGATTTTACTTTTAAATCCAAAGTTAACGAATAGTAGAAAATATGTCCAAGAGAGACACGATCTGTGCAGCAGGGCTCATTAATTACACTGTTCTGCACATACATTAGCTGAATAACTGATGGATACTCTGAGGCATTGTTTCTTTTTACCAAATTCATCAAGATAAGGGCCAGAGGCAGGAAACAGGTTGATTTTTTCACGTTATCCCATCAGTCTTGAGCTCCTTACCTTCAGTCATCTACAGGACAGAGGCTCTTATCATGTGAAGACAGTTTGATGAAGGGCTGAAAGACTAAAACAGTAACTTACTATGATAAAGACTTTTGATTTCACTGCACAGAGAGAGAATGACAGTAAAAAGATAAAACATTGGAATCTGTGTTATTTTAAATATCAACCATTGCTCCTAACTGACAGAAACCATGACAATCACAGTTCTCAGTGCTAATTATTATAAATGGAAACATTAAAACCTAAAAAGAATCAAATTTAGCTTTCAGAAGTGTCACATGTAGCTAGTTTGCGTCACTAAATCAAAGAGTATAAACACTGTTTTAGTTACAGTTTCAATGTCACAGGAATGTTTTAATTAAAGTCTTAATCAAGTCATTAAAAACATTAAAAGGTCGTACGCTTGGTCGTACTCAGCTTTCCACCAAGTGCCACAAAAGCTGAAACTAATTGATTTGGTTTGATTAATGGATTTCAATCAACAAACTATTATGGGGGCAGTGGTTTCTGCTTCTGGCTTGAAAGTCTTCCTATCAGTCTCATCAGCTGAACTGGGACTGAGGAGATGGTCAATTTGCATATCAACAGCAGGGAGCATTGTGACACACTCAGCCAGATGTTTGAACTGAAACCGGGATATTGAGCAGCACTGGGGTGGGGGCAGGGGACCGCTGCAGCTCATATGTTGATTGCTCTAATTAAGGGAGGGGGTGGCAACATGCTGCCAGTTTCAGTAAGGACAAAAGAACTAAGCAGAAGCCAAACACGTGGCTCTTTTCATGCATATGTGCACATCGAAAACGGACATTTTATCCGACAGGCGAACACGGCTGAAGGACAACCTTGTGAAGCCTGTGTTTTCCTGCCCAAATGGACTCCGTTCATCCGCCTGAGGTGTGAAACCAGCCACAAGCTTCATGCATGCTCCTGATGGGGGTGTCGAGATGTTAACACTTGGTCTTTGGGTTTGTTGACGCAGCAGTCAGAAGTCTGATGATCCTCCAACCAAAGAGGAGTATGAGCATGTACCGAGTAACTTCAGTCTCAGGCTAAAAATGAGAGTTTATACTGTCACATATAGTTTATATGGCAAAGCACAGAGAAAACTATGCAGACAGAAGAGTCACGCAGGCGCTAATAAAACCTGTCTGTGTGTAGTCTGTGTGCCTGTGGTAGACACTGTGCGGTCCTGCTGTTACTCACTCTTACGGGGAGACCTCGGCTGAATCAGCTGAACGTCTGGTCCAGACCCCGTAAAAACAACACCAGACTGAGCTGCAGCTGGAGTACAGTGGTGACTCCCAAAACCTGTCTGAGCGCAGCCCGCTGAGTTGTGCAGTAGCATGTGTAATGCACCGCTCTGCAGACTTTCACCTTTGTCTAACCTATGTCGTGCCAGGGACAGACAACCCCGAGGCCTCAAGAGACTGAGCTCAACCTGTACTTCACATCAGCAGCTGTGAGTGCAGAGCACATAGAGCCTAATTACAGCTTCCAGAAAGGCATAAAGCAGGAAGCTCCAGGCACAGAAATACTGCTGAGTGATTCAAAATAAGAAGAGAACAGGGGGAAGGTGCTGCTGCCCTCTGCTGATGGGATAGAAAGCGAGTGTTTCTGATTCTGTGGCAAACTGGAGGCATGAACACATCCCCCTAAAATGTATTCCCTACATGGAAAATGACCGTACATGCTTCTGTCCATTCCAGTGCTCAGTGCTTTTCTGTCTTTGTTTTTTGCAGTTTTTGCACACTTTATGCAGTCCTGTGTAGACTGTC
>NW_005187523.1:336878-339335 GCF_000239375.1 Pundamilia nyererei
GAGGTGGACTCCAAGCAGAAATGATGAGATGTGGTACGTGCAATTGTCCCCATGCAATTCTGCAAGCCAATATAATCCCATGTCAAACATTATAAAGAGACGTTTCCTTTGTCATTATAACTGGATGCTTCTCAAAGTAAAGGTTACTGGTGCTCCAACTTGCAGCCGAGAGTGGCAGCTCTCTGTCCTCTAATCCTCGCCTCCACTAATTGGATTCGTTGACTAGACCTCTGGAGCATTTTTTAAAAGTCAATAACTTGACCTTCTGCATGGTTCAGACCATCCAAGAGGTTTGCCTTTCAGTTCTGGTCAAATTAAACTCAGTATTTTGTTAGTCTAATCCTAATCCTGTCTTGTTCATTGCACCTATACAGTCTTGCTAGCTTTAGCTAATGACTGGCCACACTGTCGTTTGTACATAGGTAGGGCACAGGCTACAGTTAAAGGTTTTCAAACACAGAATTCAAAACCAACACAGGACGTCACAGTGGGCACATCAGCTTTGATCAGAGAAAAGCTGTAGACAGTGAAAAGCCAGCACCTGTTGCTGTCAGAGCGTTTGGAGTGAGACGAAGAAACGCCGTAAACTTAGCCAGGCATCCAGATCCAGACCCACATGGCTTCATTTAATAGCCTGATATCAAAAACATGCCATGGAAGTATTCACTGAAATGAACTTCTTCCATTTCTGTGACAAAGGTGTTCTTCCTCCCCACTGTCGCCAACTCATAGGGGGTCAACTGATTGTTGGGGTTTTCTCAGTATTATTGCAGGTCTTTACCTTACAGTGTAAAGCACTTTGAGGCGACTGACATTGAGACAATTTGAATTAAAATTGATCTATAATAGTGACAACTGCGTCTGTTGTAAACATACCCCCTGAATACTATTTATCCTAGACGTGTCAGCTCTGAGGACAGAAAGTCTAATTCCCTTCACTCTTTTGAAGGTACAGAGATTGAAAAGAAGCAAACAGTGATATAATTACACAACAGGGTGTAGGAACAATGAAAAGCACAGTTCCCAAACCAGACTGGCATCCTCAGGTTACTTTCTTAAAGGTTTGTTTTGACACTGTTCACACCCAAAGCACACCGGGTTGCTACCAAACACAGTAACATGACTAAGACTGAGTGAAACCTCCAACGCTTTGTCAATAGAACAAACTGAGACACTGACAGAACAAACTAATGGAGAAAAACATGTCAAGTTCATATTGAGACGTCTGTCACAGAAACATGTTTCACGTGAGGACAAACAGACATTTTTAGGAAACACATGATTCGTAGCCCCTGAAGTGCTTCCTCTGACCTCAAAGTGTCAAACGCTGCACTTTCTTATTCTCAGGAAATCAAAACGAGCAGAAGTGAAAGGAAAACATTTATTGTGACGACTTTCTTGTCAGAATGAAAGCAACTCATGCAAAGTGAAGAGGCAGGACTGGGCTTGTGTAGGGTGAAGCCTTCCACCTAAGTGGCTTGTTCAGACTCAGGGGAGAGCTTGACAGGAAACGTGAAGGTGTTAACATTCTGGAGAAGAGATGGCTGGTATGATATACACCATTAATACCTCTGCAGCCACATTCTTCCACAAGATGACTTATACTGATATCCGTAAGTGGAGAATATTAAAGAGAATGGAAACTTTGGATTAGATGAAATATAACTAAACTAAAAACAATTAATAGAGGCGTTATCGTCCTGTAAGAGACCAACAGATGTGATGCAGTGTGCAAAAAGCTGGTGCACACTGAGAATAGCCAAGCAATAACACAATCAACTTTCCAGCATTTGTTATCAGGACATGATAAGAACAATCTGGTCGTTAGCAGCACTGAAAATTTATCGATTCAGGTTTTTAAGTGGTGAACATGAACAGCCTATAGGGCACGACCTGGCCAGTCAGCCAAGGAAACATGTGACGGTCTAACAAAGCTTTTTACCATTAGTTTCATCATTTAAACTATTTGAAACCCCAGTGACTCAGAGGACAGACAGTTTGCTGTCTTCAAGTTAGAAATTCACATAAATTAAATCTGCTTATTCAATCCATCTCTTCTCTTCTGCTTATCCTTGTGGGGGTACACCCTGGACAGGGCACCAGTCTGTCGCAGGGCTAACACACACAACCACTTGTGCCTATAGAGTTACCCATTAACCTAACCCCACTAACTATGGACTGTGGGAGAAGGCCGGAGGACCCAGGGAGAGCGAGATCCCATGCAACCACGGGGAGAACATGCAAACTCCGGCCTGATGGTGGAAATGAACTCAGGACGTTCTCGCTGTGAGGCAACAGTGCTAACCTCCGTGCTGCTCCTAGTTTCCCACCTATCTTGGTTTCTGCATGCTCTGTCACAAATTTAGACTGATTTGCAGTGATCTGATGGCAAGATTTATTACAGTTTTTTACAGACACTAGGACACATGTCTCAATACTTAGGTCACGTTTGCAAAA
>NW_005187523.1:339658-342948 GCF_000239375.1 Pundamilia nyererei
TTCAACTCCTTCAATTCTGGCAGCCAGAAGATTCTTTCCTAGGTGTGTTGCCCTGGATGACATAAGATGTGATGTGGATGAGAACCTGTGGCCAAATGGAGGAGACCGAGTAGATTAGCATCACTATTGTATGTGTATCAGTGGATGGTGTGTATACAGATTCTTGTATTTTGGGATTACTTAGTGCAAAAACATAAAAATACATAAACAAATATTAACGAATTCTGCATGATGTCTGATTCATTCCAGTAACATATATTGAAATTATAAACAGAGATGTGTCCTTGTTTTACACAAGAAAACACTGTAATGCTACATGTTGTTAGTGTTTTTAGGTCATTGTTTTGTGGATGACAAAGTGTGTTTGTCGGCTGTCAACCTTTGCTAGTGTTCTGGAAGAATGAGTTTATTTGAGACCTGAATGAAGTGTTTTGGTAGTTGTAGTGCATTTTGAATGTGGAATGAACTGCTTTGCCAAGCTGACGGTCAGTTAGGAGGATTGTGTGAAGAGTTTTGCAAAAGTGACCTAAGTATTGTGAAATGTGTCCTAGTGGCTGTAAAAAACTGTAATGTGGTGGCAAACTGACTGCACCTGTGTTTAGAAAACAAGGCAACTTTTGTAAATCACCTGTGAGACTGTCCACAAATACGAGCACTTTTTGGGGATTACACTGGCATCAGGCCCAAACTCTGAAAGTTTTGCCGAAAGTCTTTATTGCATACAAACTGCAACAAGGTCAATGTGCCAGGTGACGTGAACAGAGGAAAAGCCGTAACTTCACCTTTTAAACAGAGGAGAATCCCTGACTTTGAAAAGGACTCTCATGGTGTTGAAACTAGAGGGCCGCTTTAGCTGGAGAGGCAGAGCAGGTCAGCTGGCAGGTTGATCCCTGAACCCCGACGTGTTCATCACAGTATGCACGTATGTGACTGTGTGTTTAATAAAAAGCACTGCAGTAAAACAAATGCTTATGAGGCATGTCATATATTTGAGTGCACTACATAAGAACTAATTGATTTACCATGAAACTCTTGAACCTTGAACTGTAACCAAACTGTATCTCTAACCTTAAACTAAACAGTTTGCTGGTGACTTGGTGGATCCAGCATGAGTTTATCATTACTCTGTGAAGTTTTATAACATGTTAAAGAGAGGCAGCCACTGATGAAGCGTGTCTGAAAACAAGCAAACATGCACTGACAGTTTCAAAGGAAAGTGTCCCATCTGCTCGAGCTACTCGGTCCATGATGACTAGCAGCCTAACCTACGCCTACGTGTGGCTGTTGTTGTTACCATATTTTTCAGTTTGGTGTGCCCTGTGAGCCAAGTGTTTACTGTTGAGTTAAGCCAGAGACACACCTGAGAAACAGCTGAAACCTGCAAAAACAAGACACTCAGACAAAGCTCTTCCACCAACAGAGTTTAACACTTGCACACTTGTTTCTCCAGACAGAGCCAAAGGGCAGCCTCGTGTCAGCAGCCACATGGTTGGTTCCAACAACTGCCCCTGTATATGGAGCAGACGGTGCACGGATTAGGCTGCACTGGAAACTGGCTCAGTTAGAAAAGAAAGGCAGAGCACAATAAAGAGTGCCTTCCTCTGACTTGTATCAAGGAGTGGCCCTGGGGACTCTCAGCAACACTATCAGCTTTGTTAAGCCAAATCAGAGCCACTGAAGTCCAGGCTGTACGTCTCTACTTGTCCCTCTCACGTGGGCGCAGGACTAGAGCGACCTGGAGGGCCACAGAGAAGATGTAAATAAGCCGTTTCATCAATCAGTGCCACCCTCCTCGTCAAACACAGGCTTTTAAAACCAAGAGACATGAAGGAAAATACCCCTGAAGCTAAAGTTATTACACAATGATCCCACATGCAAACAGCACTGACAGATCTTTGTGTGCACATGAGTAGGAGCGCTCATTTAACACCCACACACCCACTGAGGTGTATTTTCCGACCGAGCCTGTCCGGCCTGTCAGATCTCAGCATCGTGAAACCTGCTTTGGCGTAACAGTTGACTTCACCAAGCAAACAAGCCTGTAGATGTCTGCTAAAGATAAGCTCAGTCATTTTAATGACATGTAGAAATACAACCAGCACAGTTATTAAGACAATGCAAGCGACCAGGACCGTGCTCAGAAAGCAGGTTCACCAAAGTGAAGCTAAGCGCTCCAAGCTAACAAGGAGCAAAAGGAAATTACTGTGAAATAATAATAAATGTGAGATGTAATCATCATCTTCCTCCTCCGTGCTCATGTTAGGCATACAAATGAAAAACTGGTATTTCAATGTTTGCACAAAACATAAACTGCAGATGAATTTGCTGCACTCTGTGCTTTGTGTCACGAAGGTCACCAGCAGGTGAGGAGTCGGAAGGAAAGTGTGTTGAGGAAAACCTGCCAGCGAGGACAGGGATGTACTGCGAGATTAATGGACTAGCGAGCCGTCAGCGCTCTGTGTCACGAAAGTGGCTCTCTGTTTACCTGGCTAAGTCACCATGGTAACGTACACTGAACAGAGCAGGTTATGTCCAGAGTTTAGAAACGTGTGGAATCACCAGCTTCTCATTGGTTCTTTTATTGCAGGTGCACTTTTTCATGTAGAGAAGGTTAACGTTTACACGATGACACACCATGCAAAAAATCCCCTAAAAGTCCGATCACCCCAAGGTGAAAAGTTTCAGTTTTTCTTCGTGACTGGAGTTTGACGTTTCAAACTGGTTGGACACGTTCATGTTATTTTTCCTTACAGTACAAATGATGCTAAACCCTGTTTGCTCCGAGTGTGGCCGAGTCCTGGAAACTGAACTCTGCTCTGGGTTCGGCCTGGATCGACACGTATCACCGATGAATGAAAACTATTTGTCTGTAAATTCGTTTGAATATTGTTTGATTCTGCTTTAATGACAGGGCCATGTAAACCTAGCAGTAGCTCTGTTTAACTTCAGCTATGCAGATAAATCTTGGCTAAGTGTGATTCAAAGCAACAATAACGGCCCAACATCTACAGGTGCAAAGAGGCGCAGACTGTGAAATGAAACTGAAGAGCAAACTTGTGATGTGCAGATAAATCAAAAGTAAAGATCTGAAGTGAAATACACTCAAGTCAGTTTAAAATGATGAAATGAAAGTATTGTTGGTGTTTAGTTACTTTATCTTCTTTTACAAGGCTAACAGTGATTTGGTTTCAAAGGAGCTGCAAAGAAAAGCGTCTGGACTTCTTTAAGTTGCTTGAAGACGTTTCACCTCTCATCCGAGAAGCTTCTTCAGTTCTAAGGTCAAATGGTGG
>NW_005187523.1:343050-345117 GCF_000239375.1 Pundamilia nyererei
CCCCTGATGATCCTCTAATCGCCTGAGCCAAGGTGTGAAACTGGGTGTGGGTCCCAATCAGCCAGAGTTTCGGGTGAGCTCATGACCTGGATGACTGAGAACCTTCACAGACACAGTGATTTGGTTTGTTTTCGTTTGTCAACAGCCTGCTGGTGTAAATAGCAGCACTAAGGTCTTTTCTTATATGTGTATCTAAAGCACAATATAATGAATCGTGGAGACCTCGTTTTCATTTATTTGGATGTTTTCAGAGAACAAGTGGCTCTGTGCCACAGAGGGAGGCAGCACGCCTGGACACCAGCTTTGATTTCGTTTTTCTTGTTATCAAAGCAGCTCTAATTTCTGTGGCATTTTACTGATTCTCAAAGTTCAAGTGATTTAGGTGATTCCTACAAAACCAGGGTCCCGAGGTCAGCGTGGTGCACAGCTTGCTGCCTGATGATGTGTTTATACCTCGACATGTAGCCTCCACTGTCATTTCTTTCAAAACTGGTTTAACCTGACAGCGAAGAGCTGAGGACTGTTATTGTTTGTTTATTGTTATTTTATTGTATCAGCAAACACCAAGTATTGAAATTGTCAGCCAATCCAATGGCAAGTGTGGAGCAAACCCCCCTGAAGCCACTGATGCTATTAATGCGTCAGCCGTCACTGTGCAGGACCAGGAAAGGCCACGATCATGATCAGCATTTTCTTCTCATGATGGAGATTTGGGACGTACCAGTTGAATCACTCATGAGATCCCACTCTGAGACCAGACTCCAGTCAGCAGTATCAGCGCATTCCACCTTCAGAGTATGAGGCCGTTAAGACACATGTTCAGGGGCGTAATTTCCAGGGGGGTTAGGGGGGTTATGACCAATAATCAGACCCAGCCAATAAAATTATGAATTATCTTGCATAAATAGGCTGTTGATTTTATTTACTCATTTCGGTTATTATCAGCAAAAGAGTTGCACGTTTAATCATCTGGGAATTTACCAGATTTATTTAATTATTCAGACAGAGCTCTTGACCCCCCCAATGTTCAGCACAAAGTTACCACCATGCCCATATTCAACAGCTTTGGGAGAGTCAGGAGAAAGTGGTAGCTCCTTTGCATCTCTAATTGTGGTAGTAAGGGAAAAGGATTCTAACAGAGGAAGGATGCTTTTCCCTGCCACGAATTGAGGAGTCCTTGGATGCGTTGTCAGGCTGGTTTTCGATCTTGGACTGGCTGATGAAAAGAAAACTGCTTTCTGCTTTTGGGTGATTTAATTTAATTTAAGCATGCCCGTGGGTCTCTGTAATGCACCAAGCACTTCACAAAGATTGTTGGAGAGAATGACTGGTTCCCAGAATCACCAGTCATTACTGTTGTATCTGCATGATGTAGTTGACAGCGAAGAGCTGAGGACTGTTCTCATTGTTGTAATAATAATAATAAGAAGAAGAAATTATAAAGCGCCTTTCAGGACACTGTACAATAGATAAAAAGACATAATTGTGCATGTTTATTTTGTATATTGTTATTTTATTGTATCAGCAAGCACCAATTAATGTATTGATTGTGTTTTAAAGCGGTTGAATCACTTCTTATTGTTGCAGACAGTGAAGGCGTTGCATGGAAACTGTGATTTTCTTGCTGCTTTTTGCATGTGAGCTTGAGCGGTGACGGGCACTGAAGATTTTCTTTTATATATTTTTGGCCAAGTGTAGATCGCTGTGCATTCAGTGTGTGACACGTGGTGTTGGTTTTTAATATATTCCCCGTAGCACGAGTGCAGACTGTAGGCCACCACGTGATGAAGAGGTGAAATTCTGAGGCTGGCTACGGCTCAAAGTTTTGTGATTAAATAACTTTGAACAAAATCAGTGACAAAGGCAGTTCTGGTCCAACACGAACAAATCCTGCTGACTGCTGTCAAAGCAGACCAAGCTCCTGCAGTGGCTATACAGTGTAGAATAAAAAGGGGATGTTTTTTCCTCTTCTAGTTTCATTATTTTAATGTGGCACTATTAGTTCATTAGAATCATATAACCAGCTTTGCATTAAATATATACTGAAGTTTTTGATCTTACATTAGC
>NW_005187523.1:345851-349592 GCF_000239375.1 Pundamilia nyererei
CCTTGTTTGGAAGGTGTTATAGAAAGGAGAAGTTCTATGTCTGTTTGTAGCCGTTAGAGATGTACAAGATGTACGATTAACTGTGACTAATGTCTGGAACCTATTTTGATCTGTCATTACGCATGAAGGGGCGTTCTAATACCCTGATTTTTACAAAACTATGGAGATGTGTTTTTTGTGATGAGATCTGAGGCTGTCTGCATACAGTTTCCATCTCCCACGTGTGTGACCATTAAAATCATCGTTTGACTTGACCCGGCCAGACCAGTGTTGTTATTGTGGTGTTTCTCCTGTCTCCACCCCCAATATTTTGAACCATAACAACAGGATCGTGGCAACAGGCCGGACACAACATACTCCTGAAGCGTCCCAACGGGCTCCGCTGAAGGCTTTGTCCAAGTCCACAAAACACATGTAGACATGGGCGTAACTTTGTGCTGAACATTGGGGCGGTCAAGAGCTCTGTCTAAATAAATAAATAAATCTGGTAAATGATTAAACGTGCAACTATTTTGCTGAGTAAATAAAATCAACAGCCTATTTATGCAAGATATTTCATAATTTCATTGGGGGGGTTATATTGGTTGCGTCTGAACCCCCCTAACCCCTCTGGAAATTACGCCCCTGCATTAGACTGGTTAGGAATGCACTCTCAAATATTCTTGACAGGATAAAGAGCTGGTCCAGTGTTTCAAATCCTGGCTGGAAATTCTTCTTCTAAGGTTCGACTAATCGATGAACTGTCCCGCCCAGCACCCTGGCATAGACCTTCTCAGGAAGCCAAAGGAGCGTGATCCCCCTGTAGTTGGTGCAAACCCGCTGGTCCCCCCTTTTAAATATGGGGATCACCACCCCAGATCTCCATGCAAGTTTTTAATACTTCCCTGTTGTTTAAACAGTTTCTTTACTGACCTCACGACATTATTGTAAAGACCGGAGTGCTGGTCTTTAAGATGCTTCACCAGGTCTGTTATGCTGCCGCCCACATGTTCAGCTGCTAGTGATGCGAGAGCCCATCTGCACCAGTGTTGTGTGATGCTGTGTGTCAGCAAAGTGAAAGCTCTGCATTTGCTCTGAACACACTATCAGTCAAGACCAAGCAGCAAATCACAGAAATCCAATCTTGTTTTTGGATTGGTGTAGAGCAGTTACACACTGTTAAACGTTCGAAGTGGCACGTTGGTGCTCTGTGTTTGTCATCATTCATATAACAAAATGGAGAAGAGAAAACCGAGAGGGAGACGGCAGAGATCTACCATTGTTGTGTAAAACCTGCTGCTTCAGGGTCCTCACCGCAGTGTAAAAGCAGGCACACAGTGACCTCGAGTGACCTCTTTCCTCCTGAATAAAGTTTGTAAGAGTAAACATTCCCGGCACATTGGATGGAAAACCAGCTATTATCAGAAACACTCAGTGGGCTCTGCTGCTGTGGGAAAAGTTGCACTTTTTGAATATTTTTAGAACTTTTCTCTTGCTGCAAAATATATTGTTTGATGTTTCTTATGTAATATGAGTTTGCACAAACAAAGCTGATTTAAGGTGACGAGCTAAAGTCTCACCCATCTTAAACAGAACACTCATCTACTTGGTAGTAGGCAACCAGGGAGCTATTTTAGGAGAAGTATGTTTGGAGTTCAGCTAAAAAAAGCTTTATTTAGACTGCCTAAGAATGTGCCTGCGTTTCATTCGTACTCGAAATCTTCCTCTCCATCTGCAAGTGCGGGAAACGTGGGTGAAGATGAAAAGATGGATCTCACCTGTATCTCTCCTCCGTCTTTACAGCTGTGCACCATGATGTATTCACTACAATATCTCTGAGTGATCCAATCACACTTGAATGTTTGCTTAAGTCAAATTATAAACCACTCAGAGATTTCACTCACTCAGAGATAGAGTCATGTGCGAAAGCCTCAAGGTGTTAGTACTCTTATCTGGACTGACCTAGATTCAGCCTGCAGCAGGCGACAAAAGAAAAGATGCAGCCATAGAAGAACAGGAAGGTAACGGAGTCCTGCGACAAACAGACCAAAGAGCCCTGATCTGAGTGTCTGGGATTAAATGAAGATACCAGAGACACTGAGACAGCCCGAACCTACAGAAGAACACTGACCGCGGGTTCTTTAGATACGTAGTAGCTCCACACACTGTCCAACTCAACAAACTAGAAGCAGTACATCATTTTACTGAAGAGTTTTCAGTTCAGTTTCTAGTCTAAAGCTTTGCAGTGGTGTATATTGGCCCATTGCAGACCTAGAGTTAACATATTTCAGTAGCAGCAGGATAAAAGAAATCGACTGGTTCTTATATAACGCTTTTCTACTCATCTGAGCAGTCAAAGCGCTTTACACAACTTGTGCATTCACCCATGCACATTTTTCTAAGTGCTTTATAGCAACATTCACACACATTCATACTCCGATGGATGCATCGGAGAGCAATTTGGGGTTAGTATCTTGCCCAAGGATATTTGGCATGCAGACTAGGGGAAGCCAGGAATCAAACCACCAACCTTCCGACCAGTAGATGACCTGCTCTACTGCCTGAGCTACAGCCACCCCACACTACAAATATGGACACACAAACAAAAACAAGTCTTCTGTGTAAGCTGTTCTTACTGCACAGGATAATTTAAGTGATAAAACTGTGAAAGACACTATTACTCACCATTACTCACGGTGTGAACTGTTTTCACCTCATCATTTAGTTAGGTTAGGTTAACATACAGTGAATATGTAAATATGTAAAACTAGCGTTTTGGCCAAAAAGCCAGCCAAAGCTAAACAGGACAAAATTACTGTTTGGTTATAAAAACAAGCTATGCAATACTCACACATGTTCAACTGTGACGCCGGACAGCCCTAAACAATCATACATATGTGAAAAGGTGGCAGTCATACTTGCAGAGTCAAGCAGTGCTCTCACCGTAAGTTATTATCATTGTTACATCATAAAAACCCAGTACAGGCTTTAGCAGTGTACTCTTTGATGTAATATTTTTAATGGTCAAAAGTAACTAATCTTGTATGTCTACATTTGGGCTTTCCCCTCACACAACAAACAGTGGGTGCTGCTTCTCCCTGCTCTGGCCTTGTTGGAGACATTGTGCACTGTCTGTTCTCTAATGTTGTACGGCCTTTATTTAGCAGCTCCAGGTGACTGCTAAATAAATATATATATATATATAACTATATATATATATATGTAAGACGAGGGCTTGGTTTCTCCAAAGTTTCCTTTCTTTGTTTCTTCACGTGCCTAAGAGCAAAGAGAATTTTTGGATAAGAAGCTGCTGGGAAATCAAGCCCTCTGATCTTTGAGACCAGCCAGTGTTGCTGCTTCTCCAGTCTATATGATGCATCTTTTAAGCTGGTGTGATCACTCTGGTGCCCTCTACTGTTAGGAGTGGGATCAGCATGGTGCAGACGGACAGGAGACGCATTAATTAGCGCTCAGTATTACTTACTAGCACTATTATTAAAGGTCTTATTAGTATGAATGACCATATTCTTGACATTAGGAAGCGTGGGCTGCAGGGTTGAGAATGAATACACGATCAGTGTAGGATCAAACCTGACCAACGCTGTTTTGACTTTTTGTGTTTATTTTTTTAAAGAGATGAAATGTAGAGTTTGATGTATTTTGCACATGTTCTTCTGAAAGGTGAACCTAAGGACTTTTCTGTACACAACTTATTTTATTACCAACACCATTCTTTCAACGTTGATTTTTTTTTTTTTTTTT
>NW_005187523.1:371827-373865 GCF_000239375.1 Pundamilia nyererei
GGGCAAAAACTGTAAAAGGAGCTCATCCTCCCCACCACTGCCAGATTCAATCATGTGACCTCTTGTGGTTTTCTTTGGAATAGTGTAGCATGTTGTCAGGCATCTCTCAGGTTCCTATTGGCTCTACATAAGTGTACGTTTTTCTTGTATCTGTGGGATGAGCAAACATGCTGTTCACGTTGTCATATGCTCATTAATAAAACTGTAATCTTGTACGCATGTGTGGTGAAGCATAATTTATGTGAGGGGGGAAATGTCGAAACCTTATTTTTCAGCAAAGTTGGAAAATGTTTATTAGATCTGAGATGTAAGACTTCACAAAACAAAAACAAACAAACACCCGGATTTGTTGGCGGGGGGTTTAACAGAACACGATTCTGTGTGAGAGATCTCGTAGTCAGTCATTGTTGGACTCAATAGAGACAACATTATCAGAGCCACTGCACAGAAAAAATGAACGCCATTTTTTCCCAGTAAGTACCAGTACAAGAATTTACTGTCTTTCAATTTTCTCCTTTTGTATTTGATTGTTTGGGGATAATTTTGAAGGCGTGAACAGGTAAAATGAAGCATTTATCCTTCGCTCCTGTTTAGTGACTGTGGGCCAGGAGGGAGTTTCCTTGCTGTGACAGTGAGCAGCGCTCCTGTTTCCAGGACCTTGTTGAAAACTCTGAGATGAGAGTTAAAGCCAAAACACATTGTTATGACGGGAAGTGGAGCTCAAGCACACGCCCAGTTTGGACGACAAGACAGGAGTCAGCCAAAAGCCATGCTGGGAACAGATGCAGTAAATATGCATACAGAATGTACAGCAAACACATGAAGTAAAAGCAGTGGGTACAACACTGTGGCTCACTTCATCGGTTATCCCAGTTAGTGATAAACTAGCTCAAATGTGTTTGTGTGTTTAGCAGATGGACCTTTACAAACAGGCACAGTGGGAAACATGAGTCCCACAGCTCCTTTGGTGAGGACAGTGACCTGTATGATGACATAGACACAACAAGAGAGACTCATCTAAAACTCCTGTTTACCCGGCCCACCAGTGTGGTTATAGTGTCATTTTAATGTCCTTTTGTTGGGAATTTTCAAGCCCCAGTGGAGTCCACTCTGACCTTATGTCCCAGCCAGAGAGTGAGTAAAGTTCAAACCACTCATGAGGTGCTAAGAATTGAATCAGTACAGGAGTATTCAGAGAAAAACCATTACCTCCCACAGCCTCAGCATGCTGTCGCTGCAGCCGAGACCAAGACTGACCGATCGGGATCCACCGAGCCAGAATCACAATCCTGTCCTTGGACCATCTGAAGGAGGAGTCACTGAAATCATGAACAGCATCCAAGTGTCCTTTCTTTTTTTGGTTGGGTAGCAGCTTTTTCCTTTTTTGGGACTTTAACAACTGCACTGCCCCCCCACACCCAAGCATGAGCTCTGAAAATGCTTCTGATGTCAAACAAATGATTAGAACCTGTGTGATCATTGAAGCACGAGGTCAGGACAATTAAACAACACATCGCACACAGTGAATGGATGGTTACACAGGCAGAAGAAATACATCAAAGCAGCGCTTCGCATCGGTCCTGCACTAATAATAAAGTGGATTTTTATTGAAACACAGATGAGATACTTTGTGTGAAAACTGTGTGTGAGACGGCCATACAAGGCCAAGTTATTATACAACCAAGTAAACAGATCAGAAATGCCGTGCAAGGCACAGCGAACAGAGGACGTTGGTTCATGCTGCATAAAAGTATGAAGATTGTTTTTGAGGGTATAAAGTCAACAGGTGAGCAGCATTCTGCAGTCATCCAACCGGAAAAATGCAAACAGGATGTTAACACACTGTTAACATGTCATCACTGTATGTTTAACTGAGCTACCAGGAAAAATGGATCATCAGACGCGGCACGCATGAGGAGGCGCTGAATCAAAACCTGTAGACGGGGGTTCAAACGTGGTGGGACCAAAAAAGGCTTCAGCATCCAGACAATGCTGAACTACTCACAAACACTTGTTGTGTGTGTGTGTGTGTGTGTGT
>NW_005187523.1:374602-377228 GCF_000239375.1 Pundamilia nyererei
GTGTGTGTGTGTGTGTGTGTGTGTGTGTGTGTGTGTGTGTGTGTGTCCAGTAAGTGTATAGCTGAGTCCTTCCAGTCATACTGTACATACACCAACCGTTTTTCTGTAGTCAGCTGCAGCTTCACCCATTCATGTCCGGGGTAAAGGTTCATTTTTACAAAGCTACGCTGTAAAAGTGTAGCTCCTTACTCAACATAGTATCGACTCAACATAGCAACCAAGCCACCAAATGTCACTTACAAGTGCTACAGAGAGGAAACGTGGGAATTTGTATAGAACAACATCAGAGACAGGTTAGAAAATGTTGCTGATGAACCACAGTACCTGTGCTAATCTTACTCCAGTCTATGCAGACAGACAGGACAAGCCTCGTGTGTCCCCAACACATGATTGAGCAGCAGTGGCATACAGTCGTGCCCAGATGTTCTGTTTGACACCTCAGCTTTTCTTCAGAACGTGTTTGTATGATATAGTGAAGAATACTAAAGTGCACCCTGAGGCAACATGTGTTGTGATTTGGTGCTACAGACGTCAAATTCAACTGAATAAGCTCAAAAAGTGTTATTGGCAAAGATGCTGGCACTGCTAAAACCTTCGATCACATCGATATTTTCTATGTCTGAAAGGGTTTTTATGCTTTGTTGCATATCAGATCTTCTTTTCTGCATTCATAACTCCATCGATTTTGACGAGATCCCCGACACCACTGACTGAAACACAGCCCCAAACCATGACAGAGCCTCCGCCGTGTTTCACTGGCAGCTGTAGACACTCACTGCTGTGCCGCTCTCATGACCTCTCAGGTTGGATAGATGGGGACCTCCCAGGTTGTACGGAGTGGTGTTACTGTAAGCTGCAGAAACAGCACTGTGCAATAACAACCATGTTAATCAAACCCGCACAAATATCATTGCTCAACGCTCAGTTGTTTTAAAAAGAAAGAGGGACATGCGTTCACTGCTGGTAAAGCGGTTCAGAGGAACGAAAGAGGCGAGCCCGATCGTCATAATCAAGTAGAAAGATGAGGCTGGAATTGCAACACATGCCTCGAGCACATTTTCATTCTTCCTTCACTGACTTCAAAAGTCATTCCTTTTCTTTGCAAGCTCCTTTGACTCATTCCTTAACAGCAGAGTTGCGTTAGTACAGAAGAAGTCTGTAATAACAAAGACTTGATTATGCAAGCTTAGTACCAGTAAACTGTAGCACTTTCAAAACTTCACATGGCCAGCATGCTAACGCTGCAAAATGGCTTCGATTCTACCTTAAGCTGGAACAGGTCGAAAACAGCAACTCAAAGGCGTCTTGGTCTAGATACAAGCGAGACACAGTTAAAGGTGCCAAAACGTCTACAGCAGCTAAGAATAAGATGTGTGCCAGAAAGTCTGACTGCACCATGTTTCACAGCAGCTGGTGACAGTGGTCTTTATAGCAGCTCTCCATCTGCTCCCGGGTCTGGTTAGAGTACCCCCATGTCACACTGTGTCTGCAATTTAGGGACAGCTCAGTAGGTACAGTGGTCGGGGGTTCGAATCCGCTGAGCACGGGGGTCAAATGCAGATTATATTACATTATGTGTAAAAATTACCACCAGCTCAGGTCTAAGATCCTGGACGTTGGTCACACGTGAGGTCAATACTGAGTCAGAATTTAAATGTAAATAAGTCTTTGATAAACTCTCCGTCGGCTTACTGTTTTGTGTTTTGTTCTTTTTTTTCTTGTTGGAAATTCTAGTAAAACTTTGTTTATGTATGTACACTTATGCACTATAAATGCATTAAGACAGATGTGAGCTCACTGGGCCCCAAAATACATTTACATTATAAAAAAGACAGAGTGACGCAGAATAGAGAGATTTAACTAAATCGGAGGCCTTTCCACTGTTTTATGGAAAGCAGAATTTGAATGGCCATAACGAGGTTAAACACACATAGAAATATGAGAACTTGACTGATGCACCGCAGGAACAGACAACTGAACCTCTGCAAAGCTACAAAAGCAACGCGAGTCCCCACCAAGAGCCTGAAAAGCAGTAAGCCACTGTCTGATGATTCATCACAGAATATTCCGTGAACTCTGTGGTCCTAACATGCCCTAAGGAATACAGCTGCAGTCCAAACAGTCCAAACCTTCCTCCTCAGCTAGGACATTTATGGCCTGAGTCCTGCAGCAAGCACTCAGGATAAAGCAGCGATTTATTAAGACATCAGATTAATGACTGAGTGCAGTTTATTGGTGTGGCCATAACTGTCCCAGTTTCTGACCCACTGGGAAAATTAACCACACACCCCTGACATGGTATACTGTGCATAATTCAGATCTCAATTTCCAGTATTACCTTTTGCTGCTGGTAGTTAACGAGTGTTGGTTAAAAAGAAACCTGTGTAGTTGCATCATCACTGCTGTAGCAGGAAGGTGTGAGCCAGATTTTTATAATGAAACAGAAAGACATGCTGGGAATGATGAGCCACAGAAACTCAACAATCTCACCGACTTCATGCCTCATTGCTCAAATTCAAAGGCAGAATTACTCTGTATAAAGCAGAGAAGACAATGAAGTTTACTTAAAAAGTTAATTGTAATCAGTGGAGTGCGCGCGTGTATGTGTGTGTGTGTGTGTGTGTGT
>NW_005187523.1:377601-381142 GCF_000239375.1 Pundamilia nyererei
ATGTGTGTGTGTGCATGTGTGTGTGCATGTGCGTGCGTGTGCGTGCGTGTGTGTGTGTGTGTGTGTGTGTGTGTGCGTGTGTGTGAATTATGTGTCTCTTTAAAAGTTAACATACTTTCATTTTGTTAAAAGTTAAAGATGAATGAAAGGAAGCTTTGATGTCCACTCTCAGACCTAAACTTCACCTTTGACCACAGTGACAGTGGCATTCAAACACAGCCTGACCTCATCAGACTGGACGTGCATCAGGGTCCAAGGCTGCTCCGGATGTTTCAGAAGAAAATAAACTTGTAAGAATCAAGTTCTGTAAAATTGTACAACCTTGGAGACAAATTTTTTACTTTGAGATAAGAAAGGTGGCAACAAGTCACTATGTCTGATATTCATCAGTGAACATAGAAAACAGCTGGGCCATTATTACAAATTATAATTCAATTCTATCTGGAATATGAAACATCAGTGCACAAAGACACACTGTGGATTTACTGCACCCTTTCAGTCCGCTGTCACACAGTGTGACAGGATGACATCAGTCACACAGCTTTATCTGATGGAGACTTGAAGATCTCATATCGACTATCATATCTACTCATTTCAGCAGAAAGCAGTCCCAGTGCAGAGCAGATGACAGCGATTCTCACAGGCGGCGTCATCGTTTTACGTGAAAGCAAGCTGAGGTCATCTCCTCAGCCTGTAAACTCCTTGGGCGAGCTCGACCGTGCACGTGAAGTTTTGGGCCCTTTCAAAATGTCTTTGGAGAAACCTGCTCACCCTTCATAAGGTCTCAGCTACTACTCATCTGAGAATCACATCCATGGCTATGGCCAGCTACACTGCGTTTTTGTTTATCACAAACTTTATCTACAGTAAACGATTCGTGTTTGGGACGCCATAAACCTGTCTCAAAGTCGCTAGCATCTGCACGTCTAACGTTTTCATGGATACATACGTGATCCATGTCACTGCACACTAGTCACTATCACCTGCCAGGGGACAAAGGTCCATTCCCTTTCTGTGCCTGTTATGTGTCAAGGGAAGTGTGGCCCGTGAGTCAGTGGATTAGTATCCCTGTTAGCCCTGCCCTTGTTTGTTAAAGGTTAAAGCTGTGACCCCACCAGCACCCACGTGCTCTATCTTCTGTAGTCGGAGGAATGACTGTATAAGAACAAAGTTTCCATGAGGCTGGTAAAGCAGGTGACCCCACCTAAACAACATTTACAGACTTCTGTCTCTGCCTGTGCTCCAGCTGTGCTGCTTTACATGACCCATGTAGCTCTGGTGGTTGACTGCACGTGCTTGGCATGAGAAATAAAAATCCGTCTATTACTTACTGCCAATCTCTCTTGGGAAAAATCGAGCCTCGACATTTATGTTTCTTTTTTCCATAAACCTTGTTATGGAGGTCAGCTATTGGGGGATATTTTCCATGTTTGTCTGCAGAGGCAGTTGGGCAGGGCTCAGGCACTCTGGCACACAACATGGAAAACCTTTCAAAAGAGGCCAACATAAACGCTCCGTCCCAGAGCGAACTGATTACTATTATATTAGCTGCCAGTCTGAGAACGAATCCCAGAGAACCCATTTGGTTTTATCCCACAGCATCACTGTCTCTGCATACTCCTTCCATCCATTCGCTTCCTCTTATCCTTTTCAGGGTCGCGGGGGGCGCTGGAGCCAATCCCAGCTGTCATAGGGCGAGAGGCAGGGTACACCCTGGACAGGTCGCCAGTCTGTCGCAGGGCCAACACACAGGGACAGACAACCATTCACATTCACATTCACACCTAGTGGCAATTTGGATTATCCAATTAACCTATCCCCACAAGCTGCATGTCTTTGGACGGTGGGAGGAAGCCGGAGTACCCGGAGAGAACCCACGCAAACACGGGGAGAACATGCAAACTCCACACAGAAAGACCCCGGCCTGATGGTGGAATTGAACTCAGGACCTTCTTGCTGTGCGGCAGCAGTGCTAACCACTGTGCCACCGTGCTGCCCTCTGCATACTCATGGCCAACAAATTTAAGATGCTTCAGTTGCCACAGATAGAACTGGATGACATTTACGCTAACATCACCCTTATATCAGTACATCAGAGTGTAACAGTACAGTACATCACAGCAGGCTGTCTGCCCTCTCAGACATATTACAGTTATAGATTATCAGTACTGCAAACACTCACCATCTACTCTGTGAGCAGTAGTGAAACTGTGAGAAGTCAAACACAAATGGGAAACAATGAGTGTCTGCAACCTGCTAGCGACCAAAGCCAAACTGACAGCAACTATTCACCCACTACACTGGGAATACACATTTTCCCCCCAACATCCAGTGGTTGCCAACCAGTCTGTAGGCCTGCGCAACCCGACTAATGCTGCAACAACTCATGCTCACAGACATCTGTGGAGGCAGGCTCCACCACACTGACTGTGTCATGTGCAACACTGGTGTGGGCGCTGACGCCACGGTACATAAGGAAAATTACCACATCAGTGGTGGTAAAGGTGGAAAAGTTGAAACTAGAAACAAAACACATCCTGAAAGTTGCATCTTTTCAAGGTGCTGCAGCATCTGCATTATAATGTGGGAATCTCTGGGCTCCTGCACTGATGTATCACTGAAAAGGTGGGAAAACTGACAGAATCACACATCTGCGTCTTCAACCTGGCCTAGCCAGCCGCAGCACCTGGTTACAAAAGCTGTGAGATGGACAACCAGCTGAACTGTGCCAGTGGATGCAAGGTCACTTTTGGCTTGTACAGCCATCTCCCAGGGCAACAACAGCAGGTGTAGCGGGCTCATTAGCCCCGTTTAGGCCACACTCTTACCTTTTAATCATTTATTTAAATTAGTTTACTTAATGTTTAAAGAATTCACTGTATAAGATGATTATAATAGTGCCAAAGATAATCATGAAGCAGCTTTAGATGTTCACTTTGTAAACTTTGCTCCATGTGGTTGGGATTGAGAGCGGGCCTACATTGTGACCTTCATCTTAGTTTGCTCCTAAAACGTCTCAGGCAGATTCATCCGTGGCTTGCAGAGTTGTGATAGTTTTGTATTTTCTCATTGTTTAATTTTTAGTTCAATTTTTATTCGTTCCCGTGTTTTAGTCTGTCTGGAGGGCATATATCTGGGGGAGAAGGAGGAGCATCAGCACAGGCACCTATTACATATCAAAAGTATATCATATGCAGTATAATAACAGCCACATGGTGCAGGACAGTGATTACAACGTTTCTATTGCCGAGGGAGTTTGGGGCTCGCTGCTGCCATCTTGTGATGCAATGCTAAAAATGTCCGCAGGGCGCTTTAAACCTACGACAGACGTTACTGAAGCTCCTAATATCACATCTTTGTCGTAGCTTCTCACACTCAAGTGGTTATAACCGAGTGATAATCCGTGTGTTTAGAGACAAAGCACCGTTTACAGTTTTTGCCCACTGCTTGAACACATTTTGCAAAACTTTGCTCATTGTGCCAAAACTGTACACACAAGTACACATGACACAACACTGGGAAATATACCATTCACATCTGC
>NW_005187523.1:382491-383724 GCF_000239375.1 Pundamilia nyererei
CTTTCGTAGCTGGTGGAGACGGATGGCATTGTCTGCCCTCACTAGGTCCACAACGGCAACTTCCTGCTGTTGTGTGAACAGGCGTTGCCATCCTCCCCCAGAAGATCTTCGAGTCATTCTAGAGAAATACAACCACATATTGTCATCGGTTTGCTTATTTTTCTTACAGTACTTTACTGTATGTACTGTGTCATCCACTGTACAACACTGTACTTCAATATAAGGAATCATGGTATGTTTCACAGAAACTACCACTTTGGCTGCAAAAGGAGCATTAGCACCCTGCAATACCCTGCACACTTGATATGGTAACTGTAGAACAGTACTATAAAAACCATCTGAGTAGAGCAGAAGGTATGGAGGTGACGACAGACCTGTTTTCTAGTCGGAATGTTCGTATTACAGATGCCACTGTGAAGCAGCTTAGATGTGGGTGGACTCTCTGCCCAGCTTCCCTCATAGTCAGGCCATGGTTGATGACATGGTCCACCAAAGTTGCTCTTATATCATCAGAAATATGGGTCCGTGCATGGCCTCTTCGGCCTCCTCCTCCTCTTCCTCCTCCTCCTCTACCTCTTCCTCCTCCTCTTGCTCTCCCTCCATCCATGCTTGCAAAGTTCTTGAATTGGCTAAACTGAGGGCTTTTTGTAGTTGGCTAATTGGTGTTCAGTTTTGCAAGTAAGTGCCTTCAGGTGTATATTTGAGTGGTTGCAATTACCCGATGTGTTTTGTATTTTGGATACATGTGTTTTCCAAATGGCACCCTGAAATTTCATTTTGTGAACAAAGTGTCTTATGTATGAAATAGAGTGTAGTATGCAGGACCATGTGTGTTGCATAACGGAGTAAGTGTGTTGCATAATTGCAACCAGAGTGCAAAGCAGCACTTTTGTTTAAGGTATGGGTACATGTGTTTGAGGTATGGTAACAAAAGCTTCAAGTTGTGTTACTTTAGTCTAAGCATGGGTTTATAGTGTTCAAGCAACGAGCAAAAACTGTAATATCTCTCTGCCTATTGCTAAGCTAACGTATGCTAAAGTGTCCAACCAGACATGTTGTCCCAACAGCAAACGCTGAGTAGCACGAATGGTTCCGGCCCTGCAGTGTTTTTTTTTTGTTTGTTTTTTTTCATACTTTAATTAAATTTATGCACATATTACAATCTCTCGTTGGGAGACAACATTAGTGCAACAACATCTTGAAAAGGTTGAATAAGAAACCAAACGAAATAGG
>NW_005187523.1:412975-419205 GCF_000239375.1 Pundamilia nyererei
GCAGTGATCCACAGTTTTATAACCGATTTCAAATGGTGCTAGAAGGCTTCAGCGGGCTCTAAGCACCAGAAGAAATCAGTTATCTTTTAGTGGCAACAGAAGAAGAGGAGGAGAGGAAGACGAGGCACTCGTGTACTGTCCTCCTAACACTCACTCACTGCTGCTGTCCTGCTCTCCCCAAGAACACTGATTTCAAATGGTGCTAGACAAGAGCAGCACACATCTAAACCACCACATGAAACCAGCTTCTTGGAGAAGACGTTTGGTCACCACAGCTGCAGCGGTGAGATGAACTGCAGATCTCCACCCTGATCTGTGCTTCGCCACTACATGCACCAACAAAGAGAGATAACTGCAGCTGATAGCATGGTTTTTACACAAACAGGAAGCTAACCACAACGTTTGTTGCCACTGAAGGTTAACAGCTAGTAGTTATATATAATTTGAATGTAGGCAATTTTATTCAGACATGTTATAAAGCAAAGTCAATACAACTGTAGGAAAGTCCCAACACGTACTTCTCAGGACAGATCAGAAGCACTGGCCATAATATTTAGAAATTTCTTGGGTCACAAGTAAGTAGTGATTTATAGATATATATAGTTATGTTGTAGGAACATGAAAAAAACAACTCATTCACCTCCTAATAGAAAGACGATTAAAAGATCAATAAGTCAGATGTTGATCCAGAGTGCAGTGTTGTGTCGGACTGCTTCACGTGGACAAAACGACTCGATGATTAAATCAGATTCATTTGAAACCAAAGGTTGGTGGGAGAACAATGTCACCTTATTCTGCTTTAAAACTGCAGTTTAGAGATTTTAGAGATTAAAGTTTGGTTTCAGCACTTCTTCTTTGTGAAATAGTTCAACATTAAACCAAAGTGTGCTTTGCACTAGACTGAGTCGGGAATTGGACTCCAGCCTGGGATGCTCTGCACAGCAAATTCCTAATGTTCTAGACTAAACCATATTTACTGTCACAATATTACATTTTCACCCCACAACTATGAGCAACAACAAAGGAAATGTAAAGGTATCATTATCAAATCCACAGAAGCAAGGGAACTACACTGAACTTCCTATAAGCACGTACAAAAAGAACAACTACATAGCTTTTCATTTATATTATTTAATTTTAAAATATTATTGCTATCAAAGCATATATCATACCTCTAGCACAGAAACCTGTCTACTCTTGTAATCCTGATTACAGATGCTAACATGTAGGAAAGGCAGGCGTGTCTGACGTCTGTGTGGATACCTGCAAACATTCACCTGCAACCATCAGCTTTCACTGCATGTGAACATGAGCTATAATCCACACAGGAAGTCAGCGAGCTGTCGTGCTCTGAAGCTGACGATTGGTTGCTAGCGGACATTCCAGGCTCCAGTTGCCTAGGTGACCCTGCAACATATTTACCAACCAGTCATATATCAGTCACCTGTATCCTGCACTCTCATTGGTAGTTGGTTCAAATGCTCACCTTGAAGCTGAGACAAGTTTTCAGTGCGTTTCTTTTTCACCTGTAGGTGCTTGCAGATAAACACAAGTTAGCTCCCAAAAGCCCAAACCAGGGTCAGCTATTATTCCAGCAAGGAAATACAAACCAGTTAGTCCAGCCTACTAAAAACCACTATTATAACACACACACACATCTGCTCATCAGGGTTATCTCTGCTGTTGCCATGCCAGTCCAGCATCATGAGCAGCTGGCACCTGAATACTTGCTTCAAGCAACGAAGATGAATTCAAACAGAACAGACGTCACATGAAAAGTGAGGCTGACAGCATAAGACAGGGACGCCTGCCACAGGAGCAATGCATCGAGCCTGCTGTGAACGGCGTTTGGAAGCACGGTGCTCGCAAACACAATGACGAGCGCTCGCTCCAGTCTACGTCAGCCTACGCTCACGACCTGCCACCTTCCACAGACACTACAGGAAGACAGAACACATGACGTCAGAGAGGAAAACCAACGTGAATGGATGGATACGAGTATGCTCAACGTCAACTTTACAGAGCCAAATCTATGTGACACATCAGCTCCATCAGTACAGACGGACACATGGGTACCTCTACACACATTCATTGTTGTGGGTCCACAGCAGAAGCATTTCCAGGCTGTTGCCACAGAGACAGAGCTCTGTGTGAAGAGAAGCACCCGAGCAACAGAGAAGCTGGTAAATGTGAGTCTGCTTTAGGGTCGACGAAATCTTTGGATTAAATCGAGGTTACACAGAGGATCGCTATAGCACTTATTAGTCAAAGTACTGTGCCTGTCGCACACATGACATCTCAACATACAGACTGGAGGAGTTGTGAAGCTGACAGCCAATCAGAGAAAGTGTGGCCAAGCTCAAGAAATCATCAAAAATCCAAGAAAACCAGCGAGCTCACTTCAGTTTTGGAGGGAACTGAGACAAATTTGCTGAATTACTGGAAAGAAACTGTGCCACCCAAATTCTTGACGTTAGACTGCAACAAAGTCTCTGCCCCGAGTCGACCACAGGCCTCACCTGAAGCACGCGTGCTGCTGGCACAGGGTTACGGCTCATCGCTGAGGGTTAAATGGCTCGTTGTAGACACTGCAGGGTGACACGTGAGCAGCTGGAGGGACGGACAAACTGTGACCGTGTGCGTGGTTTCTAGTGTCACAGCACAGAGATCTGCGTGCACCACTGTTTGTGGGAACCAGAGCCCAGTGCATACATAACCAACAAGGGCGTCATGACAACAAATCTAACAGTACATCATTGTCCCAGCGGCCCTCCAGGTGTTTGAAAGATGGGTGTCAGATGATCAGAGGTGTGTCCAGGCTACAAAGTCTTTACGCTGTCGGCGCTGCAGAAAGGTGGGGGGCTTTGGAGGGCGGAGTCAACTAACAGCTGCCCATATCCGATGTTAGTGCTGACGTTCACCAGACAGTGTTTTGCATATTATTTAAAAACTCAGCCTGAATCCTGCAATTTTAAATTCACACACAAGAGGGCGACATTACATCTATAACACCGTGCGGGTCCTCAAAGGGAGGGCTCAGCTTTGATGCACTTGTGTTGGTTAGAGAGGTCAAAGGGCAGAAGTAAATCCACAGTAGGGACCGAAACGCGAACATTTTTAATTTCATTTTTGCGTCGCAGTCATCTTTCCATCCTTTAAACACAGACTCACCAGAGCCTGCAGAGCCTGAACCACAGCGCGTCCTGTCTGAGTTCAGGATTTGTGTAAAAACTATTCAGGTAGCAGGACGCGTGCCTGCTTTGTATGCCTGCACACTGATGAATAGTACAAAGATGCTGTGTACGCACTAAGCAGGTTGCATTTGAGTCGCTCAGTTGGATGCAGCGTTTTAGAGCATGAAGACAAACAAGTAGAACAACACGTCTACTCATTAGCAGCTCTGAATCAGCCACGTTAGCACCTTAACACAGACATGAATCATCACAAAGCCTCATGATTAAAAAAGAAAACCAAAGCTCACGACGAGCTGGCATTTCAACAAAGCTTACTCACTTATTTCAGCCATTATCTTAAGAGAACACTTCAACAGGAAGAGAAGCTCTTCGATCTTCCTGATGACTCGCTGCAGTTTCTGAGCTGCAGCCACGTCCCTGCATTTCACAACAGTAACACAATATCAACAAATAGCCATATGAATAACTGTTGATCTGGTAACATGAGTGGATGTTGAGGGTTTAACTGAGGGCTCTGTGCAGAGTCAAACTGGACTTTTCCTGTTGGAGCCTTTTGGAGTTAAACAGAGTTACCTGACAAATATCTGAGGCTTACACCATTCAGGAAAAGGACTGATCAGAAATTATGGATGGAGCCCTGCAAGCTACACATGCAGCTAACCAATTTTCACTCGACCCTTTTGTCCAATATGGGAAAGCTCCAGCATAGAAGCAGAGTGTGACACCGGCCAAGGGACCGAGCCTCACCCCGACCCAGAGTCCAACACCATCAGGTGACGTCACAGTGGCCTCCACGTTTGTAAATCCACCCTCCTCCAAACACTGCTGACCCAGGGCAGCAAAATAAAGCCTGCAGAGGCACAGCTTACTGCATCCGTACCCATAAAGTCACCACTCTGACTTATTTTAACTACCGTTGACGTGTAAAATAACAAGCTCTTCAAAGGATTTGTTGCAAAAGGCTCAGAACTGAGCTCAAAGGAAATGAAAACAATCAGGGCTTACACAAATTCTGAACCAGCACCAGCCCTCTGCGCGATGAATGCAGGAGTGAGCGAGGGACACAAGCGGACACACATTTTGCTCTCGGGGGAAAAAGGCTTCCTTGTGGAGGTGAGGGGAGCGCTCGTTGTCGGCTCTCGCGCTGGCTTCCTGTTCTATTCTCTCCCAGGAAGTGACACCAAGAATGACAGGCCCAGGCTCCCACGGGTAACAGTGATGTCATCCTCGTTCCGTCCGTCCGTCTGCTCCCATCTGCGCCTGCAAACATAGACAGGAATGATGTGATTATTTTATGTAAGCTTATATTCTTGTCCTGCGTGTCACTCCTGCTGAGTCACGTAGAACACTCCACTTTGCTGATCAGTGGGCTTTCTTCTGAGTCGTGTGGTATTTCACATGACCTGTGGTTAACTTGGAGACAGGGACGTATAATTGGATGGACAGCCGGAGGGAGGGATGGAAGGCGAGCACAGGAAGGAGGAAGATTCATCAAACAGATGCACAGGATGTTCACGCCATTTAGCAACAACTATTAGTCACACTGCGGCACCGCTGTGTGCACCACCTGCCACAAGCTGCATCACCACACACCTTTAGGTGAGAACTGGAGAGTGAGCGCGTATGTGTGGGTGAGTCGCCGATAAAGAGATGGAGATGTGTTTATTCTGCGGCCTCGGATTCGCTGAAAAGCAAAATAGCATCCACTCGTGCGGCGCGCGTATGAAAGCAGCTTCACCTTGAGAGATTGCAGCGACATCTTGCAGCCTCTTAGAGAAATGAGCCGATGCTGACTGTGGCGTCTGCTTTTACTTCACACGCAGATAAACAACCAAATGCAAACAACGCCCTCGCATAAGCACATCAACCTTCATGGCTTTTACAGTGCAGTTCACCAGCCAGCTGCATAATGTGTAACAATCAAAGCGCCACATTCACATATAGAAACCAAGGCTGCGCTCTTTCCTCAGCCATGAAACTTGAAACTGGGAGTCAAAGGGCAGATGTTGTCGGTGCACATGCCCCTCACCTTCTGGAGGAGGTTCAATGATCTGCCCCCGGGGCAGAGTAGTGACTGGAGCACACTTAAACGGACATGTTGGTGAGGGGGACAGTCAAGTCAAATTCATTTATAGCACATTAAAAACAACCACTGATGACCAACGTGCTGCACACTTAAGATAATCAAAAGTCTCTGATTTAAAAGCTGAGGAGTAAAAGAGAGTTTGTAGATTTTGAAAGTGTCCCATGTTGGTCCTGATGTGAAGGAGCAGTCACAGCTACAGGGGTAATGAGGAGGCGTTGGATAGGAATGCTGTTATGGAGAGAAATACAGAAGGACAGACGATACTGGAATTTGCAAATGGCTGTGATGAACTAGGAGGAACATAAGGTGGCACAAGAGAGATGAGCAAGTCGCTAAGAGGTGGACTGCATGCTATGCAACCTGGGAGCAATATCAGGTCATGAAAACTTTGGAAATCAAGAAGATGCAAGTGAAGGCAGAGGCATTAACTGGTTGAAGTTGAAGAAGGAAGAATTCCAGTGGAGATGAGACGAGACAGGATAGTAGGGAAGAATTACCAGATGACTGGGAAAGTACAGCAGTAGTACTGGAAGTGCAGGATTAGTAAGGAGGAAGTGAAGTATCAAGAGAATGAAGAGTGGACCTGTGGAAGTGTGGAGATGTGCAGGAGACAGGGCAGTGGACTTTCTAACCAGATGAGGAGTGTATGAGGGAAGCAGAAAAGGTTTAATGGTACCTATTATCAAGAGCAAGGGTGAAGTGCAGAAGTGAAGCAACCACAGAGGTTCATGAGCCACACTGTGAAGCTACGCGAAAGCAAGGTTAAGAAGAGAGGTGGCGATCAGTGAGCAGTGGTATGGCTTCATGCGTGAAAGACCTCCACAGATGTGATGTTTACGTTGAGAGTGTTGACGGACGAGTACAGAGAACATCAGAGTGGCTCTGTGTCTTTGTGGATGGGACTGGTACTTATGGAGCACTGTTCTACATACGTTAAGCACTCTTAACTA
>NW_005187523.1:420493-422350 GCF_000239375.1 Pundamilia nyererei
ATTAACACAGATTTGGAAATTCCAACAAAAACCAAACAGTGTCTATAAACTATTAGTAGATGTTAGGAAACACAATCTAGCAGCCGCGCTGCGAGCGCTCTACACCAGCCGTCCCCAACCCCCGGGCCATGGACCGGTATTGGTCCGTGAGTCGTTTGGTATCTGTTTCCTGAAGGAGGTATGCAGTGTAGTTGTATTGAATGAAACCCCTCAATTATTCCTGCAACAGAGAATGACTACATAGTTCCACATGTGGTATTGAAAACCATTAATCACCCTCTGCTTTTGTGTCTGCTTGAAACTCTCCCAGCGGCCTACTCCTCTAGCAGGCAGCCTGTCAGACAGATCCAGTACCTCAGAACCGCCGACCCGACACTGATCTTCCCTTCCCGTCAACAAACCTCCCCCCTGTGAGCCATCTTACTGTTCAGCTGTTTCCAGGAAAATTAGCATGGTCTGACACTGACCTGAACAGGCAAAGGCCAGCAGATTCAGTGTATGCATTTACAGGCGATGAATCACTGCACAGTCACTGTTTAACTGCCATTATTGATTAGCCCAATAATACTATCCAGGAGCGATTCCCTGAAGAGGACTAACATGCTGCCATTATGAGTTTTTTCTTTTGTTTCCTGTAAGTTGAGAGTGAAACATTTAGCAGGGGGAGAAAAAACCACAATGTAAAGATCTCATGTGGTTTTAGCACGCTAGTTAGCACGTTAACTAGCACATTAGCTAGCACGTTAGCTAGCATGTTAGCTAGGACACAAACCTTCTGACTGTGTCACCAATCCTCAGGAACGATGGAGGCCTCCACAGCTAATTACTGACAACATCCATAGTCCACCATAGATGGTTACTGACTGCATTCAAACCAAATATGAACCACTGTTTGCAACAATAGTTTACTCACTATTTGGTTCAACTTTATCATCATCAGAAAAGCCTCTTCCACAAAGAAACAATAGAAAAAAAGTAGATTTTTAGTCTAAGGTCAGTATCATGTCTGCCATCTTCAATGCAAACTATACCACAATATGACAAACGCAAAACTTATCATACCGCCAAGACTGTGAGAAATAACCTGAAGGCCTCCAGGAAATGTAACGGCTTATCTTTGGCACACTGATGATGGGTACGGGCCCTTTACTGCTGTTACACAACATCTGAATTAATGGATAAATGTCAGGGCACAGGCATTTCTCTCACCAATGACATTACCATAAAGCAGTTCATGCTGTATGGAGCGTACGGCCCCGGGTTACCGTGTGTATTAATGTACGTCAGTGGCGCAGTTCAGGTGGGGGTCGTGCAGAGTAAAAGCCCAGAGGGATGTGGGCACGAGCCCCAGTGAGGAGAGCTACTCTGATGGAGGTGATGGTGATAGAGTGTTGGAGCATCAATCTCAGGGGAGGAGCGTAGTGTGGCTCACAGTACCACACACAGACTAGTCTGTTTTACTGGAGCCTCAGGTGACTCTATCCTGGGACTTTATGAACAGGTTTTCAATTTCAATCCATGTTGTAAATCCGGAGGACAAACATGTGACAGCTGAGTTTGTAAGATGGTATACTGATTTTTTTGCAACAGGAGACTTCCTGTTTTTTTCCTGTGAGTGTCAGCTGATCGGCAGGTATAAATTAAAAATGAAATGAAATAAATTACTATTAGCCCAACCCCCAGAGTCCACTGAAGTTAGCTGGAGTGCATTGCATCGTGATGTTGGCTCCCGGAGATGTTGTCATTAGCTACAGTGGAGACAAACTCAAAGGTGTCATAACTGCTTGTCTTAGCCCTTTAAGACCTACTATAGAACCAAGGCCGCCAGAGCTTACTTTATATTTTTACACGTTGTAG
>NW_005187523.1:424074-440142 GCF_000239375.1 Pundamilia nyererei
ACACACACACACACACACACACACACACACACACACACACACACACACACACACACACACAATGGCGATGTGGTGCCAAGAGCGGCTCATGACGCAGCTCGAACACTCGGGCCTCGCTGCCCGGCAGACACACAGCAGCTGTGTGATGGATGTTCTCAGGCTGCGGACGCTCACACACTGAATTAGTCAGCAAAAGCTCTAACCAGCACTTCAAAGTTCCCTGGCTCTGGTCCAGGGTAGCTTCCTAAAAACGAGCGTCACGTTTACAGTAAGAGCTCGTACGTTCCCGGAATCCCCCGCCTGCCGACACATCGCCTTTTCCAAAAGCTCCTCATCTGAAACTAAATATCCCGTGCTTTCACATGCACCTCCTCATATCTGTTTGTGGCTGTTCTGTTAGAAACTGTAGGTGAACTGACAGCTAGTGAAAGATTCACGCCAAGGTCTGCTGGCAAGAGTGTAAACAGTCTGTGTGCAAATGAAGAGTCCTTTTTCAAAAAGAGTTGGCAGAAGTTCAGCGCTCGATATCTCTCTTTATACACACTGGGATCTGTAAATGTATTATTTGTATTATTAATTCGCCTGGATTTCCAACTCGGCTTGTAAACAGGTTATGGAAAGTTTTTAATAAGCTGTCACTGAACCTTAGAAAAGCGTGATGGATGGGTCCACACCTACGTGCTTCCTTTTTTTCCTGAGACCAGCTAAGATGAGGGGCAGATCTGTCCAAACTGCCCTGTTGAGACTTGTTTAGATTTCTTTATTCAGATTTCCATGAACTGAGGTTCTGTTGGCTTTTAGATGCCATCACTTGACTTTTCATAGAGTCACTTCCTGCGGTTTCCTTTGATTATCTACTGACAAAATGAGAGCTGTTGGAATTTGGCTGCCTTAAACAAACAAGGAAGCAAAGCTCCGCCTCCTACATACTCTAAAACCATTCACAACATGTTTGGACTTCAAGCACCACGTGTACATTGACCTCACTATAGTATTACTCTACAACTCGATTGCGGATGTTGATTTTAGCTGGAGAGAGGAGCTACAAGGACATTGTGCAAAGTCACATGGGATTAAAAAGTCATTAATATTTAGATGATCAGACAGGCTGTAAAAGCAAACACAGGTTTGTGGAGGTTGTCTAAACCAAACACCGGTGGGGCTGAGATGTTACTGCATGGGAGGAAACAGCAGCCGGTCAAAGGAGTCCTCTGACAAACTACACTGCTCACAAAAATAAAGGGAACACTTAGACAAAACAATGTAAGTCAAACTGTCCACTTAGGAAGCAACAATCAGTGTCACATGATGTTGTGCAAATGGAACAGACAACAGGTGGAAATCATAGGCAATTAGCAGGACATGCCTAATAAAGGAGTGGTTCTGCGGGTGGTGACCACAGACCGTTTCTCAGTATCTCAGCTTTCTGGCCGATGTTTGAATGCTGGCAGTGATTTCTCTCTAGCGGTAGCGTTAGACTGAATCTACAATGCACACAAGTGGCTCAGGTAGTGCAGCTCATCCAGGATGGCACATCAATGCGAGCTCTGGCAAGAAGGTTTGCTTTGTCTGTCAGTGTCCAGGGCATGAAGGCACTACCAGGAGACAGGCCAGTACATCAGAAGACGTGGAGGAGGCTGTTGGAGGGCAACAACCCAGCAGCAGGACCGCTACCTCCGCCTATGTGCAAGGAGGAACAGGAGGAGCCAGAGCTCTCCAAAATGACCTCCAGCAGGCCACAAATGTGCATGTGTCTGCTCAAACGGTCAAAACAGACTCCATGAGGGTGGCCTGAGGGCCCGACGACCACGGGTGGCGGTTGTGCTTACAGTCCAACACCATGCAGGATGTTTGCCAGAGAACACCAAGATGTTGGTGCATGACCGGTTTGGCAGCGGGTCAGTAATGGCGTGGTGTGGCATTTCAGAGAGCCTGACTTCCATTAGATACCATGATGAGGTCTGTGTGGAGTTTGCATGTTCTCCCCGTGTTTGCGTGGTTCTCCCCGGGTACTCCGGCTCACGTGTGGTGTCAGTTTGAGATTCCTACATCGCCTTGTTCTCGAGTTATCATATACACAAGAGTTTTAGAAAGCTTGATCTCAAACTCATCAGAGACTTTTGCTGATACAGCGATGTTATCAATTTCAAACTTTATCGCATTCAAAGCCTGCGTGTCCATGAGGCCCTCCCGCCTGCAGGGTGAGGACAACACTGATAAAACTAGAACTTCCCTTTAGCCAGCACACTCAGTAAACACATCCTGAGCTGTGTGCTGTCCCTGTGAAAGCACCAGTGTTACAGTGGTAGGAAAATGTGTTTGCCCCGTTCAGAGTTCCTGTTTCTTTGTATGTTTGTTGCACTTAAATGTTTCCAATCAACCAGTCGAAAAAAAGAAAAAGAAAAAATCAATCAAAAATCGGCCGATAGATTTGACTTAAATCACCAAATACTGGTATCAGTTTAAAACAGATCGCTTAAGCTCTGATTGAGAACTTGAAACCTCTTCACATGTTTCACTTCCGTCAAACGTCACCCTCCCAGTGACATGTATTCTGTTCTGACTGAACTATTTTGCAGTTTTAGACTCTTTCAGCTCATGAGTTGGGTTTTGGACCCATGCACTGGGTTTTCAGCTGCGCTTTCAGATGCACCACCACTTCCAGCAGCAAACGGCACACGAACAACGTCTGCAGTTTTGTTTGTGTGGTGGAACGTTCAGCAGCTAAAGACACAGAAATGTTTCTCAGAGACAGCAAACCACTCCCATGAGCAGCACTGCCAACTACGCCTGCATTTTAATAACTGTTGGACTCACATCAATAAGGACAGGATGTCGTTTATGTCAGAATCCATCATGTGAGAATCAGGCCAGAGCAAAGTTCTGTTCCAAAGGCCCGATCGTGAGGAGCGGGCAGCGTTCAGCACATATTCATTAATCGATAACAAACGGCTGCACAACACGCTGTGCTTCAAAGAATTTCAAATTGTATATAATATTTCGCAGTTACTATTCCTACATGATTAGGACTGAAACAGTGAACTGACAACTGTTCAGGCTACTGTAGGGGTTAAAAACAGACATACAGCTCAGTGATCACCAATAAGTGATCCATCAACTGTGGGCATGTAGAAACCCATTATTTAGTGCAAAACGCTGATGATGAGCGCATACACAGCCATGCGTATAAAAGATGTTTTAAGAACACAAGTGGTGCTGTGTGTGTGGATGTGAACAGACAATATGCATGACTGTGTTCACCATCTTCAGTGCTGAGTGCTCTTACTGTCAGGACTCTCAGATTTGACTTGGAAATGAAGCGTAATCAAGGCCCACTCAGAGTTTCACTTGAGAAGCTATTTTACATTCTGGTGCCTTTTCGATTAGTCTGGTGTGACCTGGACTGTACCGGCCAATGGGCAGTCACTATCATGGCAACACCTTTATTTGAACCTGACACAAAGAGTCCTGTGCAATTACAGGTAGCAGCCAAGGATATATGACAGTCCAGACTGTGGTGAACAAAGTGTGCGCTGGCAGCAGGTGGAATCGTAGCACCATGTCTCCATTACTCCGGTTGCTTCTTACAAATAATGCCCCCACAGCTCCATCACATTCAGATTCCCCCCACAGCAGGAAGCAGTGGTATGCTTTCCATTACCATTTACATTATCATGTCATTACGCATCATAGATGAAGCTAGTTAAGGGTCACCATAACTATCCAATGAAAAAACTGTTACTATTTAGTTACATCAAAGTCAGTGCAAACAACAAATCTAGGAAAACACTGTTTTAGTTTTTTCTATACTGATTGGTTCAATTGTGTTTTTTATGTTGTAGAAGATGTCAAAACCAGCTGTTAACATTTAAGTGTAGGCCTGAACAATGCTAAAGCACACCAATGAACATAATGCGTCCCTTTTTAACCGGCGTTTATGCAGTCAATGGTACATGTAGGCAAAAATTAAGCA
This sequence comes from Pundamilia nyererei, assembly GCF_000239375.1. Classification (NCBI taxonomy): domain Eukaryota; kingdom Metazoa; phylum Chordata; class Actinopteri; order Cichliformes; family Cichlidae; genus Pundamilia; species Pundamilia nyererei. Next base: position 428,048 of record NW_005187523.1, read on the forward strand.
TTAGAAGTTGACACAGTGACTGCATTCTCATCTCCGTGTATGTGCCTGACTACTGAAGAGCCTGAATGTTTCTGAAGGCTTTTGGAAGGTCACAGTCCATGCACTTCACTTAGACAGCTCGCTGGCAAACACATGCAAACTCGTGTGAAATTATTCCTATAAATGGCTGAATAATACTGAAAGTGTGAAATTACTGGATGACTGACATGCTTAGCCCTAATAATGAAACTAGAACAAAGCACGGAGAAAGACACCAGGAGACAGAGTTATATTGAGAAATCTTTGTAGGCGTTCTGCCAGCAACAAACTGTACATCTGTCATGCTGACTCAGAAAAATTACACATGCATTAGGCTGTAGCTTCATTTCACTTTCTTGCAAAAGTGTATTTGAGGAAGCATCAGGCTGTGGCTAATTTAAGACACAAAGGGTGTGTGAATAAAAGAAGAAGGACTTGTGTTCTAGCAAAGAAGGAACCATGAGCCTGGAGCCTATCCCGGCTGTGTTAGGGTGAGAGGCAGGGTGGAAAGGTCGCCAGTCTGTCGCAGGGCTGACACAGACAACCATCCACACACCCCCGTGCTGCACTTCTAATTTATGTTAATAAAATATTAGTGTTGTGTTGGTGTGGCGTTTGTATGTTCTCCCTGTGTCTCTGTAGCGCTGCTGCTTTCTTCATTTTCTTTTTCCCTGTTTTTTTGTAAATATAGCACCAATGAGTCAGATCAAGGTGCTTCACTGTAACGTAAAAACAATAATACAAAGAAAAGCCCCAAATAATCAGACCACCTCCTAAGAGCAAGCATTTGGCGAGAGTGGGAAGGAAAAACTCCCTTTTAACAGGAAGAAACCTCCAGTAATACAAAGGCTGAGGACTGTGAGGGGAGGGGGAGTACACTGCTTGGTAAGAGACGCCTAAGAAAAGCCTAGCTAGAACTTTAAAGTGCAGCTGAAACTAATTTGATGACTCAAAGGTTTCTATGATTCTAAACACTTTGGCAAACAAGACTCACACTAAAGAGGAATATGGCTGCGATCAATAAATAAACAAAGAATATAAACGAGGACTAAGTAGAATCATTAACAGCACTGAAGTATTGTACGACAGCTCTGCTGTCTGAGACCAAGGACAGTTCGTGTACATCGTATTTATATATTTACTGTCAACCTGAGAGAGAGCGCAGCGTTATGCAACAAATATACAGTGTGCTGTATCAGAAACATTATATAACTTACTGAGTCCAATGCTGTAGTTACATCACAGCCTCTCTGCTCTGGTCTTCTTCAGCTTCTGCCAGGGTAGAAAAACAGAGTCAATACACCTGCCACAGAAAAGTGTCATTGCAGAGATGAAGAAGTAGGGCTGTGCGATATGACCAAAACCTCATCTCCCGATATAAAACATTTATCGTCCTGATAACGATATAAATCACAAAAATGTAACATTTTCTGTAAACTCTGTGAATCTCGGGCAGCTCGACTTGGTGAAGTGTTTCCAGCTGGGCGTTGTGTAGCTGAGTCGAGTGTTTTAACCGATGCATGAAACGATACATTTTTAGACATAAGTTGTAACGGCGCCGTTTTCTTTGTGAGTATTTATCACACGGCGTGCTGCGGGGAGAAGCCTGTTCTAACGTTTGAGTCTAAGGTTTATTTTTTAGCACCTGGCGTCTCTTTTTTACTTCTCATCTGTAAATAATCTGCATCTTTCACGTGATTCAGTTTATTTTGAAAAGTCTGAACAGGATCTTGAGCTTTATTGTGAAAAGTTTATGTGGAACATAAACAAGCGGACACGCCATGGTTTTACTGTCGTTGTTGCTAACGACAACACATAAAAACAGGCGCTTGTCCGTCCGTAGTGTGGTTATATTAAATATAAGAGAAAGAAGAAATGAATATAGCCACTACAGTGACATCAGAACCATGAACAAATATTACTGTAAACAGTTTATTTTGCGACACCACGAAACAAATGACAGCGTGAAATGAAACGATAGATGTTTTTGTATCGTCATCCGATATATATCGTTACATCGAGCAGCCCTATGAAGGAGAGTAAGAAACACTGCAGATCACAAGTTATTCATCTGCTTTTGACTGTGACACATACTCGCGTCTGATCTAAGGGACGGCCCGTGGCCATTAGTCAGGCTGCTTACAGGAATGGCCTGTGGACAAGCAAAACAGGACATGAGCAAGGAGCCGCACAAGAACCAGCGAAACGGTTCCATGTTCCTCATCAACCACTTGAAAAGCGCTTTGACCCAAAGCACCACCAGGACCACACGTGAGTACAGCAGGATGAGATCACAGCTACAGACTATCAGACGCTTGACCAGCACAGAGACACGCCCCTCTGTGACACAGCCTCTCAGCTGATACTTCCAAGTCAAACAAAGCGCTCGGTCGCTGCCGGTCCCCGCCCAGCAGGAAATGATGAAAGGCCGCCTCGTGTCACACCTCTGGCTCCTGTCTTAGGGCGCTCCTTTGAACCAAATGAATGGTCAGGTGTCAGATTTTGCTGTGGTTGGTGAAAACAAGCGGTGATTTCTCACTTTTATCAGGCTACGCAGGTAAAGTGAGAGGAGGCTGGGCAGATAAAACATCAGAGAGCTATGAGGTCACTCAGCTGACAAGTGGAAATCCCCTCATTAATTGAATAACATGGAAGGACAATAGCACTGCTTCCATCCAAGTTTCAGTCATTTGACACCCAAGAATTGAAGTTACTGCTCAGAAATGACACCTCAGTTGTTGTGTCTTTAGGGTTTGTACATAGGATTATATTACAAGAAAGTCAGAATTCAAGATTTATGGTTGTGATGTCACAGATTTAGAAGAAAAACGGTGAGATTCACGTACAACAAGATGTCAGTCTAACTCTCCAAAAGCATAGCAGCTCCGATGGACTCGTCCCAGGAGGAGGAAAAAGACACACCAGGACGCGTCTGACTCCCTACCTGCGTTTCTCATCAAGACTCCTGGACTTTCACTTCTCCGCTCTACCCGACACGCACGCTGACACGCACACTGACACGCACACTAACACAACCCTGCTCGACAGCCTCTCTCCCTGTGCTGCCTACCTGGCATTGACAGCAGAGCATTACAGAGACGTGGCGGGTTAATTGTTTATGGCTGGGCTGGGTCATAGCAGTGGATCCTGTTACTTTCCACTGACGTGAGTTCATGGAGGTAGGCACGCAGGCAGGTAAACAAACCCAGGCGAGGTGAGTGCATGGGGCAGTGCAGCGCGCTCACACACACACCCACCTCCACGGGCACTGTGAACAAGCCGAGCATTAATGACATCAAATCAGCATCAAGCCGCTGTAGTGCAGGTCACTCACCATCTCTTCTGCGTGTACAGCAGGTGACCCTTTAGTGTTTAGTTACAAGCCTCCTTTTTCTTCAGAACGCGGTAACCGCCTCCTTTAAATCCCCAAAACACCCACACTGTATGTGCTGGCCCCTTGTGACGCCATCCTCTAACTGAGCAGCTTTGAGTGTGATTCCTGGCTCTCGCTGTGTCCTGATAGTGACGGATTTACAGTTCCCGCTACTCTCTCCTTCTGTGTGTGTCTCTTGTCCTACAAAAATGGGTGTATCTCCCTGAAAAGAGTGAGACAAATGTGAGTAAGAAGCACACCCACATGAAAAGCTCACTTTCCCTCCCTCCCTCCCTTTCAGTCTGGCTGTCAGCATTTCCTCCAGGATGCACACTATGACTGTGATTTATAGTGTGTTATATACTTGTGTTCTCTATCCAAGCAGCTGGACAGAATCCCAGCAATGCTGGGGAATAACAGGAGAAATGGCTTCCCCCTCACATACTGTATGGGACTGCACGGGGAACTGAAGCCATGATCCCGGCAGCGTTGGCGGCGTGCTCAGCCTGTAGAGCTACACACAGCGGGACCACACACAAACCCCCTTTAGCTCTGTAGTAGTCAAATAACTCCCAGTTCCTCTTGTGCTCCGTTAGTCTCCAACATATGAACTGAATGGTAAACAGCAGGAGAATGAAAGCAGTCGAGGGACTCCATGAAAAGAGTCGCCGTCTCCATGGCAATGCCAGAGGCAAAGAGCGCCCCCCCCCCCAAATCGCCGCAATCCTTTCTGTACACATAAGGAATTGTGGGAAAGCGGATATGGGCCACATAACTTCTCTGTCGGGTACCAGGCACATCTCCACTCACATCACTACACTTTGACTACATGCAGGTCAGAGGTCATGGTCAGGACACCAGTTTGACTTGGTATGAACTGTTACAGACACAAATCCCACTTCTACAGCTGATTCTGACCCGACACCTTACCATTGTCACAGGGTTTCAGTGTTGCAGACAAATATCAATGAAACAGACACAAAATCCAATATATCACCTTAAGTGTTTTTTGTTTGTTTGTTTTTGCCTTTTCTCATGTAAATAGTGAAATTCAGCCAGAACTACATCCACAGCATTGCTCAAAAACACAACTGCAACCAACAGGTCCTTCTATCTCTCCAAAGTTGCTCTGCAAACAGCAACCTGGCAAGTTCCCCATCTTTGCTGAACAAATACTTGTCTTTTGATGTAGGAGAGTCTAATTCTACTGTAACGTAGTCACCAGGTTAGTGCCTAAAATGACCTTCTCTTTCTCTTATCACGTTCCTTTAACCTCGATGGAAAACGTCCCGAGGAAAGGCGCCAAGGAGAACTCACAAGACAACTGCAGCTCTTACAGGACACTGGGCTATTGGATGGTGTGATGGTGGTGACACGGGTCGCGCTCATGGTGAATGACAGCAACACGCAGCACAGACCATAACCATAGCTGCTGTGGCTCTGGTGGAGCAGAAGAGGATCAATCCCTGATACAAAGTCCGGCCTGGATGCCGAAATATCCTTGAGCCTGGACCCAGGCTGCATCCACTAAAGTGTGTGTGTGTGTGTGTGTGTGTGTGTGTGTGTGTGTGTGTGTGTGTGGGACTGGGTGAATGAGACTTGTAGTTGGAGGTTGTAGTGTAACTCCTGACTTTGTGAAGACTTTCTGTGACTGAAGTAAGTTACAGATCATCCTGAGAGCAGCCAACACATCAACACAGCAACTGATGGTGTGCTTATCCTGAACTCACTTTGATATACGCCGCTCCCTCGCTATAACGCGGTTCACCTTTGCGGCCTCGCTGTTTCGCTGATTTTTTTTGTGCAATTTTGCATGTTTTTATTCCCAGCACATTGTGTTCTGCGTCCTGATTGGCTGTAGACCACCGTCAGTCTTGTGCCGTGTCTGCTGTACAGCACAGAAGCGTTCAGCTTGTGTACTGTACATAAATCTTCGATCCTAGCAGTGTGACTCTGAAGTGCTGCACTGCATGTTTGTAAGTTTTTCCCCCAACAAACAACAGTGTTGATGAAACGTCGTCACCTGCGGGTTCCTTTGGTTTCTTTCTGTAATACTGGACTCATTTTCTACAAGGTTTGAACTTTGAGAGTTTAAACAAGACAGAAAAGTGTGAAAATGTTCATGCCTGTCTGACAAAAGTGTGTAAAGTGTGTCGTGAGGGGTTTTACAGCCTTAAAACATCTATAATAATTGTAAAAAATAAAGTTGGCTACTTTGCGGATTTCACTTATCGCGGGTTGTTTTTAGAACGTAACTCCTGCGATAAACGAGCGGCTGCTGTAACTCATAACAGCTTTTATGGATTTGTTTTTTGTCCCACACAGCAACCACTTCATACAGAGCACATGTTATTACAAAAGGGTAATGTTCACAGTTCACCTATAAAGTGACTTTAAGGTATGGGTCATGGCATGCAATGAAAAAACACTTCCATGAGCTGCATCCCTTGTTGGTCATGCTTATGTTTATGGAAACAGTCAAAGAGTGTGTTGCTGTGAATTGTGGTTCAGCATTATCCGTCCAACCTGCTAAAGAAGGTAAGAAGGAAATAATAATAATAATACATTTTATTGAAGAGTGTCTTTCTAAGGTCACCTTACAAAGAGGAAAAGAAACTGTAGATTACAATAGATTAAAACTGACAACAAGTAAAATCTGTATTAAAGTGAGTAAGCCAGTTTAAACAAGTAGGTTTGGAGCTGTGACTTATCTGGTCTCTAATGGGAGTCCGAGTTATGACCCGAGCTGCAGGATCCTGAAGAAGCTGAAGTTTATGGACGGACTTACTGGGGAGACCAAATAGGAGGGAGTTGCAATAATCAATCCGGGAAGTAATAAGACTGGACGAGGACGGCAGCAGCATGGGGAGTAAAGAAGGGACGAAGTCGGCTAATGTTATGTAAGTGATGCAGACCGGGTTATGTAATTAATGTGAGACTGGAATGAGAGAGTACTGTCAAATATGACAATATTAATGCAGAAACTGTGAGATCTGGTTAGGGTAGAGGCCGTGCCAACGAGTAAGACTTCTGCCTTTACTGTTAAGTTTGAGAAAGAACCAAGATCTGATCTCCATAAGACAGTTAGAGAGGGAGGTAGGTGGGAGGGATGAATTAGGTTTGGAGGAAATGTAGAGCTGGGTGTCATCAGCATAACAATGACAACTGATATTATATTTTTGGAACATATGACCAAGAGGGAGCATGTAGATAACGAATAAAAGAGGCCCTGATACTGAACCCTGGGGCACACCAGCAGAAACAGGATAGAGACTTGAAGAGTGTGATTGAAGTTGGATAAGCTCTGTTCTTGGATGCCCTCTGGACACAGTGGAGGTGGTGAGTGACAGGAGAATGGCGGCTAAGCTGTCATCCCTGTTGGACAACATCTCCCACCCCATGCAGCAGACTGTGACAGCACTGAGCAGCTCCTTCAGTGGGAGAATGCGGCACCCACGGTGTGGGACGGAGAGATTTCGCAGGTCTTTCCTCCCCACTGCTGTCAGACTCCATAATAAAAACTTTAACTGAACAAACACACACATCCACACATGTGCAATAACACTAAGTGCAATAATCCTTTCTGTCATCGTTGTATTTTTACTCAGTTGCATATAGCATTTGTATTTGTATTCTATTTTTATCTTATTGTATATTTATTTTATTTTATTCTACTGTATATAGTATTTTATTTTATTCTACTGTATATAGTATTTTATTTATTCTATTCTGTACAGTTGTGTACTGTATTTATTCTTATTGTATCCTAATTTTTGCCTCATAACTTTTGCACTGTCCACTTCCTGCTGTGACAAAACAAATTTCCCACGTGTGGGACTAATAAAGGTTATCTTATCTTATCTTATCTTATCTTATCTTATCTTATCTTATCTTATAAACTGAGTGCGGTCTGAGAGATATGAGGTGAACCAGGCAAGGGGGGTGTGACTAATGCCAGTGGATGCTAATCTGCTCAGGAGGGTGTTATGAATATCAAACGCTAAGATCAAGCAGGATGAGGTCATTAGTGATCCAGTTTCTGTACTGTGATCGGGGCGGAAACTGTTGGTAGAGATGATTCACTGAGGTATGAGTGAAGCTGGGAGGCAACAACTTTCTCAAGGATTTTCAAAATAAAGGGGAGGTTTGATATTCAAAATGATTGGGATCTGCAGCAGGCTTTTTGAGAACTGGAGTGACAGAAGGAACAATTCCAGTGTTAGGGGCAGAGTGGATAATACTGATGATGAGGGAAGACCAGCTTTAGCTAACAGAAGCACAGAAACACTTTTTGTTACATGTTCACTCAGTTGGGTCTCGTGCCTGACATCCAGTTCCAAATGTGTGTCCCAGCCACAGCTTTCTGTCTCCAGGAGTATCTGGGCCACAGCAGTAAACATAAACACAGCTGGTGGCTGGTACAAGGAGAAGGTGAGAGCAGGAGCACATATGCTGTGTCTCCAATTAGAGAGCATGATCCATGACTACAAACACACACGGCTGGGTCAGACCTCAATAAGAGTGTGTGTCTGAAACAGAGGGAAGAGAGCGCGTGCACACGCGTGGCCTGAGCGATGAGCGGGTTTCTCACTAATGAGGCTGAACTCTGCTTTAACTCCCGCAGAGATTCACCTTCTGATGGAATGAGGCTGTGTCCACACATGCACACGTACCGGAGAGCACAAACAAAATGGAAGAACAGGATGAAGACGTAAAGCTGCCAATCGCCTTCCCCTGTAGGCGGGGATAAAGTTCCCCTGAATGGGATGTTGTTGCACTGCAGGGCAAAGACACAGCAGTGCCACACCCAGTCATTCACAGACTCCAGGCTCCAGGAGGGGAGAGAAAATGCTGCGAGACGTAAGGAGGTGGAATGAAACGGCGCAAAATAGGCAGAACTTCTTCACTGCACTGCCGACTACACGCACACGACCTCCACAAGGAAAACCGGATCTCAGTTTGAAACGGAAAAACTTCCAGAACAGCCATTTAGCTGTTTCATCCTCCACTTATGTACAAAACAAGCATCGTCTCCAAATTTGGTTTCTATCAGTTACATTACAAAGCATTGGTTTAGCTCACCGGGATGGCTGAGAGTGAGGGCAAAAGTTCAAATCTGAGCCATGTCTCTGCTTTCCTTTAGAAGAAAGACAAGTGGATGATGTTTGAAGGCAACTCTTTAACATGAATGAAATGCGTGACTGGAGATCAGCATAAGAACCTGCAGAAGGAGCTGCTGGGTGGATGGTGGGTGCACAAAACACTGAAGCCTTCTGCGGCTCGTTACATTAATGCAGCCCGTACCATACTCTGTCTGCCTCCAGAGTGTTTCTGTTAATGAACCACAATCTTTGTATAAAGAGTTAGCGAGTGTGATCCACCATGTGATGGGGTCACAACAGCCTGGACATCAGGGCTGCCACAAACGATTATTTTGATAGTCGACTAATCAGGTCATTGGACGTGAAGCGCAGCGCTACTTGCACCAGCAGCGTCTGCTCTTATATAACTATCATTAGCTTACAGCTTTAAGTGTTTAAGGTGCTCACTAAAAATAAAGACAAGATGATAGTTTATTAACTTTAATGACATTTGCAGATTGTTTCGGTGAAGTTTAATAAACTCCTTGCTATCTAAAATATAACAGGACACCGGAGTAAGTTCTGGAGCATCTCACACTTCTGATAATCAGTTTTCTGTTTGACGTTTATTCAGCTGCGTGAAAACGATAACTTTAATCTCAGCCAAACCGATTTACTCAGGAACAAATAAAATACAAAAAAAAAGCCAAACAATAACATTTTAAAGTTATGAGTAAGTGACTTATAAATCATGTTTAACCTGAGTAGCCAAAGACCACGGGGGTCAGAAAACGACATGCCAGGAGTTCGCTGTTCTCGCTGGCTCTAGAGACCCTCGAGCTCCCGGCTAGCTATCGAGCTAGTGGGTAACAGACGTCTCCGAAAAGGTCGGAGCACTTTTGCAAATATGTGGTGTCCTGATAAACCGAGGAGATATTTGAGGTTTACGCAGCTACATTCTCGCCTGAAAATATGTTAAAAGTTTATTTTGTGACACAGAAAGAATAATAAGAGTAATATTAAAACAAGTAGCTGCCGCCATTGTTGGAAACTGGAATTGGCTGGGCTGCGCTATGAATTCTGGGATAGGAAAACATCAGACGTTTACAGTGTGAAAGACGAGACTTCAAACTGGGAGTCCTGGGTCGGAGGAAACTGATCCCACTGCGTGACTCAATCCGGCCTAAGCCAAACACACTGTACTCATGGCCTATTTTCAGTAGCTCCCCCTGGAGTGGGTGTGTCCACATACAATCAAGGTGTAATAATACCTCAGTCACAGCTTAAGTGATGAACGTGTGACTCGATCAACAACTGTAATAAAACATACACAAATGTGAAAAGGGGTCATTCTACATATCAGCCATTATTTTGGTGTCTTTTGATGGTGATAATACTAGAACATGTTTTAGGATATGATGTTACTCCTACTCAAGCAATAGATCCAAGTACTTGATCCACACAGGGAAAGAAAGTTAATCAGAATTTAGAGTCTTCAGTGGCCTAATTACATAAAAACAAGCGTTGTAAACCTGGAAAGTACAGACAGAACAATAAGTCATACACAGCGCCAACACTCACACTGCGTCCACGCTCCGCTCACTCCTCTCCCCTTCAGCCTCTCTGGCTCTACGGCGCCTCATGCCTGTGTGCTATCATTCATAGTGCAACACTACTCAAAGTGTCATCATACTATCTGTGACTCAACAGGCTAACCCCCACCTATGCCTCCCATCCATCTTATCTATCTGCACTCGGGATTTTAGAGTGTTTGTATGAGAGAGCTCTAAGCCAGCCACACTGCAGACAAATGCTGCGTCCTCAAATAACAGAACAGTACACGAAGCATTAGAAGCATGCCTGTGGTTCACCCTCACACAGCGTGGGCTGCGTGTGTGTGCAGCAGGTGCGAGTACACAGAAGGAAGTGACTTGGAGATCCGGAATTCCATCGGAATTCAGTTTCGATGGTGGGAAGTCGTAAATTGCATGACGCAGACTCGATATAATCATCACCACACACCACAGCTGACCCTTTGTGTGTGTACACAGAACATACGTGTGTGTTTGTCCAGCCAGCCGTGCGCTCACGTTGAACCTTTACCCACTTCTGTGTCACTCCATCATAGTTCCGCTCCCATGATTTTCCTGACTCTTACACTGAAATGAAAAGCGCTCCGAGGTGTTAGCCGACTGACGTGTCGGGCACGCTCAAATAGAAATTCAGGTGAACGGTGATGCTTACGTTAATTTCACGCTGGCACTATGGAAAACAGTGGATCAGACCACACCATCGCATTATTGCAACGATGTCCATGGAACGTGTGATTTCATTACCTGTGAAGTAACTATTTCAAAGACGTGCAGCGGCTGGGTCTGTGACCTCTCACTGTCAGCAACCAGCTTCAAAGCGACGTTGGTGCATCGAGATGCTGATGAGATACCGATAAGGCCGAATCCGTCTGTTTGCTGCCGGTTAGCAGTAAAATACAATCCAGTCGGCATTAACGTGAAATCCGTTTGTGATAATACAGCGATTAGCTGCAATCAGTTATGTAAAAAAACAGCACTGCATACACAGAAACTCAGTTAAACTGAAATTCACATCAACTTCTCACACTCTCAGGCCGGCCTCACAGGTCTGAAGCACAAACAGTTACAAAAAGACACTCAGCACAAAGTCAGCTTGCTTTTTTATATATAATCAGAACAAAACCAACTGGCAATCTGCTGAGACAAGGACGCATCGCAAAGACGACGAGTTGAGCTCATTAGCACAGATCAGTTCAGATCTGTAAATGCTCAAACAGCAGCCATGGGTGTGGTTAGGTCTATAGGTGATTTTGAAAAGTTACAGTAGGGGTGGTTAGGGTGGGGGTGTCACACAGTTTGCATGTATGATTTCAATATTCTCCTCCTTATATTTTCACCTTGAGAAAGGAACTCATTTACACAAATACATATGCAACTAATCTCTGGCTCTCTTCCACAGCACGTCTTTATCCTGTCTTCCTTCTCTCACCCCAACCAATCACAGCAGATGGTCCCGCCCCTCCCTGAGCCTGGTTCTGCCGGAGGTTTCTTCCTGTTAAAAGGAGTTTTTCACACTGTTGTTGTGATTTGGCGCTGTATAAATAAAACTGAATTGAACTGAAAATCTTACATAATCTTGTAAATACTGGCAGTACTTTTATCCACACCAAAACAGTTCCTGCGAGTCCAACACATTAGTAAATCTTAGTACAATCAGTTTTTAGGGGCTTTTTTTCTACCAGCTGAAATTAGCATTTTATATAAAAACAGTAAATTATTCATTAATTTCTCAGACCTGATGGATGCGTCCATCTTTCATACCGTCTACTTTGAACACATACTGTTCATGAATACAATCCCAAATAGTGTTAGCAGCTACAGCTAATATCTGCTGATCACTGTGCTGCTGTCTTAGTAACCCTGGACCTGACAGCAGCCTTCGACACTGTTGATCACAACATACTGCTATCCCGCCTTCAACATTGTGTCGGTTTAAAGGGCACTGTCTTAAAGTTTTTCCAGTCCTATTTGAATAATAGGAGTTTTTCTGTTCACCTTGGTGAACTGTCATCTCCCAGAGCTCCTTTAACC
>NW_005187523.1:441038-444386 GCF_000239375.1 Pundamilia nyererei
GTTTAATTTATTTGTTTTATTTATTTTTATTTTATTTTTATCAGCGAGGTGTTACTACGAAATTGTGTTCTATTGTATTTTTATCTGTATTTACTGTACAGCACTTTGGTCAGCCTTGGTTGTTTTTAAATGTGCTCTATAAATAAACTTGACTTGACTTGACTTGACTGTCAGCCCAGGTTGCTTCTGTTCAATGTGCTAATTTAGCATTAGCATCAGCCTCATATAGCGTTTATCATCCTTACTGTCACTGTTAGCAGAGTCAGCGCCTTAACGTTTACACCTGAAACTACCTGAAAGGCTCAACCCTGTGGTGAAAGGGTATATTACAATAGATGGACTATATATTTTGTGGCAGTTCTAAATGCTGTCTCTCATTATACAAATATAATCTCTAGGATTAAGCCATGAAACACCAGCTTGCACTTGCCAGATTATTCAGATGGAGTGAGCTGTGGAATGCATCAAGAATAGTTGATAGATGATTTGGAGCATGTTTAAAACTGTGTATCTAATATATATGCATATTTGTGTTGTTCCTAATAATCACCATAATAACGCTGGTCCACGATCAACACTGTAACGTTGTGACGTCATAGCGTTGGAATTTGTAGGAAACCTTTGTTGATATAAAAGTCTCTTCTGGAACAAATAATGAGACTTTCAGGTGTTTTCTTTATTAATCTATGAGCTATAACTAATATATTATAATCCTGGGTTTCATGTTAGCCAAATTTAGGTTACTCCAGCTGGTTTTCTTGTGATGTTTTAAGAGCATTAGCTAACTTCCTGGCTAATGCTAACAGATGACATCAGCTCCAGTGTTGATTCTGGACAAACACTCTGGTGATGCCACAGGAACAAAGTCGACACGGGGATCAGATGGCGTGATTGAAACCCTCTATATGTTTAACCACAAATCTGAAACAGCTCTCAGCTGTGATATACTGCGACCAGCATGCAGGGGAACAAACTGCAGTGCAACAGATGAGATATTTGTGCTTTTCTCCTGGCTGGTGAGGATCACTCGCTGCTGCTTTTGCAACACGCTGCCTGCTCTGTCTTGTCAGTGTCGACGTTACCACGTATGAATTTGTTCTTTTCACTGTGCGAGAAAATAAATGTGTGGCACTGAGGACGTGTGAATAGTGCCAACTGTGTGAGCTCTGTTTCAGTTTGCAAGAAACTCCACACCTATGTTTTACTGCAGAAAGGACCTACATACCCAGCTAGTATATATGTCACTTCACCAACAGCTCAAGATAAATTTTAAAGCTTCAAACACTTTGATGTACTTCCTTTCTTTCACTTTATCTGTTCTGATCAGAGTAAACACCCACTAAACCAAGCCCTCAACACAATAGATTTGATGCTCCTCATTTCCTCCTGTCACTCATCTCCTTCAATTTATCTCTCAACATTCTCATCTTCCTGTCCAGCTCACGTGATGCATGATGGCAAACACACACACCCAAAACTAAGCTCTAAAGGCCACGCAGTGTGGTAAGGAGGCAAAGTTCACAGTGTGAGGGAGTGGCATGCTGTGTAAGGGCCACGGGAACACATACACACAGTTTCACAACAGGTGGGATCACGCTGTTCGCCCACACACACATTCTTTTCGTTCCACAGCCAGGTAAACATCTTGGTCCAGAGAGGAGAAGCACAAAGACGTAACACACGTCAGGTTGAACCATGAAATGCATTTTCATCCTGGTGTTTAATGAACTGGAGACATGATTACAAGAAGCGTATCGTACAAAGACGCTCAAACACACACGGACCTTTTAGCCAGGGGTGCGTCATTCCAGTGCCGTTTGCTGATTTGAAGCCCAAAAGGCGTCTGCAGCATGCATTTGCCTCCAGCAGAGCCTGCAGAAAGAGAGAGAGACCACACGGTTACATAAGAAGTCGCTGTGAAACAGCATCTTTGTAGTGATCAGCAGTCAGTCAGCCTCGCTGAAAACGATGCACACGTTACATAAACGCCATTCAACATAAATAAACACAGACAGGGCAAGAACTGAAGCCATGAATTACACATAATGCAATCAGATTAAGAGAATCATATATCGGCTTCTCTCTTCAGATGGGATTTTCATGACACAGCTCTCCTCTGCATCTCGACAGAATCACCAGCTCGGACCTTTAACCTCCTCCCTGCTGCTTGGTCGTATATGCATTAAAGCACATGATGCAAATTGTTTAGGATGGGGACGTGGAAGATGGAAATGTGATGAGATGAAGCATGACTCATCGGAGTGTAACGTGTGGGACCTTTGGACAGGCTTAATAAAGATTTAGCTTAAGCTAGCAGGTGAAGAGCAAAGAGCGACTTCCACTGAGAACACGTGTGAAGCTTAAGTCAGCAGTAAGTGTGGCTCCAGGAAACACGACGGCGGCTGCTACACAGAGTCCAGAATCGATGAAATCACACGAGCCCAGCTTTGCAAAAATGTTGTAATCTTTAACACGTGTTAGCATGATGTATAAACCTACAAATACAAAACAAAGTTTAAGAAATATTCATTAGGTTAGCTAACCGTTCAATGGTTAGCTAGCAAGTGTTGTAAACCGGCAACCATGGCAATCTGATAGCAACTGAAGCAACTGCAATGAAGATTTGGTGCAAACAAAGCCCTCTTTGCAGGCAGTTTCACGCAGGGGCAGCAACAAGTCATCACCTACTTGGGGAATACATATTTTTCCTTAGCGACTGGAGATTGCCAGGGGTCACCAACTCGTCTCTAGGCCCATGTGACTGAAGCCTTAGTTTATCCAGAGGTCGAGGGAGCGTGCAAGGCTGTAAGACTGTAACGTCATTACAATGTTTCACTTTCTGCACAACTGAATTTTTAATTTCAAATGAAAGATGAAATCCTGTGACCAACAGCTGACACTTGAGCTGCTGACTGCTGGTTTCCCACACCAAGGGGACAAACCTGCAGAGTGTGATGGACTGAGGGAGAAGGCACACGGCCCTGGTTGCAGAGCAGCACAGAGGTAGCATTGTTCTCGTTGCCCTTGGACTCACAGACATTTATCCCCAGGGTTTGACAGAGAGGAATATCAGCCATGCACGAGAGTGAAATGTAGAGCAGCCCGCTGGCTCAGGGACGTGCCGCAGCTTCAGTGACTTTTGAGCATTAATGTAATGCAGTGTTAACATGAGCACAGCCAGGAGGGCATAGTCAGCATATCACTGGCTGGAGGGAGACGTCAATCACCACCAGTGCTAAATAAGGCAATGCTATGACAATCCTCCTTTTCCTCCCAGCCCTCTCGGAGCTGTGGTTAGGTGTGTGTGTGTGTGTGTGTGTGTGTGTGTGTGTGTGTGTGTGTGTGTGT
>NW_005187523.1:444590-479705 GCF_000239375.1 Pundamilia nyererei
CACACACACACACACACACACACACACACACACACACACACACTGACATGCAGGGCTTTTCTCTCAATCTTCTCACTGTGCCTGCCTTTTCACTTATGTGGCTATTTATCTCAGCACACAGCAACCCTTCACAAGCCCCACCTCGGACACCCATCTGTTGTTCCCTGTATTAAAAGTGAACAGTGCTGTATAACATAAACCTGCATCACATTTCTCATATTTCACTGTTAAAACTCCAACAGCTGCACTAAAATGAAGGGAAAACACCTCATTTAAATTCTGAAAGTCCACGACTTTCACAAGCAGTTACAGGTTCACAAGTTGAATTCATGTCTGAGGTTTGCTATGAAGGTTATTTTAATGTTTAAATATATAAGAATCCTTTCAGATCAAGTCAAAGACGACACATTCGATTCAGTCCTGCTAATTCATCTGGATAAATGTAAAAGTGAGTACAGTGAACACAACACATCCTCCTCGCCCAAACTGAAAGACGCTGCTATCAAACATCAGAGCAGAAACATCGAGAGAAAAATGAGGAATTAAATATTGGTTCCAGTAATTCTGATGAATCCTCTTTCAGATTTCTAGTCAGACATAATCCACCTACCTTGCTGCAGCGTGACATTGCCGGCATGTGAAGCAAAAGAAATGAAACTTTCATTCAAAGAAAGCTTCAAGTATTTGACTGTTGAGGACAGCTTGCCGTGACAGACAAGTCCATCAGCATCTCACAATCAGTCACTGCGGTTACTTGCTCCACCTAAGGCATATCCTCACCCAAACTAGTGCCCGCATTTGCACTGCAGCTCCAAAGCTCGTTTCGCTAATCTGCAGAGTGAGGTCGTCAAAAACTCCCAAACTATAGCAAATATTTAAACGATTGGATGATGATTAAGATTGTTTGAGCAGAGCTCTTTAATAGTGTTTCCCATTAAATGCAGTCAGGTAAAAGTCCCCCACTGGGGTATTTTTTTTGACTAAATAAGTACGCTTCGATACTGTGGTCAGTTGTGCTTTCTGACTAATTCTCTACATCGTCTATTTTCATGAAGACATGAAAGTACTGGCTGAGGTGAGCGCTGCCAACACTGCATGTGTTACTGAAATATTTGATGAATGAAACTGCGAGTGTGTGCGTAGTTCCACATCATCACTCGTTACTACTCTCAGGTGAAAACCCCACAGCAGGCTGTCGAACGGTCGTTAAAACCATCGGCGCACCGGCAGTTTGAGTCATAGCCAAACAGACCAACGCTGACACTCATTACAATAGTTCTCTCTTGGTTATCTCAGAGTTTGTGTGCCTTCCTCCCACTGTAAGGACTAAACTGCTGAAAGCACGTCGAGAGGAAAAAGAGAGAGAGACTTCTCATTTTCATTTCAGGGTGGAACGGAAACGAGACAGATGTGTATCAAGTGAGCCTGAGACATATTTGGGTTTCGTTGCACAAAGTGCAATTAGGACTGCGCTGCTCAACTATTTAAATGTGTGATTTCAAGTAACTAGTAGTAACTAGTAATTACTAAAGAGTGACAGTCAACCTGGCAACACTCCAGTATTTATTTATTCAAACATGGAACAGTTCATTTCATCCAGAAAACGAATACGTGTAAGACTCAACCCTGTTTCAGAAATAACTTCATAAACTTAATAAACAGTAAAAGAGCAAATGTAGACCAGTTTCATGAGGATTTATGTGCAAATTGTCATGACCATTGCCACGACCCCTCCTCGGTTCAGAACCTACTGATGCATCGCTGCTGGATTTCAGCCCTGGGGTTTATAAAGAAAGGCCTGAAAAACGAATGGATCCATCCTGCCTTGTATTAACGGTTCAGGCTGATAGTGGTGGTGTAATGGTGTGGGAGATACTTTCTTCCACTAATACCAAGTGAGCATGACAGCCTACCTGCTATCGTTGCTGACCGTGTCATTCTATGGCCGACAGCTGCCTTTGGCCGAACAGCGTGTCACAAAGCTCAAATCATCTCAAACTGGTTTCTTGGACGTGAATGAGTTCACTGTACTCAAATGGCCTCCACAGTCGCCAGATCCCAACCCAGCAGAGCATCTTTGGGGTCTGCTGGAACGGGAGATTCACGTTGTCACGCAGTAACCATGTGACTCCCTATGAACCAAAATGTATCCATCTACACAACGAATTGAGGCACTTCTGAAACTACAAGGGGTCCAACTAGTAAAAGTGTATATAAAATGAAATCAAATAGAAACGGCTTGATTATATTTTCACATACTGAGGAAATCTTATAGACAGAGTTCTTGGTAAAAACACTCGATGTGGAAACTTACAGCCTTATATTCAGGTTTTCTCGCTGCTGCGACCTCAGAGATCGTACTCGCTTCTGCCCACACCGCAGCTTCGCCTACACCAATAAATGGACATCTTCCTGAAGTGACACCTTTGGGTATGAAAATGAGCTTCAGATCAAAGTGAAATAAAAACATTCTTCAAATTCAGTGACCAGTAGCGATAGATTTAACGCAGGAACAGTGAATTTTTGTTTCAGAAGCTTCATAACAAGGGGACAAGCTGCAGTTTATTGACTGACCCTCGAGACTACGATACATTTGACCTCTGTTGGTATTAAAAAATATATATATTGCAAGTTCAAAAGATCTCTTTTGGGGACAATGGACCAAATTTATGCACGCACAATATACAAGAACATGACAGCTCATGGCGATGACTGTATGTTTTATTTGTTACGTATCGGAAATAAAATCCACTAAGCAGAACCTCTGTAACCACTATCTACTAAAAAAAACACTGCAAATGACCTCTTCTCTGCTGCAGCTTATTGAAAAGTACAACAACCACATGAGCTCCTCTCAAACAAAGTGGAACAAATTTGTGTGAGGCAAATCGAGTCGCTGAGCAGTGCTTAGAAGTCAAAGGCAATGAGCACGACCTGAGATCATGCACAGATACATGATGTAAAACTCTGCTGTTCTCAGAGGATGCATCCTACAAACACGTGTGCACTTTGACCCCAGATCCTGCTGCCACGCTGCCTCGGTGGGACAGAAAAACAGTCCAGCAGCGAACACGATACTTTGATCTTTAAATAAGAGCCGGCAGGCAGACAAAACAACCTCGATCCAGGAATACTCACAGCTGGAATTTGGATCTTCTCATTTTTACTCTCCTCTCCTGGTTGATTTTGACATCACAGGAGCAGTCGCGCTGCCTGGCATGATCATCAATGAAAAGAGGAGCATGAGTCAGAGGTAGCAGCCCACTCAACAACCACAAACACACACGCAGAGAGTTCTAAGTAACCGACCATGCTTACGTATATGTATCTATATCTATATCTGTGTGTGCACAGTGTTCCTTTGAAGTGTTCACCTGGGTTACTAGATGAATCATAGCAACAAGGCAGATAAGGCTGAGAGGTTATGGTCTCTGGCTTTGAACACAAACATAAATGCACATATTTTGTGTATAGGGGAGAAACATAATTACCGTCATCACTCTGGCAGACTGACGTCAAAAGCAAAAAGATGTTTTTGAAAAAAAGAAAATGACAACGTGAAACTGAGCCATCGATCAGCCTCATCTGCATAACCTGAACCTGAGCTGGAAAGTCCCACACACAGTCAAAGTTTCTTAGAACAAGTGCTGAGAGCATCCTGAAGACACACTACGAAGAATATCAGCAGCCGCAGCCACAGATCTAACCCAGGAGAACCAATGAGCAGCAGGCAGGGTGCACTCTTGGTGCGCTGTCAGTAATATTACCCAACGTCTTGTTCCTGCAGATGGGTGGTGCAATCTGGTTTTATTAGCATCAAAACAGCAGGTTACACAGCAGCTCAGGGGTGAAAGCATGAAAATACCTGTCACTGCATTCAGGCCAAGTGGTCAAGCTCCAAAGCAAAGAATAAAACTGAATGAAGAGGTTATAATAATGAAGAGCTCCAGCAGTTTGAGAGATGATAGACAGCAAGGGCAGAGAGAGACGGGCAAAACACGACAGATCCAGGACGTCAACAACAGGCATCACATTTCATGGTTCACACCCTAAAAATCAAGTTCCAATAGCTTAATGTGCTCAGTCACAAGGCAAAGATGTCGCTGCATATCTGAGTAGCAGAGTAACAAAGTGACAGAGTCAGTAACAGGATCTGGGTCACAGACTGAGTTA
Organism: Pundamilia nyererei; assembly: GCF_000239375.1. Classification (NCBI taxonomy): domain Eukaryota; kingdom Metazoa; phylum Chordata; class Actinopteri; order Cichliformes; family Cichlidae; genus Pundamilia; species Pundamilia nyererei. The sequence goes on from NW_005187523.1 coordinate 448,764, forward strand.
ACTGAGTCGCAAAGTAACTGATCGGCTAAAGTCACCAATTCACTGGCACATACTGTGTGTCATTTAAACCGAAGCTAGATTTACACGTTTTATGCATTCACAAATTTGGACAATTTGGATTTCTCCTTTCTGTTTGGAAACGTTAGAAAACGCCGAATCCTTGAGCTAGTTTATCGAGCGCTGGCACGCCATGTGCCGATGAGCCGGTTCGTCTACAAGACTCGCCGAGCTGACGTGGCCCATAACGGACTTGACCGCAGAGATCTGCAGCTGTGTTCGGATTACTTGCATCTTCACAGAAGCACACTTCCTGCCACATATTTTCTGAAGATATTTTGATCCTATCACATTGAACAACTTGTCTTTGGCATCTCATGCAAGTTTCAAACCACTGCAAGATGACTTTCAGGACATTTCCACAAAAATCAGTGCAATGCCTGACAGTTTCTTTTTAAACTGTGAAATATGCAGAGCCTCTGGAATCCTTTGAAGTGTATGTAGTGATGCAACTCACACGTGAAAATGCTGGATTTCCAAAATAAAAGCACTAAACGAGTAAGAATTCCCTTTAAAGGTCTTAAATGCAATTTCAATTCTTTTTAAAAAGTGGTGAAAAAAACAAAACAAAATGATGAGCTGACTTTCCTCTTCATGCATTCTTCTCCCGATTACACGTTTATGAAACAGCAAAAACGTAATGACTTGCACTCTGCATCAACGGCTCTTGAGCAGCGTGTGCTCGGCATCTTAACTGAACGACATCACCAGCTAAAAGCCGCATCAAAACCATCTAACTGTCCGTGTCAGCAGCGAGGTCATATCTCGATCCCATTCTGAGTATTTCTGATTGTTCCCCAAACACAAAGTAGGCATACAACAAAAAAGAGCTTACAGGAAAGGGCCCGAGGTTTGTCAGGTCTTTGATACTGATACACATTTCCAACTGGACGTCTCTCGGATTTTGTTCCCGTCTTACAGATGTTCCTCTTCTCCCCACTTAGTTCTCATCTCTTTGTCTGAAACTTTGAATAGTTTTTATTGATTGCTACAGTGCTGTCAGGTCATCAGTGTTCATTCAGGGTGCAGTGTTCAGGGTACTTGGTATTAACATGCGGGTGTAAGTGCATGAAATAAAATGCATTAGGAACTGGAAGGAAAAAGGAGAACACGAGAACAATGGTGCACCGTGTCTTTATAAGCCAGTGATCAACCTGTTTGACCCTCATTCTCCATCATTCAGCAGTTTCATTCGTTATGGTCTATACTTATGTTTTTTTAATAAACCTGAATATAATGCTGTGCCATGAAATTCAGATTTGGAATTTCAGGGATGGCAAATATGTGAACTAAAGCTGGGCGTCCTCACCTGCTCTACCAGCCAGTTAAACACGGTGATATTATAAATAATGCTGAATAATAAACACTTTAAAAAATGCCAGAAATCCATATGAATTCATGATATATCAGTATTGAAGCTCAGATATTCATAGCTTATATAGATGTTGAACCAACTTCCACCACAACAGCCAGGATGAACGGACCAGCCCACGGTGGGGAAACTGAGGCCTTCACACCTCACAGGTGTGGAAATTATAATAAAGGGTTTAGAAATCAGGATATTGTTCAGTGTCTGTGTTCCTACATGGAAAAGATATAAATCTTATAAAGTTTGTATCGGTCTTGTGTGAAACTTGTATGAAAAGCATACAAGAGTGAAAACAGATATAAGATCCCTTGAAAAATTATATAATGAAACTTGTATGTTTTGTATACTTACTAAAATAATATATGAAAGTAATGAGAAATTGGCCACTTTCATGAGTAAATCATAGAAGTTTTTTCTTTTCCATATGGGTTACTTTAGCACTCAAGACACTTAAACAGAAACTCGACGACCTGTTTGTCATTCGATTGCACATTGTGACCGATATCAGAAGTTTCAGTTTCAGAAAGCAGAGCTGGTGATGGTCTGTTACTTCTGCCGTACCAGGAGCTCAGCTATTTCTGTCTTTCAGCCAGCAGAGTTTCTGGTGTGGTTTAACTGGTAATTAACGGCTCCTTGAGGCAAACCCAGTCAACCGTTACAGATTTTCTGAGGTCAAGTATCAAATTGACTGCAATGTGAGGAAAGCCTTTCAGAGCATATAACAGAGCTGCTTTCTTCTATGCGTTTACATGGTGTGCTTACATGTGTGCGCCCCGTAAACTTTAGAAATGTCTTCATTTCATAATTTCATTAATGAGATGTGCCGACTCGACTACACCTGCAGAGGCAATGATAGATTACTCTCCACTGGGCACTTCACAATAGTTCACCAACTTAATATGTCTAGCCTGATGGATGTGATCACATGTGCGGTCACATACAACACTTGAGCAATAATGAAAACTAAATGACATTTACCAAAATACAAAGACACCACCAACAGACAGAAAGCAGGATTTTGGTTTAGTGTCAGTTTCCTAGTACAGGATGTTCCCGTTTGCCAGGCAGTCTCCGTGCTTTGCTTTATAAGCGCTCTCTTTTTTGATCCTCGTCATGTTTTCAGATTTTGCCGCAGCTGGTCCCTCTGTCATCTGCTGGCGTAGCTCCATCATTTGATTACAGTCTTGTAGGGATTAATAGAGCATTTCGGTTGAAGTCGGTATTTCTGAGTTCCTAGTTGGAATTTTAAAGTGGAACTGGGAAAGTCGGAGTCACCCCACCAAACTTTGCCTTCCATTCTGCTAGGAACCATAAGGAGGTCTGCAGTCTTAAGAAATGCTCTGTTAGGGTAATATGCGGTCTTTAAGACACAGCAGGATGTTTAGAGATTCGGATGTGCAGGGAAGGATTTTAAATGCAGAGAAGCTAATGTGAGAGAAATGTGCTCTCTCTTTCCAGTCAGGACTCTTCCTGCAGCGTTTTGGATCAACTGAAGGAGTTTCATGGACCTTTCAGAGCAACCTTATAATATTAAATTAGAATAAGCTTAGAAGTAATAAATGTATGCTCTAGTTTTTTGACAGGATGAGGCTAATTTTCATTCAGATGAATGAAGGCTGCACATTTGTTTAGTGTATGCTGAATGCTCCTGGTCAGAACAGTTACTTGCAGGGTCACTAAAGAGCAACGTAATGAAATCTAAAGTCAGTGTTTGGACAGACGCCATGATTCTTTAGTACAATAACCTCAGTTTGATCTGAATTCAGAAGTAGGAAGTTAGAGGTCCCTTATAGAGGCCTCTGTGTCTTCATGTCTGAAGTTTAACTAGTTTATTTGCACCATCCAGCTTCATGCACAGATAAAGCTGGGCATCATCTGCAAAGCAGTGCAAATATATGTAATGTTTCATAATAATATTTCCCGAGGGAAGCGGCGCGTATATAAAAAAGCCTGGAAAAAATCTCGTAACACTTCATGTTTTATAAATGTGTACGACTTCAAGAATATATTACACAACACTAGTAAATAACGAGTATGAACGATATATGTGGAATCATTTTTATAATACTTGTGTCCATGATCACTGACACTCGTGGACACAGACATCAGCAGCTACTAATTATCAGCGGTGACTGTTTGTTCCATAGCTGCGGAAACAGCTTTTACTGGGTTTCTTTAACACAGAGGAAATTCTTTAACTCCGAGGCTTCCAAGGCAAGTTCTGAAAAAAATCATCATAACAAGGAGCTCACATTAGTCCTAAGAAAAAGGAAACATTGTTTCTTAGTCAATTAAGTAAACTTAATTTTGTACAATGTCTAAAATATAAAATGTGCTTATGTTGCAGCTGTAGCACTGTGCACAAAGCGGACACTATCGCGTGCACGATGACTTGTTTGCATCTATCTGTGCGGGTTGTAGAATTCACCCACAAGAACTGAATTAATATCTGCACCCATAAAATGAACGTATGACGTATGTCCAAAATATCATAGCAGAGTAAGAGACGCAAAGATGTCCCCATGTTTAATAGAGTGAAGGCACAGTGGCTGACCGAACCTCACGAATGCAAACCGTCTGGTTCTTATAACCCCTCTACCTAAAAGTGCTGTATACAACTTCCATCCATCCATCCATTCACTTCCGCTTATCCTTTTCGGGGTCGCGGGGGGCGCTGGAGCCTATCCCAGCTGTCATAGGGTGAGAGGCGGGGTCCACCCTGGACAGGTCGCCAGTCTGTCGCAGGGCCAACACCCAGGGACAGACAACCATTCACACTCACATTCACACCTAGTGACAGTTTGGATTATCCAGTTATGTATACAACTTGCCTCTGTTAATACAAGCACGTATTCCTATGATTAAATGCTTTGCATCCAAAATGCGCATGATGCATCACAGATGCAATGTGGGGTTAACATTTTGCCCAAGGACATTTGGCATTCTGCGCGGGATCGAACCACCAACCTTCCCATTACAGACACCTTGGTTCTAAGTGTTGACTTGCTAGTTAGCTGTTAGGAATCCAGCTAACTCTGCTGGAGACTGGACAAACAACACTTTTATTCAAGAATTATACCACTGCTTCACATCTAACCACAGAAAACCACAGCTCTCATGTCCTCATGCAGATGGACCAACAGAATGTGATTAAAACAACTGATAAAAAAGTAGAATTACTAAAGGAAAAACCCACATAAATTATCTGTAGAAGCTGCTGAGCAACAATGTGCCAACAGAGCAGCTCGGGTGCTCCTTGGGACTGATTTACATGGATCTGGAATGCTGGTGGACGTGTGGAATACCACTCTTCAAAAAGACATTGTTTGGTGTTGTGATGATCACTGTTGTCAGCTCTGTTTAATGGTTAAACTGTGGTCAAAGTGACGGTGATCATCCTCATCACTGTGCCCTATGAACAGGTCCTTACCATCCTGGAATAGAGCACTACCATCGGCAAATAACAGAATAATGACCAATGGAACCGAGGGGACGTGAAGTGAAGCCACACCATACTGCAAAATGTCCCTGACTCATAAAAAACCACCAGGTCCCATCAGTGTAGGGGTTTTTCTTCCCCTTTCATTTAAGTCCAAATTTAATTGAAGTGTTCTTATACAAGTTTCAGTTTACTAAATTCCAAAGCTCTCTGTAATAAACACCAATAAATATGCTGAGATCATTTCCAGGAACTCCCTTCAGTGCTTCCCTTTAGTTTAGTTAATCCTGTGTGGAATTCAAGAAAGATCTATTTAGTGGGCCTTGCCCAAATTGACCGATCAATGCATCTACTGGGTTTTTATTTGTTTGTTTGTTTTAAATCAAGGTGGACTGTAGCTATGGTGGACCTTCAAGGAGGCTGGTGCTGGAAGCCACACAGACACATAAAAGATGAACGCTGAAGTCTTTAATGAAAATGTTTTTTCTGGATGAGTCAGCTGTGCTCATGTCGACTAATAAAGAAACTAACAATTCATAGGGGGAACACTGTTACAGAACAAAATGTCCTCGTGGTCCTGGAAAAGCTGCCACTTTTGTTTGTTCTGAAAGTACTGTTATGAGCAGGAGACTGAAAACAAAAGTAAAACTGTTTTGTGTAACTGAAATGAATCTCCCAGTCAGAAATCCATGCATTAAGCACTTTCTGGTTTCAGGTTCATTCTTGAAGACTCAGCATTTGCTTCCCTGCGTCACCAAAAAAAGAAACTTAATTTAATTCAGCAAAACTGAAGAACAAATCGTTCAGACTTTTGAATAGAAACATTATCTCCTTTACAGTTACTGTGGTCCACTGTGGCCAAAGTCGTTGTTTGGACCAGATTTTAAAGTTGTAATGTTATAAGTTGGAGATTTTAATATGGGACTCTATGGGGATTAATGGTTTTGGAGCCAGTCTCAAGTGGCCAATAAAGGAACTGCCTCCTGTGTTGGCTTCATTATTGAGTTCTGGAGGCTGAGGCAAAATGTTGAAGAAGGACAACTGATTATGTATGTCTGCGTATATATATGGTCAACAATTGAGCTCTAAACTCAGTGTTTGCTTGTGTCAGATGAGCATGCTCACAAACAGCCGTCAGGTTCAGGTTGTGACTCTAGTCTACATGCATATTTCACGTCAAATTTAGGCTTGAGAAAATCCAAAGTGTTAGACTAATGTTGCAGTGAGTGGATGAGTAAAGACTTTTATGTAGTCACAAACATTTCTGTTGTGCAGATTTTCGACTTTGTTCCAATCATTTGCTGAAAAACATACTTGAAAGGAATCATCTGATATCCAGTATGAAAAGCAGGAATGATTATTGCTGGAAATCATGAGATCATGAAATCATGAGATTCAGGTTTTTCTATTCAATAGAAAAACTGGAAAAGAAAGAAGCTTGCCAATACATTCACCTTGTGTATTTATGAAGCACCTGCACTTCATAAACGCATGGCACAATATAAAAGAGCCACCTCCATGGGACTCGGCTGTCCATCTGCATCTGACCTCAGGAAATCACATGATAGGGTGGGGCTAGGTTTCACGATGAGCTCACCCGAAACCCTGGCTGATTGTGACCCACACCCATTTTCACACCTTGGCTTGTGTCATTAGGCGGAGGATCAATAGGTGGTCCATGACCCTCTTGGGGGGACACTCCCACAGGACTTAAATCTGGGACTCTCCACCATTTGACCCTAGAACTGAAGAAGCTTCTCGGATGAAATATCTTCAAGCAACTTAAAGAAGTCCAGACGCTTTTCTTTCCAAGCTCCTAAGGCTACGTCCACACTAGCCCAGATAAATGTGAAAACGGCGTTTTCAGATGAAAACGCCCCGCGTCCACACCAGCGTTTTCAGTCGTTTTCACAGAGTTGTGCGTCCACATTGAAACAGCCATAAACGCTTACGTTCCAGTCCTGCGCATGCGTGAAACGCAAGACAATTTGACCTGCCTCATTTCCGTCCGTTATTTACTTTCTAGGTCTTTGAAACGTTGCGGCAAAATGTTGAGGAAAAGCACCGAGTTTTTTAAATGGACTAACAATGAGGTGGAGTTGTTGCTGCGAGTAACACAAAAGTACAAAGTTGCAAAAGCGAGTGAGAATTAAAGAATTTGAAGAAAAGCTCTCTGGAGCATGTACAGACTGATATTAATCTTTAACAGGGCTGTCAAACAAAAGAACTGCTGTATAATGCCCTCTGCTACCTTAGTTTAATTGGTCACATGACTGCATCACATGACTAAAATGTGTCATCGTTTTCAAAAGTCTGCTTTTTTGCGTTTTCATTATAGACTGTGTCTGAGGCTTTGAGCTGTGCTGTAAATAACTGAAGAAGTTCTCGATTATTCTAATGGCATTTAGAAATGACTGAGTGGACAATCCCTGCCTTAAGCACAGATTCTGACCTTTACCGGGTACTTTTAATACTAAATACAAGAAGTACCAGTAGCTTTCTGTCACACACTACATGTATGTGTGTGTGTGTGTGTGTGTGTGTGTGTGTGTGTGTGTGTGCGTGCGTGCGTGTGTGTGTTTTCTAGTGTTTTTCCCAGTAACAATATGATAGACGACACATTGAAACAAGATTTACTGCCAAAATGATGGCAAAACTGGTAATGAAATACAGTCTGGTTAAAACCGTAAATGTGTTTAATTTTACTGAGTGTTTAGAAGCAAATTAAAGTGTCTCAAATGTCCTTTGTCTAATTTGCAAACTAAAACAGTTAGGACCATATACAGTGTGTATGGTTGGACACAGCTTCTGGAATGTAATCCACTAGTTTCTGAAGTCCGTTTTGAAGCCTTGGGATTACTGATTTCATCGCCATCATCTTAGTTTAAAAACACCAGATGTGCCAAAAATGGGAATGTCTGACTGTGAAGTAACATGCTAGCCGATGAGCACACCATGGATAATCCTCCATTTGAACTACAGAATGAACGAGATTTAGCATAATTAATTTTTTATTGAAAAAAATAATGAGTGACTGAGTCTATGGATACATTAGGAGATCATGACACAAAGGCATTTTCCTGTTGATTACTATCCGGTCTTTAAGTCTGACGTCATTAGCCGTTTCCAGGTCCAAACTCCGCTTTAGGTCCCAAAGTCAAATGATCACTGTGGCAAAACTGAGAGTTTGCTGCTTTACCAGGTGTAACAATTAAAATTTAACATCCAATTAGCAGAAGTTAGCAGGATGTTAGCTTGCTAGCTTCCACCTAAACATGATATAGCATGTTCTGACTGAGAGATTTCTGAAAAATTCAAACGTACAGCTCTGCTATCACTTCCAACATAAATGAAGACAGAAAACTAAACAGCAGTGACGTTTGTAGGGTTACTGAAGTTGGGCTAGCTGGTATATAATGATGTGCTACGTGGTCGCTAGCGACACAGCTATGTTAGCATAACATAAACAGTGAACCTGGAGGATGAACGCTAAAATTTTCCCACTCCAGCGGCAAAAGAAGATCCAAACTACGCTTCACATAAACATCGTCATGACTTTTGTACTTCAAGAACAGTTTCCCGTCTAAAAATCAGTTTTCTGCATTATTCGCTTGCTTGTTATGCACAAGACTACCGTTGTTTACAGGCTATCGGCCGCTGTTTTTTTCCTTTTACTTACTTCCGAAAAGAAAACCTAATTTCTGCCATTCAACAGGCTTCTGAACAAATTTAAACTTTTTAAAATTATGCAAAATGCAAAAAGCTGTCTGTAACTTCAGAGGTAATGTTCATATGTCAATTAATGGTTTTCTTTCGTTTTTTGATGTACTGCAGAATATTTTTATAAAATCCCAGGCCAGGAAAATCACCTTCATGTTTTTCTGTGTTTTATCTTCAGCTGCTTTGACACAAAGGCCTCTGCTGTGATGCTCACACCTTTGATAAAGTCTTGCGAGGGTCAGCTTCCTTTTTATAGATACAAAAATATGTAAATGTGCTGATCTGAATTATAATATTTCTGACTGTCTGAGGCAAAATTTCCCCGATTCAAATCGAACCGAATCGAATCGAACTGAATCGATTCTAGAAATCAGTGACGATACCCAGCCCTATTCAGAGGCTTAGCAGATCCTACCAACATAACGTTTTTTAATAAGATGATCCATCAGCCAACTCTTTGTTTTATTAGTTTTCTTATCAACTGCATTATATTATGCTGTACTACCAGCTGATTAACTGACACCCACAGAAAAATAATCTGTAACCGAAGGAAAGCAGCTCATTTGGACTGTGATTTAAACCATTTCCAATATTTAGACTAAGATCAATATATGTGTCAACTTGTTTTGGATACTTATATTTTGTTTATTTAACAAATATTGTTATAGATTCAAAAAGCAAACTTTGCGTCTTCCTAGTTTTGTTTGGTTTCCAAATGTAAGTTTGATCCACACAGCTGGTTCATGTCATGTTATCCACACTTTGCTATCACTTGCATGCATTTAAGGTCTGCAGGCACAGGGGTCAAGGACACTCAAACTTGGACAAAGTGTATGCAACATGAAACAGAGAGTAGACGCTCGTCCTGCATGAGTTCTACCTTCAAACATGCCTCACAGTCACCATTTTTCATGCTTTAGGCTTTTATACAGTAAACAGAAGCACAACAAAAGCCAGTTTATTGGGAAATGGCTCCTGTGTGCTTCACCAGCGCCTGACCTCTTCATGCTGTTACTATGGAAACATGCCATAAGAGACGGTGCTTGTGCCTCTCCTTGTGACTGAGTCACCATGAAAAACCTGTGCATCACGGCTAATCAGACGCAGCCAGAAGTGCTGAAGGTCAGTTAGACACTAACATGTTTGTGCTTTCCTTCTGACTTGTCAACGTCACATAAGTGCTAAAGCGTTGATTTTGCTTTCCCCAGGTTTCTACACTCCTTCGCAGTGCCACCATGACGCAGGTTAAATGTTCGTGGTAGCAGGCTGTTACCGCTCACAGGTCACTGCCACCTCTAACGTGCAACAATGAGGAAGTGATACAATAATAAACAGCTCACACGTTGCCTGGGACACCTGGCACACCAGGAAGAAAGGCGCTTAATCACATTGCATGCAGCTCGGATTAACAAGGTCCGCGTCAGGTGTTGAGGAACCAGGACACCCTGATGAGGAGTGGGCTACTGGAACAAGACGGCATTGGTGGGAGACCACCTGACCTGACCATATTCTGGACAATCTTGCTTTCTGACTCTAAGAATTAAAAAACGGATGACTCAATATGGTCATTGGGAATCTGGAAGATCAGGGAACTGACTACAGAGTGGAGATGAAGGCCGTTTTTCCATAAATGTCTACACAACCACAGGTGTTTTTGCAGGGCTGCCCCCTGCTGGCCAAGTGCACAGAATGCACATTTCAGACACTTCTGCTTTGACTTCACATTTCACAGCCACACGCTCCCGTCTCTTTTATACGCTACTGCCCATGTTTGTGGCACTTTCAGCAGTTTCAGTAGTTACAGACACAAACATGGTTAACATAACAGAATAAATGCAGAGACACTACAGTGATTACGCTGATTAGATGCTAAATATTTTTTTCCTTTTCTAAAAAGCTGAGTCACACAGCTGAACTCTGCTGACTCCAGTCAACGCTTTATTCCCAGTTGGTAGATAACTCCTCCAGAGACTTCAAAAAATATTGCTTAGTAGATGGGAATTATACCAGCTTTTTGCCAATGATAATAATAATAATGCTATTCTTAGTTAGTGTATTGTCTGTCTCTGTTAATGTTTGTTTATAATGGAGCACTGTAACGAAAAATAATTTCCCCTAGGGATCAATAAAGTATTCTGATTCTGATTCTGTATAAAAAATATAGGGATGAGAGGCTGCTACACTACTAACTAATCCTGAAACCTCTCATTAATTTTCTGTTGTTAATGCAAGATGTAGTTAACAATGTGCTTATAAGGTTCACATAAAAGTGCAACAAATCCAGTTAAAACCAATTTAACTTGGCTAAGCAGGGGTGGAGACAGAGTGAGGGGCTGATTAATGGGCCCGAAGCCCAACAATCACGAGCTGGGCCCTGATTACACCACCGACCAGTGTGTGTGGGACCCTTTAGGAAAGAGTCAGCTCCATGAGCACTCAGTATTCCTGGATTTATCGAGGTCAGTTTGGTAGCATAAGCAGAAGATGCCAACACAACAGACACAGCGTGGGCCATAAAGTCTCTAATAACAGCGTTCACTGCCGCGCTGCACAATGCCACACTGTACACTCAGATGAGGAACTGAGGGCTTTACTGCCGGAGCTCCTCACACACACAAGCAAAATATCCCATCTCTTAGCTTTTCCCACCATTTTTGTTTCCTCAAACACGACACACAGACCTGACGTCTACTTGAACCGCGTGTTTTAGCAATCTTAAGTGAAAGCGCCCCCACAGACCCATATTTCTGCCTCATAAATATGAAATGAGCTCAATTAGGGGCAAGCCTGATGCTTGGGCTCACTCCTCGACATGGCTCTAATTGAAATGAACAGCAGCTCGGCCTCCCCTACTGAGGCCTGCCCAGTGCCATTAGAGGTGATCTGAGGGCCTGGCTCTGTGTGTGTGTGATTAATCTCAGATGCCCACACACATCCACATCAACATTCAATCGCACACTAATCCTCATTCATACCACAAACACGAGCAAGGACACTTATTGAATGAAGCAGCCAGCGCGGGTTGCACAGACGAGCGACGCATTCATCGGCGATGCACCATCAGCACCTTCATCTTACTGATCAGCGCTTGCTCATCAACAACTTAAGCTGGCACTAGCAGACACGTTTGGTGTTTGTTACTTGCACATTGTTCCCATCTAGTGGAAATGAAATACACTGCAGCGGTGTAAAATGAGAGCACACAACCGCACAAACAAACACAAGGCTCTATTTAAGCCTGTGGCGCGATCAGTGTTAACACTATCAATAATGCGCTTGCAAGAACCCAAAAGCCTGAAAGCTGCATGTTTGGTTTCCCAAGGCCAGGGGCGACCGCAGGGACACATGCGCATGCACACAAATACGTGTGTCGTGGTTATGTAACCGATAGCCACGTGTTGCCGTGGGAACAGGGGTGGAGGGGAAGCGCAGGGAGACCAGATAGAAGCGCACACAGTGGGAGAGGAAGGCTAAGAGGAGTGTCAAGTCAATGAAATGACACTGTGAGATTTCAAAAATAACATAAAGTCGGCCGCGCGTGCACAGGCCTCATGACTCGGCCAGAGGGCCGTGACGGCAATAACGAGCCTCTCGCTTCCTTCTCACACATAGAAACAAACACAAGTGGAGCACCTTATTCTGCACCAGAAAAGACTCAGCTGTGCTGATCTGATCAACCAAACGAGAACCGCTGCCCAACTCTGTACTTCCCCCGAGCTGTGTGATGACAGGACACTGTGCTTCTATCAAATATGATTTCAAGTAAAACATCAAAGGCATTAAAGGCTTCAGCCACGTTTGTTTCACCACCTGCACAGAATTCATGTGGAACAATTAGATATTGTTCCACATGGGAGCGCGCTCCTGAGGATAACATCACTGAAAGCATGATCTCAACATAGAACAGCATATGGGACTGATGCTGCGTAACATAATCTTTATTTTTACATTGTTTGTGTCCCTGTGATTGTGTGCTTCACCGTATTGGAATATGTTTTCTCTTAGGCTACGTTCACTCTGCAGGTCTTGATGCTCAGTCCGAATTTTTTGATCAAATCCGATTTTTTTGTCTGCTCGTTCACACTACAAATAAAATGCGACAGCAAACGCGCTCTAGTGTGAACGCTCAAAGCGGCCGCATGCGCAAAAGAAGACGTCACACACAGACGTCTGTTTAGACCCAGACCAACAGTATGTGTGACTGATGGCCTTAATATAAAGACTTGTTTCGGACTTTACGTTTCCCAATTTTGCTTTAAGTTAAAGTTATTGTGTTATTTACATTTGGCCTAATAATGATCCTTTTTGCTGTTTCAGAGGATAGCTGCAGATGATACAGTACAAATTAAATGTTCACGTTTCTCCAACGTTGTCTTCCCAGCAGTTTCACTGACATCTAGAAGGGATGGCCAGGAAGACGGATTTAATGCGACGTGACCATCAAACAGCAGTCGCTTTCTGAAACATCAGATATGTCTCGGATTCAGGACCACATATGAAAGTGACCCAGGTCGGATTTGTGCCGTTCACACTGTCACACCATGATTGGATATGAGTCGCACAGGGTCAGAAAAGTCGGATTCGCCTGCAGTGTGAACGCAGCCTTGGAGTCAGATATCATAGTTTATGTGCTCGTTTTACATTATTTATTGATTTTCATCATTTTTAAATAATAATAAACACAAGTTGTGATGTAGTAAAAGTCGCCTCAAAAACCAAATTGGCTGACTAGATGATGGATGGGTTTATCAAACGAAGACACGTGTTTGCTCTTCCCTGTTCTGCATGCATGTGTAGTAACATCCATCCCTGTGATTCTACCTCACCATGACTCAGCACAGAGGCAGCCCTGATTACTGCCCGACTCTTTTAAATGAAGAAATGATTTAAATAGAACTGGTCTGACCAGGAGGAGCAGGCTGAAAGAGCTGCAAAAGCAACAGGTCACGCCACGATCTGAACAAGCGCCAGAGAAGAAACAAAATCACTGACATCTATCATGTTACAGAGCCATGTCCAAGGCTTTGGGATCCTAACCAATCACAAATCACATTCGCTGAGAAAATCTGGAACAATGTGTACTTCCCGGGAGTGTCTGGTCTGCCAAAATGACTTCAAGACCACATCGACAACTCATCCAGGAGGTCGCAAAAGAACCCAGAACAAGAACAACCCGCAGGGCACACTTGTTTCAGTTAATGTGCGATCCTGGAGTTGGGAGTTCGTCTTGTAATCGGAAGGTTGCCGGTTCGAGCCCCGGCTCTGACAGTCTCGGTCGTTGTGTCCTTGGGCGAGACACTTCACCCGTTGCCTACTGGTGGTGGTCAGAGGGCCCGGTGGCACCAGTGTCCGGCAGCCTTGCCTCTGTCAGTGCCCCCCAGCTGTGGCTACAATGTAGCTGCCATCACCGGTGTGTGAATGTGTGTGTAAAGCGCTTTGGGGTCCTTAGGGACTAGTAAAGCGCTATACAAATACAGACCATTTTACCAATGTCAGTGTTCACGATTCAACAATAGAAACAAAGTGTCGACCAAAGAGAACACAAAGGAGTGTCCGACTCGTTACATCGGGCATCAAACCAGCACAGCGTTCCAGAAACAAAACATTCCCAAAGTCAAACACAGTAGAGGTAGTGTCATGGTCCGGGCTGCATGAACTAGTATGTTTTTCTATTTTATCGAATCTTATTCTTTTGTGTTTTTCTAAAATTTTACTGCTCTTAACTTGTTCTCTCTGCTGTGACCCAAAACATGTCCCCGTGTGGGACTAATAAAGGTTTATCTTTATTCTGATTGCTGTCAGAAAACCCTGAAGAGAACGTCGGCCCATCAGTTCATTAACTCCATCCTGCAGACACGAGGGAGCCGACAGTCTTGTCAAATAAAAATCACATTATAATAAACATGTATATATAATACTGTGCAGCATAGTTAAGCCTGTGCAGTGAAACTGAACAACAGAATGAGTGCATCTCTGTGAGCAAGCTTCTCCTGAGTGTCAGCTTCTCTGGCACAGTGGATTCAGTTGGTGTGTGTGAAAGTGCATTGCACAAGCAAACACAGCGTGTGAAGTCAAACTGGAAGTGTTTTACTTTTGGACAAAGTGATACCCAGCATGATGGAAAACAAAGCCTGTACAAGCGGTCTCCTTTCTGTTGCTCCGCGTCTTGGAAAGGGCAGCAGAACTTTTTCAGGGAACTTTGTGCTCTGCTGTTACGTCAGGGACCGGCACAGGAAAAGAGGCTATAAATGGCAAGTGTTCCATGTCCATTCTCAACATGTAGGTCAGAGTGGAGCTGTTGCATGTACAATCAACGTGTACAAGTGGAAGTGGCTGACAAGGGATGAGAGAGTGTGTGTGACAAACATCACAGTGTCAGCAGCTTCAGCAAGCCCACATCAAGAGGCTTTCTCAGAAACCAAAGCCTTCTTTGTGTGCCGTTTTTGTGAATTCACAGGAACCCGAGATCTTGTGTTATCCCCACGTAACCCTGCCGTTTTCTCTTGTGGAGTGAACTGGTATGGCCAGTCTATTTGGTTTCCAGCCACTGGGGAAACTGGTGTTCCCTCCTCACTGTACTTTACAGAGGCAGATGACAGAAAGCCTCCTAGACAACGATGTTCAAACAGGAATAAATCCAGCCGCGTCAGAAGCACCAGTTGGTTTTCCTATGACCTCACAACTGTTACTCTGACCAACCGCACTGCTTTATTATTTTCCCACAGCCTTTCTCACTAACCCCTCTGTTTCCTTGGGGATGCTTCTCACTTTAGCAGGCTTGCAGAGAGAGTCAGCGGCGAGGAGGTGACAGCACGCTAGGCGACAAACTGACAATAGAGTTTTGTCGGTTTGGCTGCTGTGGCATTAGGGACCGGGTCAGACTTCCTGGGTCTCCTGTGGCCCGACATGAGAGCTGGACACTCACCCTAAGCTCAGAGAAATCCCTGTGCTCTGCTGACCTTCAGCACTAGTTAAAGTGGTTACGGAGAAGGTCAGTGTGGTTTCCAGGCCGACAGAAATGAGCACTTCCCCTTTTCAGCAGTGCGGTTTTGGGTGTCATGCACAGACGTCAAGCAGCATGGGATACATGACGCATGCTGAGTGCTCGCTCTCTCTCTCTCGGTGAGTGTCTCTCTTCCCATCTGTGGCTTGAACAAGACACTGGAGGATGGCTAACATAGCAGTGTTGGTTCATGTGACACTCCCCTGTGCCTTTGGCCTACTTTGCAGAGCAGTAGCACTCGCTAGCTCACAGAAACTCTCCTGCTTCAGTAACATGTCCAAGTACAGCCTCACCATGTGACAAAATTCTCGAATGCCTCTTGTATCCTTTCACATATTGAATCAAAACCATCAAGGGACTCATCAAACCCTCCTGTCCTTTACTATTTATACTTTGTGGTCATTTGTTTCACTCCTAAAACTGGGAACTGAAATCAATATAAAGTTTCAGAGTGTAGACTGTATATAAAAGACAGACAACTGTCGCCATGTTGTTTTCCTGAGATCGGCTTTCAGCTGCTTCCTTATTTCCCAGTGGATTGCTACAGCTGATCCATGTTTATACTAGATGCCCTTACCGAGCCCACCCTTCCATTAGGAGGCAGTAGGCGGCCAGTTTGTGACTCCTCCCAGGCTTGAACCAAGAATCTTTTGCATGAAAGCATTGATAGTGCAGTCACTCGTCACGTCTCTGCTAATTAGTGCTGAACAACGACTAATAAAATACGAGATTTCACTCAACAAAACTGAGATTGGCTGTGCCGAACAGAACGATGTGTTAGTTAGATGATTAGAATAAATGCTTAACAGTACAAACAGAGAGGAGAGGTCCAGCTCAGTGTCCATACGTCTGTCAGTCAAAACAGCAGATTATTCTTTGACAATGGAAGTTATCCATAGAGACCAAAAACACTTCTTGTGCTAGTCTTTAAATATGCTTTTTAATGTTGTGTGAGTTGGTCATTTTAACATGGGACTCTGTGGGGCGTCATTCACTCTTGGAGCTAGCTTCAAGTGGCCGTTAGAGGAACTGCAGTTCCTGAAACCCCAGTGCTAGCTATTGTTTTCATCCTCGTACGGTTCATATCACTCCTATCACTTTGTGGGGGCGGGGTCACCAACAAAACCATCCATTAGGATTTAGGTGTGGATTCTTCTTTATTTGTCGCTCTGTGCTACTGTCATCGCTTAGCAGCAAAGCTCTGTCTGCTGTGTCCTGCGATCTGAAGGCTTATCCAGGAACAGCGCAAGCAGAAATGGTGTGAGTTGTATGCATGTGGCTGAAGTGGAAAGGTGGAAAGACTTGTGAAAGGAAACAGAAGCACAGAGTTTGTGGACTCTTCCGGCTGAAGCCCATCTATGACCCAGACCATCACGCTCCCTCTTTACGTTCCTGTGTTTATATCTCACCCCCGCCGCACATTTCCTTTCCCTGTGTTGTGTCATTGCTCCGACCAGCAGACATATGGGCAGTGGGCTGTTACCCACACGATGTTACATCTTTGTTAAAGGCAGACCTGATGTTCCCACAGTAAAGAGGCTCTGCCAGACGAGAGGAAGTAGAAGAAATTCACTTAAATAAGACTTTTGTCTTTTAATACAAATCTTTTATTTGCGTCTGTGTCTTACCTCTCTGATCCTCCCTAATAAAGCCGTGGGCAGTTTTCTCCTCCATTACCCGAGCCCTGCTGAGGCTTCGTTTCAGTTGTATGTTGTATGCCAAGCAGCTTGGTGCCAGGCCAGACTCTCGCTGCCAATTCAGCCTCCATCCTGCAGACTGCTCAACAATGCAATGCGCCACTCACCTCTGACCAGACCACCTCCCAGTTCAATCACAATGCATATCCCACGGCAGTCATAAGTGAAATAAGAAGCGATTGTAAATTGGCCGTAGGTGTAAACGTGGCTGCGAATGATTGTCTCTCTGTGCGGCAGACTGGTGTTAAACAAGTGTGCAGCTGCTGCGCAGCATCTTGGGTCCAGCTCCAAATGCAAACCCATGTCATGGAAATGCAGTGCAGTACCGTGAAGTTTCAAGCTTCAAGGATAAAGCCTTTACATTTCTGATGGTACAACCCCAAACTGTGAAAAGCTGGGAGAGCCTACATTTGTGGATGGCTCAAAATGATTAGCTCACCAAATGATTTCCTTCTACTTCCTCAGAGCTTCTTTGCTGCATGTACCGAGGAGCCAGAGATCAGTGTCATTGTAGCGCAACAATCTGCAGTTCTCACTTTGAACTATGCCGATTTCCAACCACAGAGGTTTCTTCAGATTTCCAAATTTTTAGAATTGTAGCTTTACAGCAGGACAAGTTGTTAATAGAGGAAATCAAGTGTTTCTCAAACATCTGCTCAGCACATTCAGCCACACTGGATATGAACTCTCTGGACTAATAATTAAAGGAGCTGACCTGCAGTCATAAACCAGGCTCCACAGAGGATAGACCCGGTTCTCTTTGCCAGTGTTGGACTATAATGTGTTACTTAAAGTAAAATCACAGAACGCCACTTAATAAGCATGCTCGTGCTCCTCGTGGGATGAACGCTGTTAATTTGCTATTAAATGTATGTCAGCATCTGATATAAGAGACATGTATTTACAGGCACAGCTGTGCAGACTACAGGAGGAAGAAAAGAGGAAGAACCCAGCTGATCGTGATGACCCAGTTACCTCTGCTGTCACGCCGCTCACACGGGTGGAGATTTGGTGATTGAAGTACAACCTTCGTGTTTGTCTGACTATAATGAATGCTGCAGTCTCTTGGGAACACGATCGCTGATTTACAGTACGATATGAAGAATCCACAGAAGGACCCAGATTCGATAATACTGCTGTCAGTCAGGGAAGGTCAGCACAGCCTAAAGTCATTGCAGAGTAACCTGATTTTGCTTATTCCTTTGCCACGTCTCTCGTTGTGTTAGATGGCTCGTTGGGCCTGAGATACATCTGAGAACCCATCTTCCCATGTCCATTTCCCATCCCCTAGGAAGACCTCCGTTTGCTGAGGAAATATTTGAGGAGTGTCCATTACTGAAGCTGTTATGAAAGTCATTTAACCGACAAGTAAGTTGCAGTCAGCTCGAGTCTGAGAGGGCGGCTGGCCAGCGAGATGATGAGGTCACTTTGAACAGCGACTAAGGAGGTTGGCTCGGAGCAGGAACGAGCACAGCTCTGGACAAACAAAAGCCTGTGCCACTACTTTTGTAGTGAGCTGAGCGTAAACACATTTCATAATCAAATGCGCACTCGCCCAGCCCACATGGACACTGGCTCATTTTTACTGCATGTTTGCATTTGTTTACGATGGATCCAGCCACAGTGCAGGCCAGCGAGCACGCAGTAACCAAGAAAGCGATCGCTCGTTAGCTTCTTTGTTCCTGTCTCACCTTTTTATCTGTCTGTGGTTTTCCTGCTCCCCGTGCTCTCACTCCTTTCTCTCCCACTCTGCAGCAGCATAATGTCTGCCGCTCTCACCCCTCCGCTGCCGCCCGCGTCACTTCCCTTTCTGATCGGCTGTCATGTAAACACAAGCATGCCCCTGCTCAAAGGCATGCTCTTACATACAGGCTCAAACACACACGCACACATCACTGAGTCACATGGGAGCTGCTAATTATGACCACATAAAGCCAGCGGAAACACAACTTTCACAGCTGGCTGTGTGAGCTGCTCTCACACTGTAGCTCATTGTTCACAGGAAAAAAACATACACCGTTTACTTCAGATCACAACAAAGGGAAAACACATTTCTCAGATTAGCCTCTGATGCTGGGGATCCAAGTAGCACAGACTGCTGTAGCAGCAAAGAGACTCAGTGGACGGTGCAGTTGAACAAATCGGCTTCTGCGCTGACCATTTACACAAGCTAGCAGAAGAAAGGATGAAAACAACACATGTATTCAAATGAAACAGAGCTATTTGTTGAGACAAGGCGAGCACAAACATCTGACAGACGTCAGGCACAGTCTGTGACGCAGATTGGAAAGTCTGTCTTCAGTCAGCACGTGTATGCACCCACAAAAACAGTCACAGATAAACAGGAACCCACAGTAACAGGGAGGCCATGCTATCGCCGCTGAACACCACTGACACACTCCAGCCATTTCCAGCATGCGGCTAATCCCAGTTCAAATTCACTTTGCCAAGTAATGCTCTCGAGGGCGGAAATAACAGCTTAGAGCTGCGAAAGTTTGCTTCAAAAGGATGATGGATTTGTTCTCGTGTTCTAAAAAGGCCAAACACAGCAGGATTAATGCGGTTAATGGTTAATGCTGTGGGATTATTGCAAATTTCATTACTATACAACTACTGGAGGACAGCAGAGGTCACGTTTTACAATGCTTATACTTGTCAGGGCGCAGATGCTGTTTATCGGGAAGCCGACCATTCCTCCAGTCAAACAAACAGAATTTGGTTGGTTTCATTTGAACTTGAAAGAAATGATGCAGTGGCAGATGCACGAATCACAGCTGATGCAGTCCCGTAAGTTTGTACTGGAGCAGGACCTG
Source organism: Pundamilia nyererei (assembly GCF_000239375.1). Taxonomy (NCBI): domain Eukaryota; kingdom Metazoa; phylum Chordata; class Actinopteri; order Cichliformes; family Cichlidae; genus Pundamilia; species Pundamilia nyererei. The sequence goes on from NW_005187523.1 coordinate 468,862, forward strand.
CAGTACCAAATTATTAGTGAACTTGATGTAATTCGAACAGAGGAAACATGATGTCAGAGCTTTGTTATTGGTTGGCTGTGCACTACAGAATCACTGTGTTACTGTTATGTAATGTCTGCCCTGGATAGCAAAGCTCAGGCCACATGCTCCACAGTACAACACTGTGATACAAACGTTAATGACAGGTGTAAGCGGGGAATCCCGTCACAGCCTTAAAGGTTTGCTTTGTGAAAGTGGCTCGTTGCAAGTGAATTTGATTGTTCGCCGACCTCTAGCAATGCATCGTAACAGCATACTGCACCCATCCTCCAGCGGACGTGATAATTGTGACAGGAACAAAGAAGGAAATCAAATATTGTCTTACGAAGCCACAGAAGCAGCAGAGGGACGATGGATGGACAGAACGCTGGACTTTAACACAGCACACTTTAGCTCACTTCCTTGAAGCAGAACCAAGTTTATCTTATTGGACTTTTTTAACAAAATAAATTATTAGCTAGCGCTGTCACATCATAAAGAAAGAGTTTTCCTTATCTCCTCTGGGTTGTACTGAAGCATGTTGTTAGAATTACTGCAGTCAGTGTTTGAAAAGTTAAAAACTCTTTTGCACTCATTCTGTGTTTTACATTCTTGAATTAAACACCATCTGTAACTTGTTTCATTCTTTTTCACTATAAACAAAGAGAAACAGTGGACACACAGGCAGCGTTGCCAACCTGACTTTTTGTTCCAGCCACACTGTCCACAACTTCAAATACAGACTGCTGGTGTTATCAGTCTTTAGTTTCCTGCCAGTCGACTAATTTGGTCATTTCCTAATAAAAATATTTCAGCTCTTCTTCGGTGCTACAGTAACAAATAGTTTTAATAACTTGCTACTTCTTCTGTATCATTATTATATCAAACGAGTAAGAAATGGAAGAATCTGATTATTTTAGACACTACAGTCTGGAATAAGTCGTGATATTATAAAGAGTTTACATACGTCTTTAGGGGTTTTCTTGTCTGCTCTGCTGATCGGATCTGGACAGCCTTTTGTATCAGCTGCTTCTTGGAACACTTGGAGAGCCTCTCGCATTAAAATATTGAAGTACTTCCCCTTTCTGGGTGAGACGGCGGCCAAAATAGGACGCTCTTTGAACTGTGTGTGTCATATACACAATGATGTGACTGCCCAGTTATGAATCAGCAAAACGCTGGATGGTGTGTGTGTCTGAGGGACAGGGAATGTGTGTGTTTGCGCAATAACCAGAGCAGCAGGCAGGTGTTTTCTTGTTTTCCTCACCAGTCAGTATTGACACAATGAAGCGCTGACGGCACCTCGCAGGCATCCCGCAGGGAAATTGGGTGGCTTTATTAAACACATAGGACCGCTGCTTTAAAGCGACGCTCTCGTAAATGAGCACCGGAGCCAGAAAACCAGCACAGCCAGTTTAACACTCGGAGTTTACAGAATGTCATCCTTTTGGGCACATCTCAATGTTAAGTTGGAGAACTGTCAAACACTGCGAGCCCTCATTAAACGGTGAAACATACAAATAACCCATCTCGCTGTAAAAGCCGCACAAAATCACCACTGACAACTTCACTTGCTCTTGGCACCTCGACTCAGAGGCGCGGGATGTTTCCAGTCCAACATGCTCAACGTGAAAACGCGTTCTCAAAGCACCGGAGTCGAACCCTTATGCCCACTTGTTTACTTCAACTTCAATTTCTATGTGCGCAACACCACCTGGAATGCGGACACTGGCAAACACGCACATGGCCCGTGATCAAGACTCCCCTGCAGGGTGATTGCGCTTTCTTCAACAAACGCACTATTCCAAAAGCCCAGAGATGCGGGTCCTCACTAGGGTACAGCAGCCTGGCTACCAGGCACAACTCAAGCGCGAAAACGCACCTGCGGCAGCAACCCGGAGCCGATCCCCACACCAGCCGAGCTATTAGAAATAAGTTCACTCACACCGAAGGGCGCTCCTCCTTTGCTCCGGGACTGTGCGAAATACGCGCACAGGCGACATTTTCCTCCTCTTTTAAAGTGCGCGTCACAGCTGGCAGGTGCAACGGCGAACACAGAGGTCCCGTCCGATGAGGCGCAGTCTGTCCGGCTCGGCCCAGCCCGGTCGAGATCGGCAGCGTTCGGTTGGGCTCGGCCCCCTGGCCCTCTACACTGTCGGCAGATGACTGCGTACATTTCTGCTCCCTTCTGCTTTAGCAAAGAGCCCAGCGCACTCACTCTGTTCCTGCCTTTTCATTATATCATGTCCATGTGACACGCTCAGGCCTCAGTCGATGGAAACTTAAAGGGACCTCCCACGTGATGGCGCGCTCACGACAGAGAGCGCGTCCAGGAGAATTAAGAAATAAGATGCAAGGCAGCAGCAACCAGAGCCGCTCGGGCTGGTTGATAACTTGTTTGGGGGGTTTGTCTGTTTTTTATCTGGAAGATTTTGCCGCTGGCTCTAATGGTCATTGCAGTAATGTCGGTCATCTCTAGTAACAGTAATGATGATGAAGATAAGTTGATGCTGCTGCTGCTGAAGATGAAAATAGAGCGTGGTGTTTTATTGTAACGACAATGACAACTGCTATAGCCAGACAACCATTTGTGGTCATGATGATGATGATTATGACAGTGAGCCTGTAAAAGTTGTGATGATGATGATAAAGAAAACCTGATGGCAGCGATGAAGATAACTACATTTGGCTGGTGAAGATAACGATGATGGTCGTGGTGATGAATGTGAGAATGATGATGATGATGATGATGATGATGGAGATAATCCTCACTGGTTATAATAAAGATGATGATGATAAATAAAATGATTATCATGATAGTAAAGAGAATCCTTATTAGACGTGACAATGATGATGAAGGTAACCTTTGTTATTCTTAATGAACAGGCTGATGCTCTTTGTTAGCTTTTTTTTCCACCAATGAGCTCATGGCCAGTATGACATCATCACAGGGTGACTAACGTTGAGGGGAAAACACCTGATCTCATATCACAGGCAGATTACCGAAACTGGATGTAAAGCTGTGTGTCTATGACAGTGGACAGAGGGACCTTTGTGTGAATCTTGCTCTATTTACACTGACTTTACATTTAGATTATTTTACATTACATTTGCATTTTGTTTATTTTTATATCCTCTGTGAATGTGTTAGCATGGCTGAATTCAGGGGTTTAAATCCCTCATTAACACATCTGACTGAAAAAGCTAATGTTGTGAATATAAACAAGGATGTTTTTGGAAGCTGAGGCCAGCAGCACGGTAGTCAGAAGACTTAAAAGTCGTAGACTTAAGAGCTGATCTGAAAAATACTTTTAGTTTTACCACAGATCAAACTGCCGGTGACCATCACCCCACTCTACCACTGAGGACCAAGAGACAAAAAAAAATCGTTTCTTCCTTGTTAATTACAGCTGAACAGCAGCCGTGCCCAGAACGGTTGGAACGACATTAAAGCTTAAAAAACTGAAGTTATTCAATAAAGTTATATTTAAAAACAAAATGAACTTTCAGTTTCACATTAAGCGATGCACCTCATCCACCTGGGTAGCTAGTCAGCGCCAGCTAAAGGCTCTAAACCAATGTTCCATAAACTGGTGGATGACTTCACTGTGGCCACAGCCATCCTTTATATACAGTCTCTGTTGCTTCTTGCCAAGGCAGCAGGGAACACTCTAACAAAGCATGTGTACAACAAACACACATTGACTCACTGGCGGCTTCACGCAGCGAGGCATTAACACTTCCTCAAGGATTTCTATATTTCACTGAAGAGTTGTTGGAAAGCAAAGGCCGAGGAACCGCAGGATAATGAATACTGGATGCGAAACAAACCTCGAGACAGTGCTAATGTTTCTCTTTGTCTGCTTAATGTTGGCTGTAACACATTATGGGCCATCACTTTATATGGTTATTCCACAGTGGTAAACCACGTCTCACTTCAGTTCCCAGTTTACATCCATGCACAGGAAACTTGACGAGCGTCCTTTTCCATTTCTAGTAAGTGGAAGTAAGGGTTTGCCAAGAGCTGGAAGCGTGCTTAAAAGACACACTGTGATCACTCTGCACACCATCATCAAGCCTGGATGGAGTCCACTCGTGGACGAGTCATCAAAAACTAACACTTTTGCTGAGATTTGAGAAAAATATTCCAAAGACAGACTGGGCCATGCCGTTTCTCATTTAGTACATCTTTATGTCTTTAAAGCATGTTTTTGCACAGATTGATTTAATTAAATTGCCATAGAAACCAATAATGTAGTACTCACTGCCTTACACTGACTTGAAGAAAACGCCTGAAACAAGACAAAAACTGCTGTTAGCTCTATTATCTCGTGTTCGCTGATCAGCTTTGGTGCGCGTGTTGTCTTTGCCCTCTGTAATGTTGGACTCTGGATAGCTGTCAGTGGGTGGGTGAATACTAAGGACAACAATGAGAGCCTAGAACTTCATCCGCGTATCAGATGTGATGCTCCGTGGTGTTGTTGAATGTTGGACTAAATTATAAACACAGGTTGATAAAGGTATCGCGTATCGCAGCTGCCACAAGGTTAGCGAGTACAGTAGATTAGGCTCAGTACATACGGCTCTTTGAAGTCTATGTGTGATGTGTGATGGAGGGACTTGGTGGCAGTCGGGACCGTGTGAAAATACCAGAGGTCTGAGGGTCTCTGAGGCTCACAGACCCCCTGTGGTTTGAATTAGAGTGGATTACAACTCTCAGCAACAAAAGACACCTCTCAGCTCCCCCTCTGTGCTCGTCTGAACGAGTGACACAGCCCGCAAAACGTGGATGCTTTTATGCAGCAAAGCCACACTGCGAGTCTAGCAGGACGTCCATCGCCGTGCGCACACTGCTAACTTTAAACTATCAGGCCGAAACTCACAATCGTTGGTTCGTTTATTTTAAGTAACCAATCTAGAAAAGATGAAGCATGAAAGATGCTGCCACATGAAATCAGCTGTTGAAGCAAAGCTTTTCATTGCCAGTTTTCACTTTTATGAACTTAATTAAAACGTTTGATTTCAAATACATCATATAACTGTTACGGTCCTGGGTCAGAGACTCAGTGTGTTATTTTTTTATTTTCATCATCATCATCATTATTATCATCATTAATATTGATCTTGCTGCCCGGTCGTGTCCCTCTGTGTTCCCTTTGTTCAGATCAAGTCTGCGTCTCTCTGTTATTCTTCCCGTCTCATGTCGGTGTGTATAGTTTTGCTTTCCCTTGTCTTATGTGTGATTCCTCCCAGCTGTGCTCTGCTCCGGTGTCCCATTCCCTGCTTATCCCTCAGAGTATTTTAGCCCTGTGTTTCGTCCTCGCTCCACGCTGTGTGCTTCTCCTTCCATGCGTCCCTGAGATTGCTGTCCGTAGTTTCCAGGTTTCCCGTTGTCTTTGTTATTAGTTTCTAGTTTTGGTTTTGTAAAATGATGCTACTGCGATGAAGCAGCCTCTTTTAGTTTATTCCTCTGAGTGTTTTGCATCCTGCCTGTCACACAGCCGTATCAAGACAATAACATCATCGCAACAATTTGTATTGATTGTTTTAGTCACCATTTAACTGTCGCTCTGGAAATGAGCTTCGATTTCTTTTTAAGAACAAAATAGATTGAAAAAATTTGAATTGCATGATAGGAAGTGCATGCTGCAACAACTGAATATCAACTCAAACCAATATGGACAATAAAACAACGTGTGAAGTGAACGGGGAACAAAGGGGGACGAGGATACAGCTGACTGATATATGCAGGGTTGGTTAATCCACAAAAGGGTTAGCTAGGCTGCCAGAGGCGAGAGCACTCACTGCACCAACTGTTTGCTACAAAACCATGTGCCGAATGAGGCCCATATGAATGCTACAGCTTTCCTTCTAAATAGGCAGGAGCTGGAACAGGTCAGCAACTGGTTTGAAGGTCACTGGTTCAATCCCCGACATTCTCCAGCCCATGTCTTGAAAGTGCCCTTGGCAAGATCCTGACATTATCCCCGGTGGAGTGTTCCAGTGTTTGTGTAACTGTTAGAAAAGCTTCTGTGTCCATGGATGAATGTGGCTCGTAGTGCAAAGTGCTGTTCGATGTTCAGCGAGAGCAGAAAAGCACTCCATATGTACAGTCCCATGCACCGCGTTATCCCCTGACAGTCACTGTCAGGCCTGAGACTTTGCTTTAAAAAAATCTTTGATAGCAACAAATTATTCTGGCACAACTTCACCTACTTCCAAGGTTCATGGAGACAAACATCGGATGACGTGAAGGCTCCAGGATACTTAAAGCAAGAGGAAACAGCTTTATCAGGTGACCAGCGCTTTCCGGGGTCTGGCCTTTAAAATCTTTGGGCAGAGCGAACCAGCCCAAACTATTCATAGATCTGGAGTGTTAGTTGGTACAGAGCGAGTATTATGATGGTATCACTTTGATCTCAGAGACTATTTTCTACACTTTTACAAAGTGTTGCTCTCAGGTCGGCACAGATATCTGTTAAAAACAAGCATCCGGTTACAGAACGTGGCTGCCATGTGACCTTTTTGAGTGTCTTCAGTCAACTGACAGTAAAATGTCCAGTTGCAGCAGAGCAGCTTGTGGTGATCCAACATAACCAGTCAAGAAAACCAGTGTTTGACGTTATGGCAGCTGTGACCAGTTGTATGTTAATTCGTGGAAGTAATTTATAGCGTTCAGCTCAAAGCAAGACGCACAATCAACTACATACTGGCTTAATGTCAAGATGAAAAAATGTCGAGTCATCTTCTTTCAAAGTGTATGCTGCAAATTAGGAGGCTGAGTAGCTTTGTCTAACCGGAATAAAGCGCATTAGTCACCAGATGACTCACCCACTCTAAGCTACAATGACTTCACATATAGTAAAACACTACGCTGTTTGAAAAGGGACACTGCTGTCTTTGTCTCAAAAAGGAAACACTGCAGTCAACTGTATGATACTATATGATCGGCTGATTATTTCTGTGGGAGTCTTTATTCTATTTATATGTATGTATTAATTTCGAAACCCCTACTTATGGATCAGGTTTAAAGAGTTTTGGGTAACTCGACTTCCAGTAGCTGTGTGTGTGTAGCTGTGTAGTGATTAGGGCTGATGTACATATTTAGGAACGGGGCTGTAGAACACATTAATGTGATGGAGGTCCAATATTGTTATTATTTTATTATCATTCGCTTTTTATGTTTTATCGATTGAAATTTACATGTTTCAGCTGGAATGATATTCGGAAAAAATGATAATTTAAAAAAATACGAGTTTTGTTACGATGAATATGAAGAGCTGACGTGATAACTGTATCGTGCAGTGTGTTCATGCTACCGAGGAGGCTTCGTAAACAACACAAATATGTGTACTGTCTCTTTAAGAGCTGTCAATATTCGCTCCTTGCTAACCTCTCGCTGTCTGTTATTTTCTGCAACAAGATGGCTGTCGCTCCCGAGAGCAGAGTCCTCACTTTCAGCGTTTTTAAATGGAGCTCTTACTCGTCTACATATTTACCTGAGTGAGTATCTTTCCCATCCTCTGGACCAGCGTATGCATTAGGTTTTGCGGTGGAAGGTGGTCTTTTGTCATCTCGGCGCACTTGTGTTTCTTCCACCCTGCGCGACTGGCCTAGCTTGTCTGCGAGCAAGCTAGCGCTAGCTACCGTGTGGGGCGTTTGGTTTCGGATATTTAGCCGCCCGATAATGATAATGTTGTTTTTCCGCTAAACGTTTGTTGCAAGCAATAGCTTACGATGTACTTTCTGTGTGATGAAATGACGCTCAGTAATTTCTGTGAAATGTGTGGGCAACTAAGGGACAGTTTCCCACTTCAGTGTAGGATATCAATTGGAGCGTTATCTCAAAACGTAAACAAAGCAACTGAATGGTGTATTCTTCTCTTATAGTTATATTATTCTAGAGTGACAACCCCGAAAACTTGGCATTGGAACACGCCCAGATTATTATTTGTTACTTCCGTTGTCACAGCTGTATAATATTTTACGCTTTGATTACGTAGTGTACACTTCGGTATCTTAATACGTGAAAAACGAACGTCCACGTTAGCTAACTGGACTCCAGAGCTGAAGTAGGCAACTAGCTGTTGTTATCTAACCATAGAGCTTTGCTTTAGCAGCTATGCTAATGAGCTTGGTTATAGGCTACCTGAAACTGTTGCAACGAAAGGAAAACTTACTTGTCGCTCACGCCAGCACCCATGTTTTAATCTAATATAAACGAAGTCACCCATAGTTCCGCGGCTTTCGCCTGTTGCTGGTTCAGCACTCAGCAAACAGTTCAGCAGTAGCTGACTTAATGCTAGTTGGCTAACAACAACAGTTACCTAAATGAGCTTTCTAACAGAATGTAGCGTGACTACAAGAAAGTAGTTTTGTTATGTGATAAATGTACTGTCATAAGCTTCCAGGACACACAGACCTGTATTCGGCCCAACCTTGCACTGCTGTCTTTCCGCGTTTTCTGCTCACTTGGTGGGATGGTATTCCACAGTGGGTAAATACTTGTCTCTTTATTTTGTTTAGGAATATCTTGGTGGATAAACCTAACGATCAGTCCTCCAGGTGGTCTTCTGAGAGCAACTATCCTCCACAGGTAGGTTCATTTCTGGTTAAGATGAGCTTTAATTTTGTTGACCTGGAACAGCAGCTGTCCATGAAAGCCGTGATTTGTGTAGGTTCATAGGGTCACAGTTCATGGGTAATTGGCTTGGCTAATTAATTAACATTAATATTTTAGAGATGGGTGCATCTTGTGAAGGTGCATAAACAGGAAACTGTGCAGTCTGCACAGAGAGGCCAATGGGATTGAGAAACCCTTTGCTTTACTGGGAATGCTCTTTGGGAAATTTTGACATTTTAAGATGGGGCATTTGAAAATATGTCAATCACACTTCTGCGTCACGTCTGTGTTATTACTGATACAATAACCAGTACTCCATTTTCCCATTTTCTGTAACCTTCTCACCAAAAAAGTAACTACATGTCAGGTCACCGTACCTCAACAACTTTAACGGTTTGGCGGGTACTTGAACGTGTCAAGTAAAATTAAGTGAAACATTCCAAAAATGATCATTAATAACAGTGTAATGTAGTCAAAGCTTAGCTGTGTTGGGAAGTTTGTAAGGGAAAATCTACCTGAAAAAGAAAGTGGAAGGTGTGGGTGCTGCCTCACCTTTGCCTTCTCTTCCTGTGTGCCCACCTTTTGTTTGTTTGTTTGTTTGTTTGTTTGTTTGTTTGTTTGTTTGTTTGTTTGTTTGTTTTAAACAGGTAACACTTGTGGGAATTCTTCCTTTGCATTTAACTTGATGGGTTTTCATCAACTTCTGTAACTCTACTTGAACACTTACATTCTTTGGCTCAACCTTGCTCCAGCTGTTGCTGGTAGACCATCATTCATCATGTCTGGTGCTTTTCCTCCTTATTATAATAATAATAATAATAATAATAATGGATTGGATTTATATAGCGCTTTTCAAGGCACCCAAAGCGCTTTACAATTCCATTATACATTCACTCTGTTAGACTTATTTTTCTTGCAGGTGTGAATTCTCAACAGTTTATGCCGTTTGTGTTTTACAGTTTAATAAAAATGAATCCAATGCTGTTCAGTAGAACTATTAATGTTTATTTACACAGTGTTGTTTTCTAACTGAATGGTAAAGTCATGTGTAAAGCATATCTATGCTTTCAGTTGTTTGGGGGGGTTGGCCTCGCTTACAGTGTCTTGCTGGGCTTGTTTATATTTGAGTGCTCAGTACATGGAATATCTCAAGGCTGACCTTGATCTGCCTGAATGTAACATGGTTTTAAGTCAGGCCTCAGTTACTCAAGTTGATGTAAGAGTAGTGAGTGGATTAAAAGCTTCTCAGCAAGTGTGAATGTGCCTAAATGTGATATTTTAAAAAAGTCAGTTATACACAAACTAACTGAAATAATAATTCAAAGGGTTGGACAAAGATAAGAAACATTAAGTGAATGTTTGTAATTCATAGTAAGGAGATGAGATGCAGCTCTGTCATCAGTTTTTACTTTAGGTCCAACAAATGTATCAATGTTAACAAAAAGGACGTTTATTTTGTCGATTACAAATAAGATGATAATAAAAAAGTGAACAGGAATTGTCTTGATATAAGAAAAACCTAAAAAAAAACCCAAATAGTAAAGTTTTAATACCAGATGAGACAAATATGACATTTTTGGCAAAAACGATTCTATGTTTGGGCAGAATGAATGCCAGTATCTAAATTTCGCATGTGAAGCATCATGGTCTGGGTCTATTTCAACTAGGGCTGTGCGCTATGACCAAGATCTCATATCCCGATAGAAGACATTTATCGCCCCGACAACGGTATATGTATCACAAAATTTCACATTTTCTGTAAATTCTGCGGATCTCAGGCAGCTCGACTTGTGCAAAGTGTTTTCAGCTGGGCGTCGTGTAGCTGGAGTCGAGTGTTTTGACTGTAACGGCCGCCATTTTCTTTGTATTTACTACAAGCGTGCTCTAACCTTTGAGTCTGAGGTTTATTTTGAGCACCTGACGGCTCTTTGTTGCTTCTCATCCGTAAACTCCCTCACATGATTCTTGCGTAGGTGTCAGAAAAGGTTTGTCGTGTTTGAGTCTGAGGTAGGGCTGTTCGATATAACGATATATATATCGGGATATGAGATTTTGGTCATATCGCACAGCCCTAGTCTGAGTTGGGGTTCGTTTTCCTGCATAATTGTACAGTTTTCTGGTCCGTGTCAGACATAAACAAACCATATGTTACAGAGGGAGCCCCTCGTTTAGGAGTAAGGTTAGAGAACTTTAAGGAATGAAT
>NW_005187523.1:479897-484242 GCF_000239375.1 Pundamilia nyererei
TTAGGAGTAAGGTTAGAGAACTTTAAGGAATGAATGTAGCCACTACGGTGACCATCAAAACCATGAAAAAAACAAATGATAGCTTAATATGAAACGACAGACGTTTTCATATCGTCTTTAGATATATGTCGTTCCTTAAATCGAACAGCCCTAATTTTAACTATGGCCTGGATGACTGAGAGCCTACACAGGCGATGTAGATAAGCTACTCTTAGCTACTCTCTTATTTCCCAGGGGGTTACCACAGTGCACGGATCCCCATTTCACACCAAATACAACCTTCCCATTTATCCAGGTTTGTGACGGGTCCTCGAACAGCAGCACGACTGCAGGAGGCTTCGTTTTTAAGGCTTCAATTCCAAAGAGTTCACTAACTTTATCTTGCAGCTGTATGAGGAGGTTCCACCTAGCAGTGAGCAGCAACAGCAACTGTTTACGTTCACACTTCTGAAAGAAAAAGTTTGCCTTCCTCTCTCTTGAACTCATTGACTCCCTTTGACAACACCGTCATAGATAATGTTGCACGACTTTGAGGTTAATTCTGAAAGTTTGCATTGACTGACAAGAGGAAGTGAAACATTGCAAAACAATGGTTAACCACTCACTTGGAGGACTGAGCACCCCAGACTCAAAATACTCTGTTTCTAGTACAGCAGCTGGGTGTTACGCAGGCTTCACAAATTCTAATAATCCTGCAGCTCAGGTATGTCCTTTATGCTTTAAATGAAGGAAAACTGCAGGAATCTGCCTGTAATTTAGAGTAGGAGTAGGCGGTGTTTGGATGGTAGAAAACTGCTGGTTAAACAATTGATTTGTCAATTTAAAGTAACAGTTCCCCATGAGAAATGATGCAGAACATTTCTTTCCATTTTTTATAAGACATGGAGCATAAACTAAACAGTTTTGGGGCTTGGGGGGCATTCTGTCCTCCCCCTGGGAGATTGCATCCTTGCCGATGGGATCTGTTCATAAAGAAAACAACACTAACATTGTTCATTTGTGCTGCTTCTGAAAACCATATGATCGAATCCCAGAGTGGAAGCATTTTCACACGAATCCACACTGACAGCAGCAGGTCGTGTAGCTCACCGTCCACAGGGAAACCTTCAGCGTTGGGATACGTTTTTAACCCTTTAAAGCCGGTCAGAGCAGCACGCTCAGTTTTGCGTGACTATTTTTAAATCCCTGTAGCACTGCAACCACGTAAGCTAGCGCAATAATTTTTTTTGCATATGAAACTGGAGGAGTTGTACTTACATCTGATGCCATCAGCTTGTCCTCGGTCACAGTTTCCTTTCACATATAGCTTTGCAAAAACTGCATAAAAAGCACTTGCAGCAACAAAAACATAATATTCCAGAAACGGGTTTTGCCGATCCGATCAGCTGTTCGTAACACTTCCTACGTCCATCAGCGTGAACTATCGCATGTCCACCATGACCTGCCCGAAACCGGAAGTGATGTCATTTTGTGGATTTTTTTTTATTTTTTATTTTTTTTTTGCAAATTTGCATTATAATATTTATTTTCGTTTTTCCTGCAGTATATAAAAATTGGTGTATTTCAAAAATAAAACTATGAAGACTCTTAAAATAAATTTCCTGTGGTGGGAAACTATTTTGTGCAACTTTTAACTTTTTTGTATTTACAGTTTTGAGGGATAAGTTTTTGTAGTTTTTCGCAATTTATGTAATTACTATGTACTTAATGCAGACATATTATTAAAATTTGGGCTGTAATGGTTGCAACTTGAAATGCTCCCAAAAATGGCCCCACAGCATGTAAAAATATAATATAAGCTCTGGTGGACTTGGTTCTATGGCAGGTCTTAAAGGGTTAAATTCAAACTGGTGTCATTGTCCAAAACATGACGTTCAAATCAGTAGTGTACCCCCACCTCCATCGACTAATTAAAAAACTGTGTGCCAAATTACTGGTGAGTAAATTATAACCTTGGATGTGAGTCGTCACGGGAGGGTGATGGGAGGAGCCCATTGTTTCATCACACGTTGTCTCATTACAAACACAAAATGGAAAGTCAACTCAGTGTTGCTACTTTTTTATTTACCGTAAAGGTGGGGAGTTTGTGTGATTCATTAATGCTTCATTTCAGATTGATATTGATGCTTTCACAGCGGATGTGAACATGTTGGTCTCTGTGGATTTAAATGTTTTCACATTTCCTGTTTAATCGGTGCTGTGGCCTGTGGCCATGGGTGGATTGTCATTTGATGTCTTGGCTTGTTAGAGCACCAGTGACATGTGGATGCAGTTCATAGTGTGTGCTGCCACTTGCCTGATGCTGTAGTCGTTTAGATAAGGAGAGAATCCCTTCACAGCGACGGGGCAGGCATAATTGCAGGCAAATTTCCTGGAGCTCTCTACAAGCACTAAATACGTCATAACTCTGTTCTGTGCTTTCAGTCTGTTTCACCTGTCTTGATCTCTTTCCACAGTTTTTAATCTTAAAATTGGAAAGGCCAGCAATTGTTCAGAGCATCACCTTTGGGAAATATGAGAAGACTCATGTGTGCAACTTGAAGAAGTTCAAAGTGTTTGGTGGGATGAGCGAAGAAAACATGACCGAGCTTTTGTCCAGGTGAGATGCCCCTGTAGCTTCAGGGAGACATGTTTCTGTGTTTGTCTGGTCCTGTAGTGTCTTTATTGGTAGACACAATACCAGGAGAATGACAGTGCCACCAGAAGTGCTCTCAATTGTGGCTGTCGAGACGACTTCTAGTTGACAGAAATTCACTGGTTGAACAGATTTTTTTTTTCTAATTGTCTTAAGTAATAAATTGCCTCAGGTGTTGTGTTGAATTTGAACTTCAATAAATACAAATTCAAAGAACAGAGGATTGTAAGTAGTTGTAAATGTGCAACTTCAATTGTTGCAAATTGTTTCTGGAGAACCTGCAACTGGCAAATGAGTCCATCCAGCTGAAGAGCTGCATTAGCAGGCTGCATGTTTGTTAACAGCCTGAACTGCAGCTGCAAGGCCACACATGAAGTCTAGTTAGCTGCCAGAGCTGGAGGGCTGTCCAGCAAATGGATTCAGTCGGTATCTCAACTCACCAGTAGGATTTGTGAAACAGCTGTGTCATGTTGATTGTCTTTCTCCATCTGCCAGTGGCCTTAAGAATGACTACAACAAGGAAACGTTCACCTTAAAGCACAAGATCGACGAGCAGATGTTCCCCTGCAGATTTGTCAAAATAGGTGAGAGCAGTTTGGCACGCTTTGTGTTGTCATGTGTTTGTTGCTGTTAACACTTCTTACCACTTGTTTAACTTCAGTGCCTCTGATGTCTTGGGGTCCGAGTTTCAACTTCAGCATCTGGTACATTGAGCTGCATGGAATTGAAGACCCAGATGTGGTGCAGCCCTGCCTTAACTGGTATAGCAAGGTAGGCCTCAGCCTGGATGTTAGAGGGGTGGGGCAGAGGTGGAAGAGTGGATTTGCCTTCCTGCGTAATATCAGCTTGAATGAAAACTTCTGGGACGTCAGAGGTGCTGATTACATTTGGAAACCCACAAACTCAGTTTGTCTCTGGGACAGTTTCTTTAATTGCATTCACATAGCTTCACTTCTGTCTTAAATTCATGTGTTGGATTCCATGTAATTTATGAATATCGTAGTTTATTACTTAATTACAAAAGATGCCTTTCAAATGTAAACAAAGAAAAACCTGCTTTTATCTGCTGATTCGAGTTTAGGCTTAAATTTATGCTCTAATCCTGTAAAGGCAAAGAGCTGCAGTTTCTTTTGGTTTCTCCTGCTGGTTGTCTGTCTCTGGACATTTCCCGTGATGTCTCCAGTGTCGGTTGTTGCCATTTGCTTCCACACACATTAGCAGACTCATTGCAGTTTGCGTTTGGTTAGGACTTTAGATATTTTACATGAGACAAATGAACTTTTTCTCAGTCCTCCTCCTCTGACGATGTAGCAGAGCCAAGCTGGCAGGCTCCTTTACTTTTGTTGTCTTAAAATATCTCCAGACTGCTGACAATTCTCATCGTCCGCCTACCTGCTCACATGAGTTAATGTTGCTGTAAAGTGGTATCGTGTGGTCTGTGCTGTACATGTGTTGCTAGCTTAAACTTGCATATGATGGAGCCGGGACATTATACCCGTGCTTCTTACGACCACATCATTTCTTGTATATTTTACTACAACATGAAGAATATAAAATAACTGTACCTGCTACTGTTCGAGTTAACCAGCAGCGGCCGTGTTCTGATCAGGGAGGTTCCTACAAACAAAGAACTAACAAACTGCTGAAATGTGTGGTGCTTTTGGATTAGTGACTAACATTAACAGTGCTAACACAAGCCATTCCTTCCCT
>NW_005187523.1:485608-487050 GCF_000239375.1 Pundamilia nyererei
GCTTGAGTTCATATACGTGTGAAGGCAGCATAATGTAAAATACTAGACTGGTGGCATCATGCGCTGCGTTGTTTGTTTTTAAAAAAAGCTTTGAGGCGTAATACTCAACCTACAGTGTCATTTGGTTTCACACGTGTTTGATAGACCCGATGCTGAGTCGGGTGGGGTCCAAGCATTCGTGCAGTGATTTGAACTCATCAGTTTGCTCTCCATCATGTCCTTATAGTACCGAGAACAGGAAGCCATCCGCCTTTGCCTGAAGCACTTCCGACAGCATAACTACACAGAGGCCTTCGAGTCGCTGCAGAAGAAGACTCGAATAGCTCTGGAGCACCCCATGCTAACCCACCTGCACGACCGACTGGTGCTGCAAGGAGACTTTGATGCCTGTGAGGAGCTGATAGACAAAGCTGTGAGAGGTATGCAGCCATAGTGTTTGTTCTGACTGAGAGAAATGCTCATGGGATTACGCTTGTTTTCTTTCTCATATTTGATTCATGTGTCCTCTTGCTAGATGGCTTGTTTAACCAGTACATCAGCCAGCAGGAGTACAAGCCCAGGTGGAGTCAGATCATCCCCAAATGCAACAAAGGTACAAGCGCCCAAGAAATCAACCACGACGACATGAACAGTGAGCCCATCTTTCCAGTGGGAAATGTTCCCGCTTATCACACATTTCAATACATGCTGACAACTTTGCCACCTGTCTAAAGCAGCGCTGTCTTTCTTGTCTGTTTGCTGCCCCGCCCATCCCTTCGCTCCACCCCATTTTGCCTGATCCACAACTCACCTCTCTGCTTCGTCGTCTGTCCCCCCCACGCTCACACTCCATCTTTGTCTTTTCCATCCTCTTTTCTCTTTGCAGGTGACGGTGACGACAACAGGCCGGGGATGAGGGGAGGACATCAAATGGTCATTGACGTCCAAACTGGTGAGACTCACACAGCGCACTGTTATGACTTGGCTATGACTCACGTCCTCCTATGCACACTGAGCTCTGCTGCCGTTTAATCAAATGAACCCTCCACAGTTCCCCCACCTCGAACGTTCTCCCTCCAACCAAACCGTTCTATTTGTAAAAACACATTAATCTCGGCTTTTGTTTCGACAGACGCACCGCTGCTTTTTAATGAATTAATTTATTTTAACCCTTGGATCTGACAACATTGTTGGCAGTGTACTTCCCTGCTGGCTGCCAGGAAAAACAGAAGCCTGCATTGTTAGTGTGTGTATGTGAGACTGAGTGATGCAGTGTCTGCAGCTCGTGTATGAGCTGGGAGAAGGCAGCATCTCTGCTCTGCATCAGGCAGCACACACTGACCTCTGTGTCCCACCACAGGAGTCGTGGTGCAGGACTTCCCAGTGATTTCTCTGTCCGGTGCCTGATATCGTTTACATTCTCGTAATTAGTGTTATTTTATTTTATTTAGAATTTCTTGTCA
>NW_005187523.1:488203-491869 GCF_000239375.1 Pundamilia nyererei
AGCGTAAAATGAAACTATAGATGTTTTTGTATCGTCATCTGATATATATCGTTACATCGAGCAGCCCTAGTTAATAATGTGATTAACAAAATACAAACTAACACCTGAAACATGTCAGTGGAAACCAGTTTGTCTTATGCTGAGCTGAGGATGTCAGCAGCTCTCAGCTCCCACGCCAGCTGGTCGAAGTTTGCATTGCAAACATGGTGCCAACCAAACTAAACCAATCATACTCATGTCATGCTAGCTGCCTTCATCTGACAAGACCTGCAGTCAGCAAAAAGATGGACTGACAGGAGGCACGGAGGCTGTTTTTGCAGAAATGTTGATTTGCTCTGTAGTTTTAGCTCGGCCTCTAGATGATGATACAAAATAACATTTTTGTTATGGACTTTCAAATGTTGCTTTATGGCAGAATTATTAATTATTGGATATAATTACATATA
Organism: Pundamilia nyererei; assembly: GCF_000239375.1. Classification (NCBI taxonomy): domain Eukaryota; kingdom Metazoa; phylum Chordata; class Actinopteri; order Cichliformes; family Cichlidae; genus Pundamilia; species Pundamilia nyererei. Next base: position 488,650 of record NW_005187523.1, read on the forward strand.
TTTGCCTCATTCAAAGTGCTCATTTGCAGCCGTTTCCAGGCTTATGTACACTCGGTCATATACATCATATACTGCCACAGATGCTGATATGCTTAAAAAGAACTTGAATAGGGGATTTCCACTTTATATGAAGCAAACACATCATGATCTCATGGTGAAACCAGTGTTTTATAAACACCCTGCTCATATATTCCTTTTCTCTCCCATCACCTTTGTTATGTTCTTGCTTAATCGCCCTTCTGGCACAAAACGGGCTTTTTAACAAAGCTGTTGCTTCACGAGCTGCGTATTTACCTCCACACAGTGTGTCACTTCAAAGGGGGAATGTGATCTGAAAGCACTTTAAATCCCAAATTCCTGCTAATCCTTTACACAAATCAACCGATTGTTGGTCGTTTCCAGTGACTCATAATACTTTGTGTCTTTACAACTCATTCTCGCAGCTTCCTACATCTCCCATCTGCCTGAGCTACACTGGCCTGAATTTGACCCAAACAAAGTTTCACAACAGAGAGAGCGTTTTAAAGAGTCATGCTACATTGCAACGCGCCATCTCTCGGCTTGCTTGTCAAATCATGGAAAATGTAGCTTTAGCTTTCCCCTGTAAGCGAAAGCATAAATCATCTCAATTTTGCATGTTGGCATGCTGACCCCGTCTGACCGAAGAGTCCGCTGTGCAGAGTAGACCACCGTTTGAACCCCCACCACCATGTGTTATTGATAAAACGTAGTTCTGAACAGAGACTTGTGATGGTGGGTGCTGTGAACTGCAACGTAATATCTTTTCTGATTTTATGTACAATAAGAAAACAGATGCTTATTTAACCTCCTAGGACCATCCACACATGTGGACGTCACATTTTGGGACGTCTAGGCCAAAATACTTAATTTCTCTCTACAAGGGCCTGACATCCACTTACGAGGACATCATGCTGCCACTGTTCTATCAAAATTTGAAACAAATGTCCTCATATGTGGATCTCATTTTTCTCAGAAACAAAAATTAGGTAAAAATCTGGTGATGCTTTGTTTTTACATTCTTTAGGTCCCAATCAGCCCAAATAGCAAAGACACATTCAAAATGCTGCCATGAAAGAGTTCGGGTCGTAGGAGGTTAAGGGAAAAACAACAACCTTCTTTGCAGGAGCATGGTTACAAAAGGCTCAGTGCTGGTCATTTCTAACCCACAGAGACGGTGTACCTGTTTGGAGGCTGGGATGGGACGCAGGATTTGGCAGACTTCTGGGCCTACAGTGTGCAGGAGAACCAGTGGGCCTGCATCTCCAGAGATACAGAGAAAGAGGTGATCAAACACTCACCAGTGTCTTCTGATTGTTTTTGACTAGAAAAGAAAAATCACTGTCTGTGCATGTTAGACACACGTGTAAGCATGTCTCCTGTGTAACAGAGTGGTCCGAGTGCTCGCTCATGCCACAAGATGTGCATCGACTCACAGCGGCGACAGATCTACACGCTGGGCCGTTACCTGGACTCCAGTGTCAGGAACAGCAAGTCGCTGAAGAGCGATTTTTACCGCTATGACATAGACGCCAACACCTGGACGCTACTAAGCGAGGATACGTCGGCCGACGGAGGGCCAAAGTTGGTGTTTGACCACCAGGTAGCTGCAAAGGCAAAACGATCTCTTACACTCCACTTTCCCTCCATATTCAACATCCCTGTCCCGTCCATTCACCGTTCTTCCTCTGTAGATGTCGTAAACCTTTAAGCCGTCCTCCTCCTCCTCTGTCTGCCGATAACTCGACCTGACCTGTCCCTCTGAGTTAATCATTATCAGTCCTGTTCCTTCCTGTCACTTCCAAAAACAAAAATCTTCAACTGTGTCACCTCCAGCTGCTTTTTGTTAGTGCCTCCGTCTCCAAAGCAAACATCATAACAGGTCTCACCATCGTCTTGGGCACCTTCCCTTTGACTCTTGCTGCTAACCTTCTGTCACACATCAGACCTGACACTCAGCTCCACTCACCCCCGTCAGCTGCTTAGTTGACTCCAGTTCTTTAAATACGTGTACTCACTGCATCTTCCTCGTGTTTGTCCATTGTGTCCGAACACTGTCGGACACAACAGGGGCCTCCACTCCTGAACCAACAGGAGGTGAGATGGAGGGGCGGTGTCTGAACCTGGCTTAAGTTTACCAGCTCAAGGAGAAGCCTTACCTTAGCTGATTAGGAAATCTTTAGTTTTAGCTCTAAATGTCTTTAATTTTTGTTCACACATTTTAAAACATTTCCAACCTTCATGTACGTGGAGTAAAAGTATGTTTGCACTAGGTGTTCACCCCGTGACGTATAGATAAATACAACTCTTGTATTCGGTGCATCGTTTCCTTGCGTACGAGACAAAAGGATTCAAAAATGTTTTCATCAAACCTGCACATAAATAAAGACCACAGGGGGAAAGGGTAGGTGCACCTTGTGTAGTTTCCTTGTGTATGTCAGATAAAGGAAAGTGGCACAGCTAATGTTAAATATACATTGGTTTCATTTCACTGCTGCGTTGGTTTGAAAGGGCTTAGTCTTGCTGCCACTTTTAGCTCCAGCAGAAGTCAACTTCAGACCTGGCTAAGCCCAAGCTGAAAAACACGAGCAGCTCTTTGTGGTCATACTCTGTAGCTGCTGCTGGCGTTCATGTTTGTTTGATCGACAAAGCTGTGACGCACACGTGACCTCACAGCAACAGTGGAGACTTGTCTGTGCTGTGCCCTCCTCACTCTTTGAGAGGCAGCGTTTAGATGCTGCAGCTTAACTATGTTTAACATCATCCAAAAGATGTCACCTTAGGGTTGGGGTGAAACTAAGGCAGATGTTTGTCACTTTGGACCAGGGCTGTTGCTGGCGACCAAGAAACGTTCAGGCATCAAGTTAAACTTGCAAACCAAGAGCATTTTAAACCATTTTCCACATTCTTGCTGCTTCACAGCGCAGCATCCTGCATTATCAACATCACATGTTCTACTAAAATATGATATGAAAGTGTGTTACTACAGAAGAGCTTAACTTATTATTAAAATATACCAAATATAGATCTGAATTAGGGCTGAACGATTATGGAAAATAATCTAATTGCGATTTTTTTGCCCCAATATTGCGATTGCGATGCGATATGCGATTATTTTTTAAGGTCTTTGTCTTCTGTATTATTAAACAAAGACAAGCAATACATCTTATAGTATGGCCAATACTATATTACATTAATTTTA
>NW_005187523.1:493467-517932 GCF_000239375.1 Pundamilia nyererei
ATCTGGTGGCAGATGTCTGCATAACATTTAGGACAATAATTGACCAGCATTGGGCATCAAATTTAAATTTCAACAGTTAGTTAAACGACTCGTAAGAACAGCAACGAGCAATCGAGTAGTCGTGTAGTCGCACACATCCCCACTTTGGACATTTGTTAGGCAGAATGATTTTAAAGCGGAGTCGTGTCCAAGAAAACACAAGGCAGTTAAAAAGCTTCAACTCAAAAAAACAAATGGGGAAAATGTAATGAAGGAAGCTTTGATTTAATCTGAAGCATTTAAATCAAAGTAAATTAGTTTCAGCTCAAAGATGCATTTTTATTAACAGTGACAAACTGCTCTTCCTGCAGATGTGCATGGACTCTGAGAAGCACATGATCTACACGTTTGGGGGTCGGATCCTGACGTGTAATGGAAGCGTGGATGACAGCCGGACGTCGGAGCCGCAGTTCAGCGGCCTGTACGCCTACCACTGCCAACTGGGGACGTGGAGCCTCCTGCGGGAGGACTCGTGCAACGCTGGCCCAGAGGATGTTCAGTCCCGTATCGGGCACTGCATGCTCTTCCACACTGTGAGTGCGTCATTGGATCTATTTCTGAGGACAATCCCGTCAGCGACTGACTTTAATGTTGGCCATTATTTCTGTTTCTTCGCCAGAGGAACCGCTGCCTCTACGTGTTTGGTGGTCAGAGGTCAAAGACGTACCTCAATGATTTCTTCAGTTACGATGTGGATGGAGATCACGTAGAAATCATATCTGATGGCACCAAGAAAGACTCTGGGATGGGTAAGAACATCTCATACTAGATGATGAGGTCCGCTGGTTTATAGAGCTGCACACAGGGAGAGACGACACAGATTAAGCTATCAGTAACAACAAATACAGGTGGCCTGTAATCATCATAGCGTATTTTCAGACCTCATCAGTTTTTTACACTGCCGGGTTTCAAAAGTGGTGATTTAGATTTTAGTGGTGTCCCTCATCAGTCACCGAGTGTCAGCTCGACTCGGTTCACTTGAACAGCGTAGCTGGTACCAGGTATTATCACTTACTGAGAAACCCTGAAAACCAAGTTGGAAAAGGAGCATTCGCTGTTTTCTATTAGAGGAATCACAGATCCTGTATTCAGGGCAGTGCTCTACTTTAAGCGTATATTAAGGGTTTGTCCCGACCCTGAAAACGAGGCGCTACTGAACACATCCCTGGAAACAAATATCACCCTTTTATTAAACTAGCTCGCTAGCTTCAGTTCTGAAACGTATTGATAAATTCATACTAAAAACCTACAGCTTTGTTTGAGAGCACTCCTCTCGTGGTAGATATTCATTTGCACGTTTGTGGTAGCTGCCTCGTAGTCTTCTGGGCTCTGTTTGACTCGGCTACATTAACAATATGATAAAATGATCGAGGCTAATAGATTCTGTGAGCTATCAGAACAGAGATGACGATTGTCTGGTTAAGGAGCTCCTCCACTCTTCAGACACTTCCTGCCAGATCGACTAAAATGTCTGCTACAGTCTCAGCTTCACCTCAAAGCCAGTATAAATAGACCTTGTCTACCCACCACTTACCTCTGTCTTACCCTGCTGGAGCTATCATCAAATCTGTATGATTTGATGAAAAATGTGAGCAGGAAAGAACCGAAAGGATTTGATTATGAAGCCAAACACGTCTCATGTTGATGTGAGCTCAGCACTGAAACGCCAGCTTGTCCTGTTGTGCTGACTGGTAACTGTCGACTATAACAGATGTAGTTTGCAGGGTGAAGCTAACACATTCGGTTCTTGAAGTTGTTGGAGGTTTTTTGCTTGTTTGGTTGGGGGTTTTTTGAGGGCGGTGCAGGCAGGTCGTGTTGGTTTGTGTGTTTGCTGATGTTTGTTGAGCTGATAGAAACGTTGCATTTACGATGACCTGACAAACAGAAAACGTCACTCCCTTCATGCACGCTCCTCTTCGGTATCGCCAACTAGATGCTGCAGTCGCAACTTCTGCACTTCTTGCAGTGTTGTGCCAAAACTCCAAACCGGCCGACCCCTGACTGCGACTCTTCATCTGTGTTTGTGTGACATCCGCTGCTGATTCGTACCTGAACACACCTGCCTTTCATAAGGCCCAGTGACCTGAAAGAAGTCCAGTCAAAAGCCAAAGTATACGAGCCTGTTTAAGGAGTACAAAGTACAGATATGTGTTTAAAAATTTAAGGAACAAAGGTATAAATAACTTATATTATTACTACTCATTGACCCAGCATTGGCTCCCCTCACAAAGCTTTACAGTCTGTTGCTCTGTCGGAAATATCATTAATAATTCATTAAACACACATTGGTTGAGTCGATCAGTTGAATTTCACACATTTAAATGGTAATTTTCCAGAAATGAAATCAGCACATCACCACAGCATCTCATCCTGAGTCAACTGAGTGCTGAGCTGTCAGCAGCTTATTTCATGCTCTGCCCATCGTGTGGACGATTCAGGGAGGGAAAAGCAGCCGTGCTGACAGTGGAGTCACGATTCCATGTTGCTGCTGTGAGCTGAGCTGTGGCTACTGTTTCTACTGGACATTAGATTGACCTGCCAGCGTCATAACGTGTGAACCTTTTGTTATAGCTGACCCAGAACTCCGCATTTGTGGTTTTAATTGAATTCCTGATTTTATGAAATGGCGCAGTATGAAGATGTAAACAATGTGTGCTTCAGGCCTGCAGGCAGACTCGAGCTCCTCGTTAGGATTTCATATCATAACCGTGCACAGTTCCTCCTGTGCTTCGCTCTAATCATTGATCTGCAGAGACCCCGCCCCCGTGCTGTTTTAACCTGGCTCGATCCTTTAGCCCGCTGTAATCGTAGAAGATCAACCGTGTGTGCTGGGATGTCTGATCACACCGAGCTGCATTTGCATGCTGTTCATTGTTTCTTTCTGTGTCAGTCCTTGTTGCCATGGTGCTCGTTGCTATGTTATCGAGTAGTTTTCTTTGATAGCCCCTAACGCTGCCGCTTTCTTTCATTTTGTGGAGACAGAAGTTTTGCTATTATCAGCTTGAAACCCTGACCTGATTTAGCTAAATCAGACCTGCAGGTAAATGTGTTTGTCTTTGACCGTCTGTTTGCTCCGCTTGTGTATGCAGTGCCGATGACGGGCTTCACCCAGAGAGCCACCATCGACCCTGAACTCAACGAGATCCATGTCCTGTCCGGCCTCAGTAAAGACAAGGACAAACGCGAGGAAAATGTGCGCAACTCCTTCTGGATCTACGACATCGCCCGCAACAACTGGTAGGAGACGGAGAGATAAACACTCGCTTCGTCCTACTAAAAACTTCCTCTGATCATAACCACAACAACACTCACAGGAAGTACTTTCACACACCAGCTCTTTGTAGCCAAGATGTTCACCACAACACACAGCAGAGCATGCATGCAAACACTACTCGCATGAGCTTCGCACTCAACATTTCTATACAAATGTCAGCACTGCAGAGTATTTCACGACCTCTCCACACACAGCGCTGGTAATCCCTGAGAGGTGTGTGTGCGTGCGTGTGCGTGCGTGTGTGTGTGAGAACAGGCTGCAGGCCTCCGTGTTCCTGAACATTGAGTTCAGTAAATGTTCTTGTACTCTGTGTCCAGTGAAATCCTTCAGTGAGACACCTGCAGCATCGTGTGAGCGACTCCCATTTCTTTGAGACGGCCAACTTTTAAACGTTGGGGCGTAAACATTTTTCTTAACTCGATCAAATGGTTGTTTGAGGTTTCACACTTGGCTTTATGATTCAGGTTTAGGTTGGAGTTGTGGGTTAATGTGACTGGAAGGACTTGGACATGCAGTATTGTCAGTAATGCTTCTCACAAATGTGTGTTTGTGCTGTAACAAACAGTTGTTCCCGAGGGCTTCAGGAAGTGTTGTGTATCTTTACCGCTGATGTAAGTTGTGTGTGTGCTCCTGCTCAGGTCTTGTGTGTATAAGAACGATCAGGCAGTGAAAGAAAACCCAAGCAAGGCTCTGCAGGAGGAGGAGCCATGTCCACGCTTTGCTCACCAGCTGGTCTACGATGAGATGCACAAAGTAATGCACACTGTATTACACAAACACAGCCCAGCTCCCACTGCCCGTTCACACATCTGGCAACACGAAGCGCTTGTGTAGAATTTCAGTGATGGCAAAGTTGAAATGTTTACAGTAAAAAAACAAAAGTCAGTTAATGATGCTTTAAACTGTTTGTAGGTCGTCCCCTTTTCCTTAATAAAGAAGGAGAATCACTATGAACAAACAACTATGTCACTTGCAGAATGATTTTTTTGTTCTAAAACAATTTAGATTTACGCAGCATTTTTCCCTTTGACATTCTGACCGATGTTAACCTAACAACAAGTCTGAACTCTGACCTTTCTGAGACTTCCTGTGTAAACAGACAGCAGGTAAATGTGAAGGAAGTGTGGATTAACAGTGGAGTGGAACGAAGCCTAGTGCAGGCCTGGTTCGTTTGCATCGGGCCTACAGCTCGATCAGATCAACACGTATTTTAGAAGCTAAATTCAGATGAGAGCGGTGTGTTTTATTCACACGGCAGACAGCAACAGGCAGATTTATCTTGTGCACATATCTAAAACATACTAAAGAGTGAATGATAAATGTATCTTATCCTTGTTTGTGTGTGTGCAGGTGCATTACTTGTTTGGGGGAAACCCCGGGAAGTCTTGTTCTCCTAAGATGCGCCTGGATGACTTTTGGTCCCTCAAACTGTGTCGGCCCTCCAAGGAATACCTGCTCCGCCACTGCAGATACCTCATCAGAAAATACAGGTCTGTGCCTTTAAAAGCTACCAGCAGCCAGCAGTGTAGTCTATACCCTGAACCCTTTACCTTGGAGCAGTAATGCTCAGTAAGTATTCCACCTCTAAAGTGAACCGTTTATCAAGTTTAACGTGGAATCTTCTGGATTTCTCTCACGATCTAAATGATTTTATTATTGAGATTCTTCTTCTACTTTCATATTATTTCTTACTTCACATATAAGCTGTTTCTCACTCCCAGCCGGCTGCAGCAGAGAGCTGCCTCTTCATGAGCCCAGCACTCCTGGGGGGTTCTTCTTGTTAAAGAGGTTTTTTTCTTCCCGCTGTGACCAACGGGATAAACTAACAATAAATAAGATTTTTTTTAAATTGCTTCATTTATAGTTATAAAGTTATAAATTGGGGCAGCTTTTGTGACTGTGGTGACATGATTTGCATACGTAAAGTTAAAAAGAGTAAGTGTAACTGTAGCAGTAGCAATGCAGAGGTGCAGATCTGTGTGAGAAGGGATGAGTACTTCCTGTCTAGAACCTTTGACTTGACTCATCTGTGGGAATCTAGCATGCACTTAGTTGCTTTGCTTCTGTTGCCATCAAGTTGCCAGTAGCTGTAACTGCAGCCTCCTCTGTTGGTATTCATGCCATCACTGTGTGTTGGTTTCACAGGTTTGAAGAAAAGGCCCAGTCAGAGCCACTGAGTGCACTGAAGTATCTCCAGAACGACCTGTCTCTCACTGTAGACCACACAGACCCGGATGAGACCAAAGAGGTACAAGATTTCCCTTAAACGTCTACGTTTGTATACAATCCAGTCTTTTAATGCATTCATATATGTGCATATAATAAAACTGAGAATATTAAGTAGTGCTGTCAAAATTAACGTGTTAATATTAATCCGCCATCACGGGCAACAGGATTACAATTTTTAACACACCTGGAGTGCAGAGCGACTCAGAATCCCTGCAATGTTTCTATAAAGGCATTTCGGGCAGTTTGTCCAGTCAGCTTCGCACATGCGCACGGGGCAGCTGGTGTGTAGTGACGGCCAGCTGCACCAATCAACTCGATGTGGAAGATGATAAACGCGCTTCGGCCCTCTCCGTGGGAAATTTGAGCATTAAGAAAATAAGAGGGAACAGTCGACCCACATAAGGTATTTTGCACGTTGTGCAAGAAGGAATTCTGTTTTCACCGAAGCGCTTCCAGCTTAAAATATCACATTGACTCAAAGCACACGTTAGCCAGGATGCTGCTAGCACTTTGGCTAACGCCTCACCCAGCTTGGACACTCGCGGAGCATCGGGGCCTCAGGAAGTCGACCTCGGACACATCGACTGACGCCACGCGGAACAAACTGCAGACCTGTTAACATCACTGAGAACCTTCACACAACTTTGGTTCCTCGTTCAAGCACGTGAAGCCTCCCCAAGAGAGACAGAGAGAGGATACATGTTTACAGAGTTTGTACATGAACGTTCAACATGTTAGTGCGATGTTTGCCCTTTTTTCTCGAGTCTGTTTGCTCAAGCAAAATGAAACGTGATTAATATAGAATAAAATAAATGATGTTTAATCATTAATCCAAATTAATCCACAGTTCCCCTGTGATCAGTCGGCATAAACATTTTAATAGTTTGACAGCACTAATATATATATTAGTGTATACTTCCCTATTAGTATAACTGCATAAATGTCAGTTACAAGCTTAAATATAAAGTTGAAAAAATGTAATTACAGCCAGGCTATTGATCAAGTAATTGCGATTAATCGCGATTAATCACGATCTATTGACAGCACTGCTTTAAAGACTTGCTGGTTTGTGAGCAATGCAGGCGTTAAGCCTCTGCTGCAGTTGGTAGGTTGAGTCTGTGTAGACAGACGTGAGCTCAGGTGTATCCTGCCCTCATCTGCATTCAGACCGGCGCAGCACCTGCTGCAGCAGGACTCTGATCAGTGCGTTTGTTTGTTCGTTGCTGTTGAACGTTAAAGTGACTCAGACGTTTGTTCTGTGTGCTTCAGTTCCAGCTGCTGCCCTCGGCGCTCTTCAAGTCCAGCTCTGACTTCATCCCTCTTGGTAAGAACCTGTTCAGAGTTCATAAAAGCTCACGCTCTGCACACATGGGAACCATCAGGTTTATAGTCTTTATAAAAGTGTGACAGAAACTGCAAGTGCAGAGGTTTTCAGAGTAAAAGTTGCACTTAATGAAACAAGTTGGTTGCAACGCTGAGGCACAACTTTTACTTTGAAGGCAAATGGTCTTCGTTTCACAGTTCCTCTCCTGCGCAGAGTGCCAGTGTTTGTAGGCATTTTTCCCTAGAGACGGGTGGTTACCATGGGATGGGACCATGGGTCACTGACTGGTTTACAGTGAGACTGAAGCTTTACCAGCGACTGCCAGCCACCTCCAGCAGCCACTCAGTCTGTTGGATAATAATCTTTCTTTTCCCCTCGTTATTCCCGTGTCTCTGGAGAATGATTCATTGATTGTCACATGTCCCAAATGCTGGACAAGTTAATGTCACATGGTCACCAGTCATGTGTCTGCAAAACCTCAGTATTTCACATCAGGCAGCACTTTTGTTCAGGTTGATGAAGGTGCAGGATTACCAGATATCTGTACAGCCTGTCTTCACTGCACACTGACTAAAACCAGCTTGTGACAAACGTCATCAAGAAGGTGCTGAAATGATATTTTATTGCTTCCTGTCTGTGTTTCACAAACTACATCACATAAACAAAAGAGGGCTGATGTAAAGCCATATATGTGTCTACATGATTACTTTGAGAGGTTGTGTGCTGAGGCCTGACTCTGTGCATTGAGTCTACACAGATGGTTTCCAGACCCGGCCTGAGGAGCAGAAAGCATGGCGCTCTGCTCTGCACATGCGTCTCTGCTCACCTGCGTTTTCTTTCTCCCCCTCAGGTTTCTCAGACATAGACCAGACGTACGCTCAGCGGACACAGCTCTTCGATACGCTCGTCAACTTCTTCCCAGACAGCATGACTCCGCCTAAGGGCAACTTGGTAGACCTTATCACGCTCTAGCCCCTCCCAGCCTGCCGCTCGCCACACTGCTCTGACTGAACGCCCAGCCGCACACACCGTGTGGAGACAGAGACCAGTTATTTTTCTATTCTGGAACGCCCCCTGCTGGTGGGATCACACTTCACCCACCTCCACCCCACTGATCTGCTGCTATCACGGGCTGCATTACCATGACGATGAGGGCAGCAAACACACACACACTGCTGTCCTTGTTGAATACGTGAAATTTCTACAACAGCCTGAGGGTGTGTGTGTGCGTGTGTGTGTACACGTGTGCTTTTTTCCTTTTGTCTTGCTGATGGAGACTGCAGGAGCCAAGCCCAGCGCATCACTTTTGTTTTTGTTTGTTTTTTGTTGTTGAAGCTAAACAAAAATAATTTGCACATTTGGTTGCTGACTCTTCTTCGATCTGTGCGTTCAGAATCAACCACACATGTCCATTCACATGTTTACATCTGAGGCCAGTTGTTAAAAAATTAAGATTGTGTTGTTTTTTGTTGTTTCTCCTATAAAACCACATGTCAGCGTCATTTTAATGAGTTGGTAAGCTGGCTTTCCTGCAGCACCTGCCCCTATTTGTGAGCGTGACGGCTGCACAGGCTGGAAAAAGTCAGCAGTTTTAAGCATCGTAGGAACAATAGAGGAATGATTCTATGAGATAAAGTTTAATATATATATTAAATATATAGGTATATAGGTTTTGGTTGCTATCCCTGTAAAACTGGCTGATAACAGTGAAATTATTGGCCTGTCGTTGACTTCTGAGTGGATGTACAGAATATGTAAATATACATATAGGAATTTGCTCCACGTGTCCTGGGCTTGTGTCAGGTCATGCTCTTTCTCCCCATCCTTATCAACAAATGTCAAAAACAAACAAACATCAGGGTCCAGTCACTCTGTGGCTCCACATTTAGCAGTTCCTTACTAAGGAGAGTTTAAACGAGACGTGAGGGAGGTGCTGGTGCAGGTATCCACCGTGATCTTTGCAGAGCAGCTAAAGGTGTTTTCAGTTTGGCAGCATGTTCCTTCAATGGGAGGATGAAGTGCATGAAGCTCTGGTCTGATTATCAGTCAGTCACATATACGATCATGGAACTTCCAGCTTATAATCTGCGTTGAATATTAAAGTCTGGGTTATCAACTTTTCTGTACTGATAATAATTAGTGCTGTGAGCGTTAATCTCATTAAAATGACGTTAACGTCATACCTGAATTAACGCGGCAAATCTCCGAGTTAGCGTGGCTCGCCCGTGCGTGGGGCTGGACAGCACTAACCCGTTGGTGGCGTGCAGCCCAACGAGCGAGCCGCGTTAACTCGCTAACGGAGATTTGCCGCTTCAAAGCGGTTATGGCGTTATTTCAACGGGATCAACGCTCACAGCACTAATAATAACTCAACTGGGCTACAGTTATGATCTTCATGACTAATCTCATCGTGTAACCAACGAGCTGCTGGCTCGGCCCAAGAAAATGGAGAGCAGCTTAAAAAAAGAAGCACAAACCAGTATCGCTAATTAATCTTCTGTTGACTGAGTTCCTGTGGTTGACCTGGATGTGCTGCAGCTAGAAACGATCCCACCCTGTTCTTTAGGTTCAGCAGCGTCTGTGACATAAAAGCATGCTGATTGGTCAGGTGACAAAATAATGTGCTGAGGTCACCTTTCCCACCTTTGTTGTCGTGAACACGCACAACCTTCCTTCATCGGCTGCTGTACCTCCTGATCACACAAACACAGAAGGAGATCCTGAAGCTTCTCATTGTGCGATTAGCCTCGCTGAGGACTCTACGAACAGGCGCATCTTCAGATCATGGAGACATTTGCAGTTTGTAAAATTTGATCGTCAGCTGCTTCGGCTTATTTTTATTATACGCCTGAGACTTTCTTACCAACCATGTGTAACACACAGACCTGGTTGTAGCCTCACATATGGAAGGAAAACATTGAGCTGGGAAGTTTGGATAAAATGCTTTTGGAGGATGTCGAAGGTCCGAGTAGCTGGATATGTGTAGCAGTGTTGAAATGGACTGAAGCTGTGGCAGCTGCAGTTTGTCTGTCACCTCTGAGGGATCCGTGTTTCATGCAGGTGCTTACTCCCCATTCGCTTCCTGTTTGCCGTCTTCCCTGACTGAGTCAGACTCTCACTAATTGCATTTCACAGGAAACGTTTTCGCTTATATTTCTTCCAGTGCTTTGTTTCTGATAGCTGTGATGCAGTAGAACACTACAGACGCAGTCACACAGCTGCTGGGACTCTTGAGCACCGTCCGTCGAGCGCATGCTGTACTTGAACAGACTTCTTCCTGGGAGATTCAAAGAACGTTCGGCACAGTTTAATGGAAGAGTGGATTCTTTTACAGTCGTGTAACGCAGGCCAAATTTACGTTTCACTCTCTTTCCCTCATAGTTTGAATCAGTTGGCATCTTTGATTCAATCTCATTCATTGGACACATGAATTATAGATAATGCTCTTATTTTGAAATTAAAGAACCTTAAGAACGTTTCTGTTTGTTTTTATTTTTTTAATAAACTTCCATAATTGAATTTCCTGAGCTGTGGGGCTTAGTGTTGGAGAGCTGTTAGTCCACTGATGCATCACAAATCCACGGCAGTGTCATCGCCTGCTCGATTCTTTTGTAGCTCCAAAATGTGTTTTAAAATATGAACAAATCAAATTCATTCGTAAAATGAGAGCAGTGAGTGAAATTCTAGCACACTCCACCTCCAAACAGCGTGATGGTAACGTGAGCTGCATGTAACTGCTTCCACTGACTTCCTGCTGCTATGACAATGTTACTGTCATTGCAGTGTATCTTTGCCTCAGAGGATACCACACTATATCTGTGCACTACATTTGACATGTGTTGATAGTGATACACTCTAACAGGAAGCTTCACTTGCAACACTGTTACCAGCTTTGTAACTGTTAACATAGTCAGCATCGTTTTCTGGTTGCCTGGCAACCATAATGGTAGGACACTTCAACAAGGCGCAGTAAATGAATAATCTTAATCTGAGCACATAGCAAGTGTTTGTCCATAGGAGCGTAGCCACTGCGCCACCACACAGAGATGAGTTTGGAAATGTTTGGGTGGTTTGGGTGGTGTCAGGACAGCTAAGCCCCTAACTCGGCCTCACCAGTATACACCTGGGAGGAGCTATGCTGTCATGGAGGAGGAAGTGTCCATAAAGGCCAGAGGTTTTCAATGCTGTAGAGACGAACGATGGCGAGTGTGTGGAGACGGCCTCCAAACGACTACATTTTATTGGCAGTTCTTCATTGACTTGGTGCTTCAGGCTGAAAGTTGATGTTTGGTTTTACAGATTAAACAAAAGAGACAAAGATTTCGTCTTTGAGCGTTTGGACAGACCAGCCGAGCTGCTTCCCTCCACACTTTGTGTCAGCTGTTCTTTCACGATGTGTGGTTTGTAACAAATGGCCTACTGTGTGTGGTCACGTTAATGACCTCACAGAGGTGATCCTTTCAGTTTCTGACATCAACACACCACCTACAGGTCTCAATGTGGAATTTGTATCCAGTTATTTCAGCCAAGACTCCTCACTGTTCACCCTTTATTCCTTCTATGGAGCCTTCCCAGGATGGAGATGCTCTGTTCTATGTTCATGTGTGACTAATCTCAGACAGGTAGCAGGGATCAGCAGAAGTGGCCTAAATTTACATACTGAGGAAGTGTAACGGTTTACACTAATAAATGTTCTTTTTGTCTGCTAATCTGTTTCGGACGAGGAGAAATGTGAAGAAGTAAGAAAATGATGACATTTTGATAACATGCAGGGCTCACCACACTGGCTGTAGCGTTAGTTTTGTGTTCAAGACTAATTCAAAGCACCTTTGTAAGAACACACAATGCCAAATACGACTTTTCTTTGTCTTTCTTTGGGTGGGACTCAGGAGTTTTAAAGCTGGTACTCTATGATCAGTGAGCACTACTCTGGATTACAGTGAATGTGTAGAAAGCCTTGCAGTATTGCATTGTATGTACTGTATATAATGAATAAAGATTGTATTTTGTTCAAGTTTTCCTAACTGCCATCTTTGTGTGGTTCATTTTAAAGGAAAGTCTCCAAAGTGGGAAAAAGATTTATTTTCAAACCTGAACAGATACAACAGAATAACAGTCGAGACCATCCGTGCTTTACAGCTTCCAGTGTGTCAGACCCCTGCTGTTTGCCTTCTGCAGCAAACAAACCATAAATACATAAAATCCTGGTACAGTAACGTACGTGAGAAACTATACACAACTATGATAACAGTGGCAGACGCAAACACTCACAGCAGTCAAGCAAACATACTGGCTGGACTGGAGAGCCCAGTGTGATTGAGTCACTTGCACATAATATAGGTTGAAGTGAAAGTAAATGTATATTAATTGAAATTATTGGACTGATGAGCATTTCAAAATAAAAGTGTTAAGCTGGGGTTCTGCTGTGAGGGTTTAGCCCGACTCCGTCCAGCCTCACCAACAAAGAGCGTGCAGCTATTTACAGCGTGGCTCAGCTGACTGAGACTGGGCGCACGTCTGCTTACTAATAATGCAACTAACAAAGTAGTTAAAAAGTAGTTTGGCATGATTATAGCTTGTGTTTATTGTACAACAGCCACCATTGACATGGTAGAGTCCAACATGAGCAGGTCACCATGAAATTAGATTTCAGGGTAACAACTTGAAACACACTAACATAAAAAGATGTGGGCTTTGCCTTGTTGGCCCTAGAAACAACTTCATGGCTCTCCTATGCAAACCCGAATACAGGATTTCAGATGAACAGAAATGACGCCTGTTTGCATCAGAATGACTTTAAAGGACAAGAATTTGTCGTCTCTGGCTTTCCATACACAACAGAGTCAATATGAGGCACTTTGGATTCAAACCGGTCCTTTGTCCGCCCAGTGTAAGCAGCATCTCTGTGGCCGTGTCCTTCCTTCTGTAGGGTTAGTGCACAGCCTCTATCTTTAAATCACTGGGGGCTTTAAAGTGCCCCCTGATCACATTTCTATGTTAGTAACTCTAGAGTGGTCAACGCAGATGACCTCTGTTCCTCAAGAGCGAATGCAAAGTGATTGGTTTGTAATATTGCCGCTCCTTCGTCAGATGCAAGAAAACACTCAAAAACAGGTCACGGTGTGCAACCTCTTTGTTAGTACAATAGCGAACAGGCACAGAAATATGTGTAAAAACCAATATGAAAAGGTTGTGCTCCACAGGAAGTCACGCATGGAAAAGTGCAGCATAAACACAACAGTGATTGATTTGGTGCATTTTTCAAACATGTTTCATGAAGTTTGCTACATCGAACCGAGCAGCTTCTACACGCCACGCCGTCACCTGCTCTGGAGGAAGTGTTGCCTGGCTACAAGGGCATAAGAGACAAGAGTTTAAGATGCGTGGGTATAGCTCGAATTGTTGTGGCGTTGCGCGCCCTGTGACCCGCCCCTCTCCCACCCGTCCTTACAGGTGGGTGTCCTCCTCTTCGGGGTGGTCCTCTTTCGACAGGTGGTCCAAAGGTACCATCCAGCTGTCGTTGAACTCTCCGTTCAGCACCATCTTCTTCTCCAGCATCTCGGGCTGCACTTCCATCACTTCCAGCGTGGGGTTGTCATGGTAACCGTTTTCCACAGTGTGCAGCTCTTCTGTTAGGTGTTGCTGTGGAGATTGAGAGGGCAAAGTAAAAACATGCCCACTGTTACTTCCTGTTACACAGACCCAGTCTTAAAATTCATAAATCTGAGTGGAATCTAACTGCTCTCACACGCCTGTTGTTTAACTTCTAAACATACTCCAAAGTCCACAAATCCAACAACTATCCGTGGATGAATCAGGGATTCAGGCTACCACAGCTTTAAATGAAAGCGCTGCACGATACGACACTTTCCTTTTGGAAAAGTATTTCGGCACAGAAGGAATTTTGGCTAGAAGAAGAGGCCAGAATCAAAACAGATAAAAAGGAGGCCTTTGCTCCTGCCCAGTCATCGTCCCCACACGGTCATATGTCCTAGAACGTTTGCTAAAAGTTTTCTCCACAGAATATTCAGAAAACCAATTAAACACCGAGTTTTGATCCTGACACAGTTCTGAAAGTGTCAGGCACCCCCGTAGGTCACCGCTGCTGGAGCTCCTGTCAGGTATTTGGTGGTTCAGTGGCTAAAAGTAAAATTGGTTTCTGCTGCAACGATAGTCCCACCACATCGATGCAAAATTTTAAAAAAGGAAAAAAAACAAAAAAGATTTGAGGGGGTGAAAAATCAGGCAAACAAAAAGCCCAGAATTCTAACCTCTCTGCTCTTCAGCTCCAACATGTGTTAAAAAGTACTAAATAAGCTGAAAAGGATGGGAATCAAATCCCAATTAGTGGCATTAAAGCATGAACCAAACCTGCAGGGACACAGAATAAAAAGTTAAACATGAATCGATGTATCATCGTTTTTCTATCACCGCTTAGAAGATATAAGGAATAATACCATGTCTGCAACAACCCAGGCCAGCACTCATCAAAGGTTTTATAAGCACCTAATAAGCACATATGATTGGCTGACGTAGCCTTGAAATGTGAAGCATCTGGAACATCTCTTTTCCTGTTTCATCATCTCTATTCCTCTTTGAAAGAGGTCAGATTATAAATGAAGAAGCAAAGCGAGCAGCTAATACGTTCACTAGTTCTGGAAACTCAGACTATAATGGAAGCATACTGGGGATAGTGGGATGGATGTCTCTTCTTACCTGGTTCTCATTGTAAGGCTTGCGGTGGTGGGAGGCGCAGGCACCGAGGATGACGATCATGATAAGAAGGGCTCCGCAGGAGGCCAGGATAGCGATCAGGGTTTTGTTATCGGTCTTTATCTGTTCTTTCTAGGAGAGGAACAAACAGAGGAATAAGTAGTTGCTGTAGAGGCCGAGGGTCCCGAGGCTGATCTAAAGAGCCGAATCCTCACCTGGGCGAGCTCGTCATAATACTGCTGCGCAAGGCTTTCGTTCACTGAAAGATCAGGATCACATTGATTGATTTCCAGAGAAAAAGAATCTGCATTATAAACTCAGTGAATGTCCCCTTTCTGAACGGACTAGGATATACTTTTACCTTTGCCATTTATCTCCACAGATTCGATTTTCACTGATCCGTTTTGGACGAGCCAGTTCAGGGTGCAGGATCCGTTGTCCATGCTCTCCATCAGCCTCCTGCACACTTTCCTGAAATTTTTCTCGCCATCTTTTTCCTTGGTCTGCGTAAAAATGACACGTCTGTAAATGCTGTTAAACAAAAACACATTGATGCACGCAGCACAAGTCCTTTTTTGTTTCATGAACCAGGAAGCGCTCTTCTACGCTGCCGTGCTGCCAGTGGGAGGACAGGAAGGTCAGAGGCCACAGCCAAGGCCGTATTTTCCTGTGTTGTGATGTGTTGCTTATTTCTGGTGTACTATTAAAGGGCACAACTGAGGGACTCAGAGGGTCAAAGCTGCTTCAAAAAGAGTTGTGGGAACAAAGGAAACTAGAGAAAGGCAGGAAGGGTTCCCACTAAGACACTTTTTCCACCCAGTGACTGAAATGGTTGTTTTGTTTAATAGCAGGCTTCACTGCTTCACTCAGACAAAGCTCGCACGCCTAACAGATCCACCCAGCGCCTGTCTGAACACAAATGGTCATCAGCTGTTGAATCTTGTAAAGTTTCGAGGCTCAAAGGTAAAAAGTTTCTGACTGTGCACCCACAGATCCCTCAGTGATTCGTGATTTTACTAATAAACTCTGCCCTGCATAGATACAGGTAACGGCATTCAGTCTGCAGGCTTCAAATAGATCAGAGCAAAACAAAAGCTTACCTCCACGTTGCCTTTGTGGAAATACTGCAGAGAAAAACAACAAGCATCTCATTCAAAGGCACTGACACTTCTATTAGATGCAAGTAATGATGACAACAACATAGAAGCTGTGTGTGCGCCACTTCAGTGCTTACAACAAACTTCTGGGTGGATGTTGGAGTCTTGATAGTGACGGTGGCTTGCATGGCTGAATCTGTAGTTGCTGTATTAACTCCTTTTTTCACACTGAAGGAGGTGCTGGAGGAGGTGATGGAGGAGGTGATGGAGGAGGTGCTGGAGGAGGTGATGGAGGAGGTGATGGAGGAGGTGCTGGAGGAGGTGATGGAGGAGGTGATGGAGGAGGTGATGGAGGAGGTGCTGGAGGAGGTGCTGGAGGAGGTGATGGAGGAGGTGATGGAGGAGGTGATGGAGACCCCTGGGTTTGTAAGCTGAGTGTTCGCTCTGGCCTCTCCAGGTACTATTGTAGATTCAGGGATTTCGGTGGAAACTTGGACCAGAAATAACAACAAGAACAACAAGAATAAGGAAGCGTCGTCGTAGTGATGCAGATCCCTCTGAGCCAGCCAATCAGTGACAGCCACGTCACATTTTAAGGTTTGGAGGAAGTATTAAAAGAACAAAATACACCACAGTCAACACCACCTCCTTTAACTTCCCAGCTACTTGAAGAACTGAGCAGATGGACCAACGCTTGTACAATACCAAGTTTAACAGGGTCAGGACTGTGTGTGGTCTCCGTCACATGAGGCAACAAATACTTAAAGTAGGAACACTCGAATAATGATCAAAAATGCATACCAGGAAAGACAGGAATACTGCAAAATTACTAAGGAATTATGAAGTACTTAAAAGTACGTAAAGTGCAAACTGCATCTTCTTCCCTGTAAAATACACGACGTTAAAATCATTCACATGGTACCTAAACCTGCGCACGCCGTGCTTCCACCTGGAAACGAGGCCTTTTACCCTTTTTCACAGCTGTTCACATCATTGGAGCGCAGTTTGAACGCCACGCTCTCACAGTCTTATTTATACTACTTCGGTCAGGTTTAAGTATTTGTTGTGGTGTCTTCTCACTTTAAATGTGTCATTTTCAGATTCACATCCAGGGGACAAAAGTCCTTACCTGTGGGAAGCGTCTGTGCCGCGGCTACAGTGGTCAAAGCTGGAGCGCTGGATGTTGGTACTGTGGGGCTGTTCGTGCTCTCGCGTTGCTCCTCGTTTGGTGATGACACATTATATGGTGCCGTGATTTTACTGGACAGAGAATATGTTGATGCCGTTACTGTGGAAGGCTTAGTGCTCAGCACTGATTGGGTGCTGGGGGTAGTGACTGTTTCTGATGGGGCTGGCGTGGGTGTAGCAGCCAAGGTCGAAGTGGTGATCGCAGTCGTAGCCTCTTTGGTGGGAGAAGTGAGAGCTGCTGTGGGGCTTGTTGCTGCTGTTTCTGCTTTGAGAGTTGGTGTGCTCTGAGTTGGGATAGTCTGTGTTGTCTGCACTGCTGTGCTCTGTTTGTCGGTGTTATTCTGACTGATAGTGACTCCCGCTGTTGCTGTTGCTGTTGTTGCTGACACAGTTGTGGCTGTAGTCTTTGTAGGTTCATCCCCATCTGTGGCAGCAATACTTGTGACATCAGCAGGTGTCCCAGTGGTTGCCTCTGCAGCAGTATCTGCATAGACGCTGTGACACAGAAAGCCTGAGGAGGAAAAGACACGAGCGGTTACCTTCACAGCACAGCTGCATGAGGCTCTGCATCAAACCCATCAAAGACAGCATCTTATAGACCTGCATTTGTAATAGTCACTTGGGGGCAGTACAGTCATATTAGAGCATACAGTAGAGAACTGCAGCCTAATATATTGGAGTATCCAGAAAATGCAGATCAAATAAGCACTCACTGTTTACCTGTATGTCTATTTTAGTCTCCGCCTACTCTGAAGACAAATGTTTGGACCACGTGGTCTGCTTGTAATGTAATGAACATTATCTGCTGCTGCTGGCAACAAACGAGAAACTGTAAAGCAAAAGGAAAGTACGCATCATGAAAAAGCTCGAATCGAACATTTCTTTCTCTGTGCTGTTGTTGTTCACAGTGAGTGGAGCCGCTCTCCTCAGCTCGAAGCAGCTACTCCTGGATTTCCTGCTGTGCTGACAACTGTAAGCTATCTTTTTCTCTTGGTCTATTTATAGGGACGAGGACAGGATGCTGTACACAATAAACTTGGAGGCACCACACCCTTGACCACAGCCTGTTTGGAGTGCCCTCTGCGAACGCTCCTCAGCACCAAGAAAACAATGGCCTTATACACCCTCGTATGACCTCATGGCAGCTTCGCTCCATGCTCAGTCGCTGGAGTTTCACCATAGATCTCTGCTGATACATGCAAACACACACACATGCTAAATGAGAGACAATGACCAAACTGTCCTGAGTAGATAAGACATGAAACGAGGGGCTAACTTGTAGTTTAGTTTGCACATCGTGTTCATTATTTAATGTTTGAGCAGAAAGGTTGTGGCGTTTGTACGCTCACATCCAGCTTTCAGTCAGCTGACTCCTCTTTAGCATCGTCACAGTATAGAAACTGAGCAATACATTTCTTTCATATTGCAATATTGCATCTGTGTTTCAAGCTTCTTATGGCCTACAATTCAGCTTCAATGTCAGTTTAGTAACAACAACCAGGTGCTTTGTATCGTAAGATAAAGACAATGAACTGGTCTGCATTGGTGCATCATATCTTTATTCTCTTCCCCCTCCTGCCCCCCCCCCCTCTTTCTTAAATAGATAACTATCATATCTGATATCATATCTCACAGTACAATAATATTGAATGGGTTGCATTGTTGTACTTTGTCATGTTTCTCAGGTCTTTGTCTGAATTTCTACCAACATTATTGCTAAGGATTGTTTTATTGCATTGGAGTCACACTGGGTTAAATATGTACACTTGGGTTTTAAGGGGTATTTATTATTATTATTATTTTTTTTTCTTGGGTTGTATGGAAGCCCCAAACGTAATTTCATTGTTCTTGACAATGACAATAAATAAATACTAATCCTGAAAACCCATCGATCAGATGACTCCAGTGAGCCGGGCGACGGTGGGAAGGATAAACTCCCTTTCAACAGGAAGAAAGCAGAACCAGGCTCAACTTGTGGGTTAGAGGAGAGACAGGACAAAGGACGGACTCTGGAACAGAGCCAGAGATGAATAATACCTAATGATTGAATCCAAACTGGTGCATAAACAGACAAACCAGTAAAGTGCCGTTACAGTGCACGGCCCGTTTCCCAGACAAACGCATCATCACGTTAATGATCAGTTTGTTTGGTTCATTCTGAAATATTGCTCAACATATAATTTTGTGTTATAACATCAAGCAGATGTGAGCGGTCAGTTTACCCCGTGAATCTGCTGCATCCTCTCGGGCAGACGGAGGCTGGCAGAGCCGAGCCTGGCCTGTCTCCTGTCAGCCCGCTGCCTTAACACTGCTACTCAGAGACTAAGAGTGTCAGCGTTATCTGCAGCCAAGTCTCCTGACAGCAGATAACCTGCTTTTTCTTCACTGCATTTCAGTTTAGAGGCTCTCCTAATAGATGCTCGTATGTTTTCTTACTTTGTGTGGCAGAAATTGATCCACAAATACAAAAATATCAATCAGCTGAACCACTGTTACACGAGTGCAGAGGCGAGGCCTGTCTGCACTGTTCGCGTCTTCATAATCCACGCGCCCCCTCCCCCAGATGTGCTGTCTTGTTGGTCTTGACCCCGGTGACCCTGTCACTGATGTATCTGCTTCTTAACATGTGACGGCAGCAGCTAGTCCTGCTGTTATCTGCACCAAGTCTCTGTTTACCTCAGCCACACATTCCTCACCACACACACTACCTGTTAATCACATTTAAACATCCACACAAAGAGCTCACACCACGAATCCCAAACGCTCGCTCACTATGTGAAACGATCTGCTCATTTATTCATCATATTTTATTAAATATAGTACATAAACAGGTATTTAAAGTGGGACATTTTCTG
This sequence comes from Pundamilia nyererei, assembly GCF_000239375.1. Taxonomy (NCBI): domain Eukaryota; kingdom Metazoa; phylum Chordata; class Actinopteri; order Cichliformes; family Cichlidae; genus Pundamilia; species Pundamilia nyererei. The sequence continues at coordinate 513,187 of NW_005187523.1, forward strand.
TCCTTTCATGATAAATACTAACTCATTTTGAATTTGATGGCAGCCACACGCCTCTAAAAAGTTGAGACGGAGCAACAAGATGAGAGAAAGTATGTAGAGCTTGAAAAAGAAGCAGGATGACCTGATTGGGTTTCCTGGCATCGTGGAGAGGGAGACGGAAAGATGCTCACTCAACCTAAACTAAACTGCATCTACAAATTGTGGAACTATGTAAAACTGTGAATATCTCGTCATCTACAGCACATGATGTCATCTAAAGATTCACGAGACAAGGCCACAGATGATTGTGGGACAGCAGTGATCTCCAGGAGACATAAAAACACGACTGTCATGGAAATCGTTGCACAGTTTGACAGACCAGCCACAAAAGAAGCCATGTGCTAATATTGATAAGAAAGGCCACCGTCTGTTGTGTTTGTTTAAAATGGACTGAAAGCTATTCTGTCGTGAAGCCTGACGTTTCTTTTTGAGGGAACATAGACGGCCCATCCTCAGGACTGTAGACTTTACAGCGCATACAGTGAAGCTGTAAATACATTGTTTGTATTAAATGCCAAATTTTGTATTTATATAAATAAAATGTTACAAGCTGTCACAATCTTTCATTTGAACAGACGTCCTTTTCTGTGCTTGGACACTTGTCGAGCTCTGAATTTTAAACTATCACCTCGATCTGTTGCTGTTTCCTCTGAACATCTTCCGTCGTCTGAAGCTGTCTGACCTTTCTGATCTGAATTTTGCCATGGCTTCCATCAGCCAGCTGACTCTATGCTTCAGTGATCTGTCAGACATCACTGGGCGTCAGACAGCAGCCTGTGTGGGAAATGACCTGCTGTCCTTTCCCTGGCTCTTCTTTCTGGCTCCCTTCAGTGAGGCAAAACAGCTCAGTGATTTGGGACTTTGTGAATTGGATCAACATCAGTATATAAATAAATTTGGGTTACAGGGAACCCTGGTACCTGAACCGACACACCAGTGCTACTGCAAAGGAAGAGCGCGATCAGGGCGGCTGCAGACGTGTTTCTGTCTGCTGAGCGTGTGTTGGTTTTTAAAGCCAATATTCATTTAGCATCAGTTTAGGAAACACCAGAACATCTGTACTCGGATACAAACATGTAACGGTCGCATGCAGTGGGGTGAAAAGCTCCTTCTTCCTCAGTCTGTTCCAGGAAATGGGAAGTCTGAAGCACATTATTCCCCGAGGTGCTGCCTGAGAACCGGCTAGTTTGGGATGTTACGACACCTTGCTGGGTTAGAGCAATAAAGCTCCTCCAACCGTCAGCAGGTCATCTGTGCTGCTTTGGGCTCAAAGCGTCGTTTTTACCACAATAATATTTTATTTAGTAATTAATGTGAAATTTGGGTGTAGCATCATGGCTGACAGCTGCAGAGAAACCTCCGCCCGTCTTTACTTCTGTTTAAATAAAACTTCAAACTGACAACAGGAGAAAAAACCAACAGCCGAGTCATCGTCTTGGTTTTTCTGTCATTTTGATTTGTAAAGTGAGGACAGGAAACGACTTGGCTACAGCAGCGGTCGTTCGCTGCGGCGTTTGCTACTCATGGTGTTGAGAACATTATCCGAGCACATGACTGAAACACCGCCTGCGCTTCATCTCGCTCCACTCACTCCTGGCTGAGAGAACATTTAATTGTTAAATAACTATTTATTAAATAAGTAGTATTAGCTAACATTAAAGGGTGGTGGAGGATCTTTTAGAGCCATTCTTTTAGAAATGGAGCAGTGAAACAGTATGAAAGCGCCTCACCACACAGGAAATGGCTTTATTGGCAAATTGTAGATAAAACATTAACGGTCAAAGCAGTCGTACATGGATCAGTATTACTGCTCTAGACTTTTAACCCTAAATTCTATTTATTGTCTTTAATCTCCAGTAGTGTATAATATTCTATGTGATCATGTTTGTTGGCTGTCTTGTAAGGACCACAGTCTACACGCTGTTTTTAAAAGGTGGATTCAGAGTATTAGAGCCTGATCTTAAGGATTAAAAGAGAAAGATTAAGGTGTTGTAACAAAGCAGGACAGCAAACTTTGTGCCTTTATTTAACCAAGTGATTTATCAGAGAAATCAGTTCCATCAATTTGCTTGTTGTACTGACCCAAACATTCGCTGATGTCATCGAGACAGTTTTTAATAAACTGCACTCGAACTTGTCACCGAGGTTCCGAACATAAATCTCGATGTTTCCACAGATGCACACGTGGTAACCGAGCAGAGCCGTGACAGCAGAGCCACCATCGGCTCGTCCACCATGACGGCCTCCCATCATTCTCCAGTTAAAGATCAGCGGTTTGGCCTCTGGCCTGGACAAACACCCAGCAGTGATATAAAGGATGATGCAAAAAGAAGGTTCATGACGAAAGCTGTTGGAGATGAAACTGGGGGTTTAAACTCGTCTGTGGGTGGTTGTCTCCGTGTAAGCCTGGCACCGTGGCCAGCGCGTCTCCGCCTCTCACCCTACGGCAGCTGGGATTGGCTCCAGCCCTCCCCTGTCATCCCACATTTCATAAGCTGAAGAAAATGGATGGATGGTCCAGAATGTGTGTTTATTGTACTAATGATAGGAATTACATTTTTCTATTCTTAAAGTAACCAAAAGCTTCATTCGAAGTTATTATGGACTGTATCAGGTGTTCATTTTTCATCTTTGGCACAGCTCCCATGATTTATGAAAACGTGCTCCTGAGCAGCTGTTCACGTTTGTATTCCTGAAAACATTTCTCCTCAGAAAACACTGATTTCACTTTGTATTTATTTGTACAGCACCAAATGAAAACAACAGTCGCTTCAGGGCGCTTTACGTTGTAGGGCACAGACGCGACAATCATACAGAAAAACACTCAAGCCAGCACTTGGCGACAGTGGGAAGGACAAACTCCCTTCAAATACGTAGAAACCTCTGGCAGAAGCAGACGCGGGGAGGGCAACCAGCTGTGAGGGAGGAAGGCAGGACAAAAGCCACACAGTGGAAGAGAGCCAGAACTCAGTACACGTTGATCTGTGGGCTTAGAGAAACCAGCAGGCTGGCCTTTTGTGTGAGCGTCAGCTATCGCTCCATCATGCCAAGCAGTCTGACTGTAAGCTCAGCCTGATGTGAACACGCCAAACTGAGCCAAGGGAATAAATGAATGTGGCTGTCACTCCAAAGCGCTGGTAAGGCAGTGCTACCCCATTAGCTTGTTGACAGTCCACACAAAGGCCCCTCGTTCAGTCGCGCACGGATGCGCCACCTCCTCGCTGCAGATCGCTGCAGACCGCTGCAGCTAGGCCCCCATCTGTGTCCTATTGAGAGAGGTATTTCAGCTCTCTGTGGGTCTGGGGTGGGCTGCTGGTGGTGCGTGGGTAAGGAAGCAAAGGGAGTCCCTCTGCTTTACTGAAAGGAGGCGAGAAGCTGTGAATCTAAAAGCACTCGGTGAGAATAAAAGACAGAGATGAGCCAAAGGGAGGAGGGAGGGAAACGGTGAGAAAGAGGAATAAGATGAAGAGCAGTAATTCCACCAGCCACATGGTAATGAGTGACCACACACACATTATCCACAAACAACACACTCCCTGTCCTTGGAAGCAGACTGGTATGTGTGTTTATACAAGTCGGTGCTCTCATTGCAAAAGTTGAGTGTTAGACATGCGTCAGCTCGCTCCTCCTGTCACATGCGAGTACACTGAGTTTCTTCTGTCCTGTAACCATGTCTGAAGCCTAACCTCCTCTGAGGTCAGAACATACGTGACTGAAGGATACATACATGTTTATTTATCCTCAGACCAGTTTGGAGCCAAACCTTTAGCCCAGGTGTGACAGTTATAATGTCCTCACTGACACCGACCTGTACTGATGACCCAAAATATCCCTTTTTGCTGTTGTACTAATTAAAACCCCCCATTATCAAATACACTTGGTGTTGGAAAATAATGCACATTATTATTATTTCTTTCTTTTTCATTTACTGTTAATGATTTAAACCCAGGCAAGCAAATTAGGCTAAAACCAAACGTTTGATCTTGCTGAGCAGAAAGTGAGGGTGTTTCTTATTGAACGAACAAATATTTTATTAGGAGGGTAAATCACAAACAGTTTGATCCCAGCTAATGGAGCAACAGCAATTTTGTGTTTGCTCTGAAAGCTGAGACGTGAGGGGAGTGCTCGCAAACTGATGAGGCAGACGAGAATCGTGCTGAGACAGTAAGGAGTGAAAGACGAAGAACGAGGAGGAGGTAAGCTCACGTCCTTGATGGTACCAGCCACAGGGATGATTAATGGACACCTGGGTGCCAGCGTAGCATGGAGGGAAGGAGTGTGTTCTGGAGGTGAAGCTGAAGGCTGCAGCGATGGACAGTTATGAAAGGCTTGGCTTTACCGAGAGTAAAAGTTCCTCCCTGATAAAACCTGCACGTGGCTGCCAGAAGTGTCTGGCCTTTAAAATCAGCTCGTCTGCAGAGTAAAGGTGCTTTCAGACGCTGCTTAGCTGTTTCTCAGCTATTGCGTTTGTGAGGTGTAAATGTTATGACATTTGGCATATGAACGTTTATATCTACAAAAATCTCATTTTTTTCTGCCTTTACATATTTACCAGCAGCAGCCTTTTAGCTTCAGGCTTCGTGGGTTTTGCACCACAGGGCCGAGCACACAGGAGGACACTGGGATGACATCGCATTCATTTCTTTCATTTCTAACCCAAACACAGGCATGTACAATATATATTCATTTAAAACGAAATAATATGTC
>NW_005187523.1:518335-520677 GCF_000239375.1 Pundamilia nyererei
GTGTCTTTGCACTGTGGGAGGAAGCCCGAGGACCTGAGAGAACCCACGACACAGATACAAGGAGAACGTGCTTCACACAGAAAGGCCAGATTCAAACCCAGGACCTTCTTCGCTCCAGTTTCAGTTCATCTTTATGTTAACATTCATTTGAACTGAAACCACAATGACTTAAAAACAGTTCTGTAGAAAAAGGCCTGATTGCAACACGGTGCTCAAGGTCATTTCCTGTCACCACACCCTCCTTGGGAACTGGGATGTTGATAAGGTATTTTCCTCCTTCTATTGTTACTCGGTTTTCTCCCGTCGACTGGCTGCTGCAGACTCAGACGAGTGTGCAGGGCAGGCAGCTTCTTCACTGGTGTTTGACTGAACCTGGAACCCTGACTGTCTGTTCTCTTGTAGGAAGTGATAAAGGAAAAGCAGATGGTGTGAGAAGAAGTTAGGAAGTCCGGGAGCAAACTGATAAGAAATGATACCTTCTTCTTAAATTCCATCTTATTTATTGAGTAAGCACTGATGTCTTCAAGTAATAAAATGTATTGTGCAAGTTATTTTTCAGGGGAGAAATCACACTGATGATGTAACGGTTTCAACATCTTCTCACGCATCAAACAGGATACAGTTGGTGTTAAAGGGTCAAAGACCATGGCAGCATTACTTTACAGGCAAAGCTGCGTTTGAACAAACCCGCTCGCTGTGAAGCTCGGTGGTGGAGAGCTGATGTTTGTTTTGCAGCCACAGGACCCGGGCACCCTGCAGACTCCACTCTGTCTATTATCAGTCCCGTAGGACAGCGAACACTCGGCACAAACAGGACAATGATTCACCAGCATTGAATTCAAATCTGCAACTGACAAAGAAAAGAATCAAGGTGGTGCAAAGCCCCAGTCAAAGTCCAGACCTCCACCTGCTGCAGCGGGACCCCAAGAGAGCTGTGCATTAATCACTACCCACAAAGCTCCATGAAATGAAGGAATATTGTAAAGAAAACCCTGATTACTTCAAGTTATCTCTGCTACAAGCTGCTGAATCTCAGGGTTTTTCCCAGTTCTTAGATTCCATTTAGTGACTCCTGTGAAAACGTTTCTTTTTCACATCACTGGGCCGAGTTTTCATTGTGGTTCATATTCTGGAGTTTAGTTTCACTTAGTGTTCAAAGAGTTTGTTTAGTTTTGATTCATTTCATTGTTAATTCAGGTCTTTTTAAATATAATATGCTTGGTGTTTGTCAGTGGCAAAGGTTTGTGTGCTGTAATACAGTCTGTGAATCCAGACCTGCACTTAAAGGCCAGTGATTCATATTCATGGAGACGCTCCCATCCTGCAACGTGTGGCCACAGCAGGCTGCTCTGCAAGCTTGAGTTTTACAGCGGACTGTGCAAACCACAGCACCACTGAAATCTCATATATGTATAAAAACAATAAGACATCAGGAGCGCTCACTTTAGAGTGATCTCATAGAGCAGAGACAAAAGCAGTAGGTCTTGCACATGTGTGGAGCATTTACTTACATGCACATAGTGTTAAACAAATAGACACAGGTGGCTGTTCACAAGCACAAAAACATGCCAGCGTTTATCTTTAGAAAAAAAGGTGCTGACAGCCTTCGGGTGGAACTTTGGGGCTGTGTCGCTTACTCTTTTTCACACGCTTACAAGAAATAAATGAATAAAAGCCTCCCGTCTGAAATCACCTACTGCAGTGGTGAGAAAGCAGCAGGTGCGTAATTAAAGAAAAACACTTTTGTCGTCTTTCAGCCCTGGAGGGGGGTCAGGGGTTGCACTTCATTATTCAGGCTCCTTCTGTCTCTCTGCAAAGCTCTGAGTGGACTTTGTGTGTTTTTGGAGGGAGGGCGAAGCAGTGGTGAGTCCTCGACTGTGGGGGGTGGAGGCAGATGTTTCAGGTCTGAGCCCGAGTGCGCCACTTGGTCTGTGTTTGTGACTGTTTTACTGCAAGTTTCAGACAAAAACGGTGGAAAAACGGAGCAAAGAAGAAAAGAGCTCTTATTATTAACACTGAGACAGAATCTGAGCTTGAAATAAAAGCATCTATAAAAAAGGCTTAAAGTGTTCGTCAGTCCAAACTCACTCCTTCATCTGTCACTGTTCGGTTCATTGATCATGTACCATTTACACTTTTCTAGTTTCTACATTAGAGTGTTGCAGTGTTTGTGTGATGCAGCATTACTACCTACCCATAACCTGCATCCTACATGAGCTACAGTTTGTTGTCTGACATAATATATCAGAGGGGATGAGAAGAAAGATCAGAAATGAACTGGCATTTATGTAGCTACAGTACGCACACACACACACACACACACACACACACACACACACACA
>NW_005187523.1:529344-531132 GCF_000239375.1 Pundamilia nyererei
TCTTTAATTAGGGGTCTAACATGGCATAAAATAATATTATAATCCAACATACCCCACAACTGCATCCTATTCAATCTTGAGTGGACAAGCCTGAATATGATCAAATTATTGACGTATGCACAGCTCCACTGCACACTGTGGCATGCTCTCATACTTTCATCAGCCCACCCGACTGTTTCCCCACCAAGTTTTTAAAGCTCTTTTTCAGTTTGTTGGTTCTGATTTACTGATTATCATAAATGACTCCCCATCACCTGGTTTTCCCTTCTGTTTTAAACATGCAAACTCCAAACTGATTTTTATCCAACATTTTAGACAACCCTTTGGCCACTCGTGGCAAACACTTTGGTTCTAATGTAGCACTTTTTTACTCTACTTGAGCGCAGTATAGTACACAGGGAGCACATTCATTCATCTTCCTATCTAACATTAAAATGAACAGAGTTATTTGGGGCACACAGACTGGAGAGCCAAGAATCAAACTACCAACCATCTGATTCTTAGATGACCTCCTCTCTACCTCCTGAGCAGCAGCCACCCCATTATTCAGCTGATTACTATTACAGCTCGCTCAGGCATCAGTTATAGTAATGTCACCTAGTAATCCCATTACACCTGTCCTTACACAGTCTGGCCCCGCCTCTACCTGTGACATGCTGCCTATGTTCTGGGATATTGGCATGTTCTTGTTGCCTTTTCAGTCTGAGCTCAGCAGCTCTGGAGTCTCCTGGCTGACGACCTCAGATGCAAATCTTGTAACCGTTTTTTAAAATCTCTTCCTGACACATCGTTTTATTATTTGGCTTTCTATAAATGCTAGTGCCTTTATCGCACACGAATATAAGTATGTTGCTGTTTTTCTTCTCTTTTCTTACTCGTTCACATTTTAAATAGTTCTTCGTGTCCTTTGTCTTTATTTTTAACTTCTCATATTTGTCGCATTCATTATTGTTAATCATTTTGTAACTGAAAAATGATTTGCACATAAAAATGAAGTCAAAGTAAACCTTCAGGCTCTGCCGCCTGTTGATGGGAAGCGTCTGTAAAAGGAAACGTAGACAGGAGAGATAAGATCAGGGGTGTGGAGGTTCTCAAGGGTGTTTCCTACCATGGAACATTTAGAAGTCATTAATGAAAAGCCTGAGCATCAGAGACATAGTCACCAATCAGGAGTCACGCTCGGACTCCAAGACAGTGAAAATTACACTAAATGATGTCAGGATTGCAACTGTGTGAGTACGTGTGTGTTGCTATCACTCCTGTGAGCTGTGGTGTATCCTGCTGTTAGCCTGTTTCATCATGAATATTTACCTAAAGACACAGAGAGCTGTCAATGAGGGAAACCTCAACCCCTGACCCTCTGATCCCTGTATGTATATAGCACTAAATCACAACAGCAGGCACCTTATAATGTCAGGTGAAGACGCTACAATGACACAAGACAGTGTGGTGCCTCCGCTACACTCTGGGCTGAGTTGTGCCCTCAGGGTGAAAAGTCCTTGTTAGTTGATACAAAGTTGCTCTGACTGATCTCCTACGATGAAACGTTTCCATGCTGGTAGAGTTTCTTCCAGGGTGTTCACACAGTATGATGGGGCATTGAATTACTGCAGCAGAGGTTCCCCGTACACCGACTGTGATCAACCAGTAGATCTCAGTTAGTGTGAGTAGATCATATGACAGTTTTCTTTTTTTAGATTTGAGTCTGTCATCTGTGGTTTAGAAAATGAACTCCACCCTCTTCTATGGGACAAAGGCCATCATGTACATCCAGTTTATATCTACCAA
>NW_005187523.1:532841-537292 GCF_000239375.1 Pundamilia nyererei
TGTGACAAGTAAGCAAGCTAGAAGACTGGCAAAGTTATGGAAGCAACACATTAACAAGAGAATTCTGAGTAAAACCAAAGTTACTTTCCCTAGTAACTAGTTACTTTGAAAGTAACGAGTAACTTGAAGTAACTGAGTTACCTTTGATAGAAGTAACTAGTAATGTAACTCATTTACTAATTTAAGGTAACTGCTTGTATGTGAGGGGTATGTCTGTCTAATTTAGCCAGAATATAGTAAAACCTACACTTTCCCTCACCCCCCTGCATCCCTTCATGCTGCAGTCGACCTAAAATAGAATAGAATAGAAAACAGTAGTATTTCCACTGTCTGCCATCAGATGAGCACTGGCCAGCATACAGCTGGCAGTCATGCTTGATGTTAGCTTTAGCCTCTGCACAGCATGTGGAATTCCACATAGGTCCACATCACTGTGCATCACCTCTGTGTGGCCTCAGAGAGGCTCATTCATGCTTCAGTAAACTGAGTGATTGTGGTTGGGGGAAAGGGAAGGATGTGTCACACAGCTTCCTGACTGTGGTGGAGATATTTTCTCTTGTCACTACTCTCCCTGCTGTGATCTAAAAGTTGAAAGGATGTTCTTTATCCACTTTGATGTTCACTTCAGTTCCCTGCAGACTGCTGATCATAACCCATTTAAAACTGAGGAGGCCCACACTGTTGCTGATGTGTGAGAACTGCAAAAGCCAGATAAAGCATTGAGGATACCATGTTGTTTCTGTTACACTACGACAGACATTAAACTTCACTGGACTGTGATATTTACTGAGATATTAACACATATTGCCATAAAAGTTTGAACAAAACTGACTCTTTTCATCTGCTGGGCTGAATTAAGGCTATTACGTAACAGATGGACACGAGCAGAGAAAGTCTCCAGTTATATAAACTGTGGTCTTGATCGAAATATTCCCATTTTAAGCTTTAATTACAACCTGATCATGAATGGATGATGTGAACAGTTTCTGAGCTCTCTATGTCTGTTCCTGTCTTGTTTGTGACTGATGTGTCACAGCTCAGTTATCCTGTTTCAGCTGTTTTATGGACTTGGAGGGTTGTGATGGACTGGTGTCCACGGTGGCGTCTCATTCAGAGTCAGCCCTTTGCTGATGTAACAATGTGGTTAAAAAGATGAAACACGCCTAAGGATGCATCAACTCTCCCAGTATGAGTTGAACAGGAGCTACCTATTAACAATCCATTAAACATCAGACTTTCCTGGGATGTTATTCCCATTTTAGTGCACCGTGTTAACTTTCTCCAGTGGAATTTCCACTCAGGGAGTCAGTGAAAGCCCTCTGTCTCCACCATCCCTGCCTCCTTCAGTGTGCAGACAGCCTCTGGATGTTCTGCTGCTCTGCTAAGAGAAAAAGAAACACTTGTGAATCAAATGTGTTTGTTTGCTTGTGACGATGTGTGATTTTGCAGAGCAGCCCAGCTTTGCTAAATCCCAGGGTGAGAGATGCTGGCATGGAGCCCGCGCTCTCATGTCCGGTGTTTGGAATTCCTTCGCCGTGAGCTCAGACGCCCTGTGCCGTCCGCCACTCTCCACGTTTTGTCCTGTCTCCGGGCTTGGAGCAGCACCATTCGCTCCCTCCCTTGCCTCATTAGCCTGCTACAATGAGGTGGGCATTCCAGGAATGTGAGCGTACATTTTTCCTTACACTCCCCTTGCTCTCCTCCCCACAACTCCCCACCAGTAACCTCCTCAGCACCTTCTGGGTCTCCTTTAAACACTCACAGTCTGATTCATACCCCCACCCTACCATCCACTCCCCTCACACACATACACACTCCCCTGCATCTTGCATAGCATCCCTCTCACACATCCCCTTTTGCCCCCCTGGTATCCCCCTCACCAGGCTCAAACCTCCCACCTCGGTGCCGCTCCCTGCTTCTCTCCAGGGCTATCATGTAGCTTTCTGACATTCTCTTGAGACATGGTACCATTCACAGGGAGATAAGATGCTAATCCTCCCCGTGATTTAAGGCATTCTTTGCATCACCTTTGAGCAGATTGATTGTTTACCAATGCTCTCTGGACATGTTTCTCATTGCTTTTTCTTGAGCAGATAAGGTGTGCGAGCTAAATTTTAATCAGTAAAAAATATGAGGAAAAGGAAATTAATCACAGAAGCACCTGATTACGCAAGTAGGCAAAACGAAACACTTTCACAGGCTTGGAAAAGTGCAGCGACCCCCTCACAGCCAGTTTATTTTTACTGATAATTGTTTTATGTAACATTTTCCATCCATAGTTTTACCTAAAATAAATCAAGTCAATGACAAAATCAAAGCAAAAACCATTCCTGGACTCCTAGAGTGAGACGATCCAGATGCTCTGGTGATGATGAAACGTTTCTTTCCCAACCACAGAGGATAGCAAATCACCCCGCCCCCTTCACTTTGGTGGATTGTCCTATTCACAGCCGTGCCACTGACAAAAAGATCTGGCAATGATCATCAAGTGATGAGGACACGGTTTCCTTCCTGTGTCAGAAAGAGTGGACACTGGGGTTGAGGCTGGTTGAAATAGAGAGGGTAAATGGGTTTGCTTATGGTCCCAGTGACCAGCTCCTCTGATACATGCTGCTGATTTGTTCTTGTTTTGTTACGCAGGCTTTCACATTCTGTTTAGGTCACAGTTCTCTTTTACTTTTGAAACGCTTTTTTAATATTTTGGAGAGAAATAAAAAACTTTCTTTAAGCAATATGTCTGCACCCAGAGCTGGGCAGTAACACGTTACAAGTAATTTCAATTCAATTTATTTACACAGCGCCAAATCACAACAACAGTCGCCTCAAGGCGCTTTATAATGTACAGTAGATCCTACAACAGTAGATACAGAGAAAAACACAACAATCATATGACCTCCTGTGAACAAGCACTTTGGCGACAGTGGGAAGGAAAAACTCCCTTTTAACAGGAAGAAACCTCCAGCAGAACCAGGCTCAGGGAGGGGCGGCAATCTGCTGTGATTGGTTGGGGCGAGAGAAGTAACGCATTACTGTAATCTGATTACTTTTGTCAAGTAATGAGTAATTTAAGGGATTACTATTGCAAATAAGTAATTAGATTACTGTTGCTTTCTTGTAAGCATACTGTGTTACTAAACCGTTGTGATTTTGTTTGTGAGAGTGTCTCATGACACGAGTGTGCGACGTCCGTGGCAGCAACAGACGCGTGCAGACCAACAATGGATAATATGGAGCACAGGAGAGAGTACAACCATGCAGCGTTTAAAGCTTGGAAGTACTCACATTACTTTGAATTTTAGACAAAAACATTAGCGTCCACACTCTGCGTGGGAAGAAAACTTCTTACTACAGCAAAAAATGAAACTTCAAATCTGTGTAACTAAGAAACTAATTACTTTTGAAAATAAGTAACGGGATCACTTTTTTGGAGATGTAAACAGTAATTAGTTACTAATTACTTTTTTCAAGTAACTTGCCCAACACTGTGTGTACCTGTGCGTCCTTGGACTGCGGGGCCTCTTACATGAATAGAGCAGGATTCAAACAGCTGTTCTTTTTCATGGTAAGTTTATAATCTTATAGTTGATATTATAAAGAGACCATACTGTATGCCATGATGAGATCCATCCATGTAACAGACATCTTTGGACTTCTTTATAAGTGAGTGATGTCTGCTTCAAACCACAGTCTAAACACACACATCCAAACTGGCTGTGTGTGTGAATGTGTGTGTGAATGTGTGTGTGTCTCTGGAGCTTATCTCTGCTGTCATAGAGTGAGAGGTGGGTGCAGGACAGGTCACCGGTCTATCACAAAGCATTAAAAACTGTGTTGGGCTTGTGGTGATGTTACATATTTTATTTTTACATATTTTGGCCTGAAACATACAGAAATACTGTGTAACCTTAAGAAATGCGTGCTGCAGATGGTGGCCTCCCTGGACTCCGAGTTTCTGCAACTTCCTGTTTTAAAAGAACATATTCTGTGTAATAAAGTGAATACAGTGAAGGGACGAGAACTACAAGAACTCAGGGGACAGATTTCCAGGTTATTTATTTATTGATGTATTTATTTTTCAGTTTGGATCAAAACTGATTGAAAAACCCAAACAAACAGAAATTCAAAAGAAACCAAAATGTTGTGTCTGGTATTTCTGCAGCCTTTGACTCTGTAGAGTCTTCTAGGACTCACTGACTTTCTACCAGCCTGTGGAGAGTTTGGCCTTCAGGACTCACAAACGTGACAAAGCTGGCACACTGGCCTGGTTATGATGGACGACTGGGTCACACAGAAACGGCCCTAACCAATCTGGCGCCCTAGGCAAGATTTTAGGTGGCGCCCCCCTACATCAGCAGTGTAGTGTAATGTTGTAACAAATAATATTTCTATTAAATAAGCTTTACTTTGCATTTTAATTAACGTGGGATTATTTTTTGTATTTAGAAATAATA
>NW_005187523.1:537731-545497 GCF_000239375.1 Pundamilia nyererei
GCATCGGTGTGGGTGAGGTGGTGACGAATCTCTGAGCTGTTTCAGTCTGATGATATTAACACTTTCCTAACTGCAGTATCTCCGTCACAAACTGGTCTCTTTCAAGTAATGCTTAGTGAATCTCTCAGGAGCACAGCAGTCTTTGAAAATGAGTTTAAACATAATTACTTTGTTTATCTGTCCTTCCTGCAGGTTTTGACTCTCAGTAAGCATTTTACAATCTGCTTAAGTTTCATCTTCAGAGATTTTTCATTAGGGTGAGGGATGATGTGTGCACTGCAAAGCTTTCATCAGGAAGATGTTCTCCATTATTTGTTTCTTTGCTCTGCACAGGATGTCTCGTGTGGGAGGAGGTATGAGAGTAATGATGCAAGGCAGAACACCCCACACCTTGTTATCAGAAGCGTGGTACCAAGTGGAGCTGCATGCCTAACATTAACCGCGTGTGTGTGAAAAAGATTTTTTGGAAAAGATTTAGTGTCAGGGGGTTCTGCTCCGGGTAAATGTGTCCTTCCTGTGATTTGTGAAAAGCTTTGATGATCTTTTAAGCTACAAACCGTGCAAACATCTTTGCTTGCAGAATAGATGGGCAGGACAAGGGGTCGAGGGTTAAAGGGAGGAAGGAGCTGACGTAGGATAAGCTAAAAAAAGGAGTGGAAGGATGGAGAATGTGTGTGTGTGTTTGTCCTGAATGAACATTCTCCAGATGCAAGGTCTGAGAGGACGCTATCAGTCTGCGGAGCCTCGGAGGAATGAGCGACAGCAGGGGTCCAGCTTGTGGACAGATGCTTCAGTGTGAGATAGAACTTATCTGCAGATGCTGCTAAATGGGCACATCTCTGAGTGACACCACCAAGTGTTGACCTGATCCATGAGCACGCAGAATGACCACCATGTGTTTCTCAAACGTTTTAATGGGAATCCAGCTCTTTAACAATACCTTTTTTTTACAAATGTATCTTGTAGCAAAAACAGTTGTCTCTGTCCAAATATTTATGGACCCGACTGGAAAAGGCCTCCTTGACTCCCCATTCAAACAGCTTCCCTCTCTGTCCAGGTCGTCCACAAACATGCACAACACTGAAAGAGTGGTCACTGCACAGTGTAGCTGAACTGCTTCTCTATTGCAGCATAGACCCAGCTGTTGTTTGATTTCCTCAATTTCTATCCAGTTGGTGCTGAACTGCATACACTGTATCACTGTGCGGTTAGACCTGATTCCTGGGGTGGACCAGTTTCTGGTTTACAGTATGTTTGAAAGCCACAGACATCCAGCATTAAAGAAAAATCCATCTCAACTGGGCTGATACTTTTGACACATGAAAGTTCACATTTAGCAGTCATCCTTCTTCTCTCATGGATCGTCTGGAGCATTCTTTAGGCAGCTTCCCAGCTTTGACAAATATCCAGCTGGGGTAACCACATTCACTCAGGTCCTGTTTGATATGATGCTGTTCTGCTTCCTGTCAGCGCTGTCTGTGGGGATGGTGTTCCCTCTGTAATGTAGCTCCTGATGAGACCCGATCTGTACTTCAGTGGATGATGACAGTCAAACCACCCAATTTCCTTCAGACCGAATTTCCTTCGGGGCCACCCTTTGGGATCAATAAAGTTTATTGAATTGAGTTGAAATTAAAAACCTTGACTCTCATCAAAGTCTGCTTTGTATTTGAAGATGGATGGATGATCATGGTGAAACATTTTCTCCTCAAAATGAAAAAATTATATCACAGTTTGCATAATGTTCATTTTCTTACAACGTGACAGCAAACACAGACCACGGTTAGGCTGAAAAAGACTTTCTAATGTGGCATTTTGTTAACGCTGTGAGGTCTAACCTCAACATTACCTCTGTCTGTGTCTTTGCTGCCAGTTTTGACTTCTTCTCTTTCTATATCAGAGCTGATGTGGCAGGAGGAATACTCATTGTTTAATGTCTTCAAATGGATTAGAATTCCAATATCCTGAAGGCAAACTATTTTTAAAAAGCGTCAGTATTTTAGTCCTTTGATAAACTGGGATGTAACATCACATTTCTCTGCAGCATATTTAGCATTTTGAAAAGAGGCCACAGACAAACTTGAACTTCATTCTTCTTCCATTCTTAAAAGATTGTTTGCTCTTATTTATGGTGTCTGAAGTAAACGGATGGGTGGAGGGTGGAGGGAAGGATGAACAGACAAATGGGTAAAACTTTAGAAAAGGAGGAAAAGGAAAGGGAGGAGACTAGGTTGTGCTGTTATGTGTGCACAGATCTGGGAACAGCTCCTTAGACAGAGGATTGCTATGCAGCCAATTTATAATGAAAGTAGGAGCCTGTCTGTGTGTCAGTCAAGCGACATGAGAGTCTGCGGGTGGACACTGAAGTATGCCGTTTATTCGTGGAGTGGGAGCGGCTCAGGAAACAGAAGCTTCCTGGGGAAAAAGACCAGGGGCAATCCCTTCAATTCTATAGGAGGAAATGAGCCACGTGGGCGTGGGTCTGATGTAAACAAGCCCAGGGGCCCTAAGGTGGGCCCACCCACAGGAAATATGAGATTTACATGTACACTTAGTTATTTATCTTATTGAGAGTAACTGAGTACAGTCTCCGAGTAGCGTAATGTGACAGATTCATCTTGATTAAAAAGAAAATTGACGGGGTAAATGGTACTAAAAAATCATTTTAGAATAGACAGAGCTGTAAGCTTTATTTTACTCAAAGCCCAGTGTAGGACGTTAAATGATCATTTCATTTTGATTTTAGCCCGACCTTCTTCAATGCCAGTACCACTTCCAGTTGGCAAAGAATTCCCAGGAGAGAAGCAATGCAACAGTGATTGGTAGCAAACGCAGCATTTTATTACAGCACCATGCTCAAATTCAGTTTTGTCTTTAGAGGAATTCTTTCTTTCATAAATATCTGTAAAGACAGACTCCATGGCTAAGCACTTGGTTTTATACTTTGAGCTCGCTACAAAGTCGCCACAAAGCCTTGGGTCAGTCCTCTGTACTTCTTGTCGTCCCCATCAGTGATGAGGTGACTATTGCAGAGTCATCAGAGAACTTCTGCAGGAAGCACTGGGTGGAGTTGTGGGAGAAGTCTGCAGTGTAGATGGTGAAGAGGAACGGAGCCAGAACCGTTCCCTGTGGGGCCCCCGTACTGCAGACGACCCTGTCCGACACACAGCCCTGAGTCCTCACATACTGTGGGCGGTCGGTGAGGTAGGCCAAAATCCAGGTAGTGAGGTGATGGTCCACTCCTGAGTTCTCCAGCTTGTCCTTTAGAACCGAGGGAAGAATAGTGTTGAAGGCACTGGAGAAATCAAAGAACATGATTCTCACAGTGCTTCCAGCGGTCTCCAGGTGAGCGAGGGAACGATGCAGGAGGTGAATGACGGCATCATCCGCTTCAATGCCAGGCTGGTAGGCAAACTGAAGTGGGTCCAGTGATGAGCTTGTTAGGCACCGAAGCTGAGCCAGAACCAACCGCTCCAGGGTCTTCATCAGGTGGGATGTCAGAGCCACCGGCCTGTAGCAGTTGAGGTCCTTGGGACGTGGAGTCTTTGGCACCAGTACCACACAAGAGGTTTTCCAGAGCTGTGGGACTGTCTCCAGTCTCAGGTTGGATATGTGCTCCATCACCCCACACAGTTGATCTGCACAGGACCTAACAACCTTTGAGCTGATACCATCTGGACCCGCTGCCTTCTTGGCTTTAATCCTCCTCAGTTCCCTCCTAACCTGGATGGTTGAGAGAGACAGGCTGGAGCCTTGTGTTGGATGCTGTGGTTGGAGGTGTGGAGGAGCCAGGTGTGTGGAGGACGTGTGAAGTGGCTGAGGTGTCAGGGGTAGAACAGCAGCAGTGGGGGTGGGTGAGTCTGCAGCCGATGTTGAAGACTGCATCCTGGATGAATCAAATCAGAATCAGAAGGAACCTGTAGGAAACTAAACAGAAGAAAGAAGCATAAACCAGTGACACACTCCAGGGCCTGATCAACCCTGGCAGGGCCTCCTTGGATGAGGGTGACTAGTGATAATGGCCGAAACACTCGATGAATCCAAGGTCTACTACTGATGATGTCTCCCAAATTTTTAAATGATAATCTAGATCGATCTCTAATCCCTAAACCCAACCAAGGAAGGAAAATGGCAGATTAGCCTGGGTAAAAGACCGAAAGTTGAGGCACACAACGATGTGTTTCTGGGCTGCCTTTCCTCATAACAGCCATCCCTCAAGAGTCTCTCCATCTAAAGCAATGCTTTATCAGGGACTGTAACATCTAGTCCTTTTTACTGAATCAGAATACTTTAATAATCCACAGGCAGGAATGATTTCCTGTGTCGCAATATGGGTAATCTCAGTCTCTCACTGAGCATGCTCCTGTGAGTAGCCAGCCCATCATGGAGTGGGTGGGAGGTATTATCCAGCATTGTCCTTATCTACACCACCCTAACGGAGCCCAGCTCCATCCCCACAACATTATTGGCCTTAGAGATCAGTTTATTTAGTCTGTTGGTGTCTGTGACCCTCAAGCTGCTGTCCCAGCATGCAACAGCATAGAGGATCGCACTGGCCACAACAGACTCATAGAAAATCCTGAGCATTGTCATTGAAAGACCTCAGCTGCCTGAGAAAATAGAGACGACTCTGGCCCTTCCTGCAAAGTGCTATAGTGTTTTTAACCCAGTCCAGTTTATTGTCCATGTGTACTCCAAGGTATTTGTAGTCCTCCACAATGTCTACGTTGACCCCCTGGATTGAAACAGGGGTCAAGATTTTCCTGGTCCTCCTAAAGACCACAATTAGCCACATTGAGCTGCAGATGATTTTGCTCACACCACGTGACAAAGGGTCGGTAAGCTGAAGGGGACGCAGATGTTGTCTTACTATGGGTCGGAGCTGGTCAAGGGTTTTTTTCAGGGTCTTCGTGATGTGGGAGGGCAGTGCCACGGGCCTGTAATCCTGGGACGTGATGTCTTTGGTACAGGGATGAGGCATGATGTCTTCCACTGCACTGGGACCCTCTGCAGACTCGTCATGAACAGTTTATGAAAGACTCCACAAAGCTGGGGGGCAGAGACCTTGAGGACACGGGGACTCACCCCGTCTGGTCCAGCAAACTTGCCTGAGTGGAGTCTCCTCATTCTCAAACTGTTTAACAGTGATTCAGTTCATTTGCCCACCTCACATCAACCCCCCAGCAGAGAGTTTTGATCTTTGTGGCCTGAGATGGTTATAAGGCCTCTCCAGACCTCGCTAACAATCTTCTGCCTGTAGCTGTCCTTCCCATTCCTGATCAGTCCCCTCAGCTCTCTCTGCACCCTTTTCAGCTCCTCCTTGTCTCCAGATTTGAAGGCCCTCCTCTTCTGCTTGAGGACAACTTTAATTTCTAGGGTAATCCAAGGTTTGTTGTTGGAAAAGCACGGCACGGTCCTGGTGGGTGATTGGTGGCTCTCTGCACACTTAGGGTTCATTTGCAGGGACAAGGTGACCCAGGTTGTGATCAGATCTGCCCAGGGGTGGAAGAGGTGATGAACTGTATGCCTCTTCTGCGTTGGCGTACAGTAAGTCCAGTGTTTCATTGTCTCTGGTGGGGCAGGTCACATACTGGGTGAAGTTGGGCAGTGTTGAGTTCAGTAATGCATGATTAAAGTCCCCTGATGTTAGAAGAAGGGCTCTCGGAGATTGCATTTGCAGTCTGCTGACCACAGAGTGGAGAGAGTCACAGACTGCCTCCATGTTGGCCGACGGGGGGACATACGCCGTTATTGCGATAACATGCGACACTGGGGAGTGTGGTGCAGCATAACTTAAGCAGCAAGGAAGGTGATAAGTAAATAGCATTAGCAGACGAGTGAAGTTCTTTTAAGCATACTTTATTGCTGGCATCTGCATTTTACCATAAAACAATCAATCAGGTATGCAAACATCCCACTTGCTTTATACAGGACTTTGCCCACACCTGACCTCGTTAGTCTCTACCATTGAAACAAATAGGTCACACCAAACAATACAAGTCTAAACAAAGAACAGGAATAATGCATGAAACTGACAAACTCATTTACTCAGCTACATGGTTTGTAAAGTAAAACACTGCATACAATATATCTCAAAAGGCTACTTTAAAGAAAACAAACAATACTATGCAAAATGAAAAACCCTCCATTTGGTTACACACAGTGATGCAATCATTGACCTCATGACTCTATATAAACAGGAAGTACTGGGCGGCCCTTCCCATATACCCATCTTACATATAGGACCTGAATAAACAACATGGACACCATGGTAACCAAAGCAACATAAACAAACATAATTTACCAGACATTTGCCTGTAAACAGAAGAAAACTCAGATGACCTGATGGTTAGTAGTGTTTGCTTTAAAACACATGCATGGATGTAAAGGATGTAACTACTGCTACCACAAACAAAACCCGGGATAGTGTGTGTTAAGAGAAGTTACACCAGCAATGTCTAAATTAAAGCATTATGGCTGACTGTAAAATAACAAAGAAATAAATTATCAATATGGTTAAGGGACAAGTGGCAAACGAGTTCATGCCTAACCACTTTGTCACAGGGAGGAAGTATGAACGCATGCTAACGGCTAACAGCCCAATGTCTGTGCTGCAGAATCGTTTTTTCACAGTGACGTGCCCGGGGTTACACCACCTGTCGTTCACAAACACCGTCAGTCCCCCTCCTTTCCTCTTACTGCTCTCCCAACACACATCCACCCCTCGATCAGTCAATTTACATCTAATATACACCAAGAGGAGGTAAGCCTGCTAGTATAAAATGGCTCCTTGCCCTCTGTGGATATAGTATATAAAAGGGAGGGAGAGGTTAGGAGTGTGAAGCAGGGCTCCCTACAAAGAACCCAATCAAACGCCACCTGCCACTGCTCGGTCCGCTGGACCACATCTGGACCCTGTTGGGTGAGGTCAGTGTTGACCTGGTCAGTGTTGACCTGGTCAGTGTTGACCTGGTCAGTGTTGACCTGATCAGTTCCGCACAGTTTGGGATGAAGCTGCGTAGTACCCGATCAGAACAGTCTCATGGGAAGGATGTAATTGGTTTTCTTCTCAGGACCATTACATCCTTCTGCCCACCTCCAAAGTGGTACCCCAGATACCGTACCTTTCTCTGTCCAGCAGCCCACTTCTTTAGGTTCACTGTGAGCATCACCTACCTGAGAGACCCCAGCACCGTAGCCACCTGCTGCATATGCTCCTCCCAGGTGTCGCTGTGGATGTTAACATTATTCGGCTAGGCGGCTGCCTTTATAAAAAAAAAGTCTAAATTCTGAGCATCCTGTTAATTACCTAGAGCCTTTTATTGTGACATCTTCAGAGCCTTAAATTAGCCTATCTCCATTCAACCACGTGATATGTAATTGCTGGCTTTTATTTTTGAATAGTTAGAACAGAATCCTGTTCAGTTCCTCTAACTATCCTTCAGCTCTTACTTTATAAATGAGACTTCTGGCAAGTTCAAAAACAGAACTATATACTCAATGGCCAAAAGCATCTGAGAACACACTGCATTGAAGAGAGCAGCAGAAGCTGCTCTGGGTGCCACTCCTGTCATCAAAGAACAGGGAACTATTATTTGCATGGCTCAAAAGAAGGTTGGAAAAATGCTGGGTTTGTCATAGATGGCTGCATGGCAGGGAGCGCAGGACTAGGGCAGGGTATCGTCACTGATTTCTAGAATCGATTCAATTCCGATTCACAAGGTCCCGAATCGATTCGATCCACGATTCGATTTAATTCGATTTAA
>NW_005187523.1:546637-548564 GCF_000239375.1 Pundamilia nyererei
AACTACGCTGCTACAAGGAGGACACAGAAACTAGAGAGCAGAGAAACAAATAGCATGAGCAGACAATACAATAGAGACCAGAGGGAGACACATGAGGAGACTGGGGCAGAGTAGACACGCCTGGGTAACACAGCTGACCAGAATCAGACGGACAGGGGAAGCAGAAATGAACATAATACGTATGAGACGGGAGACTAAACACACTGTGAGTCACACATGGGCTCGACACTAAGACGAGGGATAATCAGACATGGACACGTGAGATACTGGGGGAGCAGCACAAACACGCTCTGTTTATTTCACACCTCAAACCTTTTGCAAACAAACAAATAAAAGTAAACTGCAATAAAATAAGCTGCTACCTCTTTTAGGCTACGTCCACAGCTACATGGATATTTTTGAAAACGCAGCTTTTTGGGCCTTTCGTCCACACGGAAACGGTGTCTTGGATCACTGAAGACAGAGACCTTTAAAAACTCCTGCCGGGTGGAGGTGCGTTGTAGCTTTTGTTTGATGTCACGCTGTGCGCCACGTTATTGTTTACGTAAGATGAATTTCTACAATGGCGGATAGAGACAAAATGCTGTTACTGCTAATCTATGTGCAGTTTCTACACGCGCACATAGACACACAGTTACTGTCCCTGCTTTAAGAAAGCGCCAGAGTGAACTTTGTGGCATCTACACACAGACGCTCTCACAAACAAATCCCGACGCCAACGAATAAATGTCTTTTTTAAAATTAAATTTGCTGTATGCATTTTGTCCAAAGCTGTGAGTCCACACCAGCCGTACTTCACATGAGAGCCTGTGAGACAACATCTAAAATACAGTCTTTAGTCATTAACATTTAAATGATGAAGGCACTTGAAAAGTAACACAGCTGCCTTTGCAGAAAAACACAAAAACCTTTTAGAAGTGCTTCAGGTTTGGTGAGGCGCCCAAATGCTGTTTACTCCCCCCCGGCTGCTAGACTTCTGATTGGCCAACATTTCTACACGGTTAGGATTTGGCATGTTCTTAACAGCGTTTGACTTTGTTTTTTTATCATTTACACGTGGACAGAATTTTATAAACGAAAATGGAAAAGTTTTCAAAAATACTCATGTATGTGTGGATGCAGCCTTAAATAACAGAAATACATCTTTATGGTGTCATTATTTTACGTGTAGTTGTTTTTTTCCTGTGTAATAATATTCAACATTGCTATCAACACATTTTTCAAAAATGCCTCTCTGTGCAAAATGGGTTCAAAAACATAAACGACTGTGAGATACTTTGTGTCCCCAATTTGGGCAGGGGCAACAAATCGTGGCAGGATCACCGTGACGTTATTTGTAGCCTCCTGTAACTTTACTGTATAAAGAGCTAACATCTCCAAAATGTCAGGAGTAGTTAGTCGTTATAAGAATTAAAAATGCAGAGAGTGGATATTGTTTGTCCGTGATTTGGACAGCGCAGCTGCTGCTGACGCAGGGGAAATAACTTCTGTCGGGGAGCCCTACCTTGGTACCCACGTGCAGGTGAAGACAAAGGCAGGATATGTCATCATATTTTCTAGTCTTTGACTTTAAGGAAGCTCGTTTTGAAGCATGTTTGTGTGGGAGCCTCGTCAAAAACCTGTCCATTGTGCTAGCAGTGTCCAAGCATTTTGTTTAATTCATACTCCGCATTCAAACCCCCCTGCAATGGACCTGCCCCCCCGCTTTGGAAACCACCAAGTTGTACTAACTCACCTGTACCAACTTTGCTAAATGTTCTCTGACTCCTTTTGTTAAAGTTAAGCCTCTCAACAGACCAGCTGCACATTAACCTTGCACACTGATTACCTCAGGTTATTAAATTATTTCCCAGTCACTCAAAACCAATTTGCATAATTATTTTTAATAGGTTTTTGTAGGTATTTGCATGTGTGTGTGTGTGTGTGT
>NW_005187523.1:550273-552085 GCF_000239375.1 Pundamilia nyererei
GAGAGAGATTTTTCAGGCCATGCATCCATGTTTGACCAGTGATAATGTTTCGTGTGTCAAAGTTTCCCTCTCCCTCTGCATACTTTTCCAGCTCAGTTAATCTTGGTGTCACAGACTTCTAGGAAAGATTTGGACAAAGTGTAATCTGCCTTCCTGTTACTGATTGTTACCAGTGGTTTACATATTGTTTCAAGCCCTCTGTGTGCCATGATGCTGGGTCTTAGCCCCAGGATTTTGAGCTTGTTCTTTCTCATACTTCTGAGTTGGTTATTTTGTAGTTCTTGGTTTCTTGTCTGATTATGTTACTTCCCTTTCAAACCCAGTGTGTCCCAGTCTTGTCTCTGTTTCGTCATCATCTCCTGTATAAGTCAGTCATGCCTCCATGTTTTGTTACTCTTTCTGCCTCCTCAGTCGTGTCACCATGCCTGTCTGCTCTCTCTGCTTCCTGTCTCCATGCTAGTCAGGGTTGCCTGTCTTGCCTACAGAGGTAGGAAGTAACAAAGTACAATTAATTCACATATCTAAACTTTACTTGAGCATTTTTTTCTGAATACATTTTACTTTTACTCTCTACATTTTTAAACAAACATCTGTACTTTCTACTCCTTACATTTTCAAAACATGCTCATTACTTTTGTGGGTCTGGGTGGAGTTATACCAGCTTGACACAATGAACCCGATGACCACAGCATTGTAGTTTGTCCTTAAATTTACAGTTTTAAAGGTGCAGCTTTCCAGCTGCTTCGTCTCTGCAGCACACACCGCTCTCCCCTCCTATCGTGGCAACATCCTTTAAAGAGGAAACATGACTAGATGATGAGGTCAGGTGTGTGAGTCAGCCTCCACCACACCCTAAACCCACTGAAGAAGGGAGTAATATTAGCACTCTGTCTCCCGTTTAGAATTGCCAGAGTCTATCCACTCTGTTGTACAGGCCCTGCTGACTTTGCTGGGCCTGAAGCAAATTTTCTCATGATAACCTTCCCAATGTGTAGCTTTAAAGTCTTATTCAGCCGCTCCACGACCCCCATCAGTCTGAGGGTGGTAGACACTGCTCCGAACAGATTTAATTCCCAGTAATTCACACAATTCTTTTAGTGTGCAAGACATGAAAGAATTGTCCTGGTCAGTCAGTATCTCTTTTGGGATGCTGACTCAGCAGATGACCTGAGAAAACCCCCAAAAGTTGACTCTGTTCATCTGGATGTTTTCAGTGGGAAAGAACCTGCAGTCAGCTGAGCCTGAAGAAGTCACCTGGATGAGTGACGAAACGTGTCTCCCACTGGAAACGTCCAGATGAACAGAATCAACTTTGGAGGTGCTACAATGGAAAATCTGCAGTGGAGTGAATAACTGGAGCTGGCGGGGCCTCATAAGAAGGCTGTGCCATATCGTCCTCCCCAGAGTGTCGGGCGACCCCATGTCTCTGCTGAGTGCAGCGCAGAAGCTGCACACCAGTCGGGAACACATCCCCAGCCAATCTGTCCAGAATATTAAGGGGTGTGTCAGGTGTGGGCTAACTGCAGCCTTTACTCTGTATGTTTTGCTCTTGTATTTAATTTGCAGCAGCACTTTGGGATATTTGTGTATTTCCCCATGCAAGCCTCCAATAATGCCCCGGGTCCAACCAGGGTTTGCATGCACCCCGTATCCACCAAGACCTGGCGTATATCGCCTCGGCACCTCACCGGTATGCTGTATGTGTCATGGGTGTATACAAGAAGGGAAACCCTTTCAAACGGGAAGAGCAGCAAAGGATGATCACGGCATGTGAAACCCAGTTAAAATAGTTAAAAAATAAATACACTTTAT
>NW_005187523.1:552171-556219 GCF_000239375.1 Pundamilia nyererei
GTCTCCTCTGTCACACCGCTGCCGCTAAGCACAGGAGAGCAGTGGCAGTCAACCTTCTTAGTTTCCCGGGGTGTCATTTATCAGTACATTTCCATATTTTTATATCTATGTATAAAAACGAAGCTGAGACTTGATCAGAGGTGTGATCATCACAGCAGATGATCAAGGTCTCTGCCCCCCAGCTTTGTGGAGTCTTTCATAAACTGTTCATGACGAGTCTGCAGAGGGTCCCAGTGCAGTGGAAGACATCATGCCTCATCCCTGTACCAAAGACATCACGTCCCAGGATTACAGGCCTGTCAAAGTAACGGAGGATAAAACAGAAAAACATGAAGCAGATTTTCCTGTTCTGGCTTTTTACAGCAGATAACCTTCAAAATATTCTGCAGTAGAACAAAAATGGAAGAAAACCATGAATCAACATGTGAATCTTACCTGATGCTGCTGAAGTGAAGCAAAGTTACAGAGGTTTGATTGGAGACACAGCTGAGAGTTTTGCAGCTTGGCAGAATTTAAAACAATTTAAGTGTCTTCGGTTTGAAGAACAGAAATGAGGCTTTCTTGTTGGAGGTCATTTTTGGAAAAAAACAAAAGCACCTGACATTGCTGCACACAGCTGTAGACCGGTGCGTAATAAGCACCAAAGCACCATAAGCAAGCGAGTAATGCAGAAAATAGAGATTTTGATGGTAAACTGGTCTCTGAGTACACTGAGAGAGAGAAAGCTGTGCAGGAAGTAAAAGCACGAGTCAGAGGGAAGTCATCGTTGTCAAACGTGACGCGTAGTTTTGATCTTTTGCTGCTGGTTCAGTGAATTTTGGTCAGAGTGACCAAACCTGTGACACGTCTGCTGTCAGCACCCAAAATCGATTTGAACTGCACCCATAGTTACTGTTTGGTCACTTTGATGGACAGTTCAGGTTAATGCGTTAAACTGAGTTACACCATGGCAGCGCTGTTTTAAAGCATATTACAAACGGAATCTGGATTACTTTACCTGAAGAAATCCTTAAAACAAAGGATTCTAAGGCAAGTTCTGTGAGTGTATTACTTCCTGTTTTACTTTGATAGTCTTCCGTATGGCGCGTGAGCTTCCAGCTGTATGTTTCCCAGTTAGTTTGCGTTGTTACTGTTTTATCTACTCCACCTTTTGTGAGCTAGCTGAGATTTTCAGTTTGCTTCTTTATTGCATTCTGGGTCTCTGCCTGCACATGCCCCTGACATGGCACTGTACTTCTATTTATGACTGTGTCTTATTTTTTACCTCACAAAGAGCGTTTTTCCTGCCGTTCCACTGTTTAGTTGTCACTTCAGTTATTTTTTTCTGGTTTTTCAGACCTTCTGGTGTTAATGAGCCATGTAGTGCATACTTTGAACATTTTTAACTTGGTGACTCTCACTGGTACATCTAGATTTTTCAGCTTAATGCTAGCCTTCATCAGCATCTCTTTTGAGCCAAATAATTTTTAAATTTTTTATATAAAATCGAGAATAACGCTCCAGAAGATATTACAACGTATCTATTGAGATCTTATTTTTCTGTCACTAAACAGCATATGAAAAACAGAGAGAAACCCAAGAAATTGACCTGTGCAAAGGTTAACTCGTCATACAATAATTCACCCACAGCTCAGTGCTCTGGCCCCCACCTTTTTTCCATGCCGTCTGTCTCACGGTATGGTTAACTATTAGCATGAGCTAGATGGATAATATTTTACATTTAAATCTTCATCGCTCAGCAGAATTAAAATGTATTTAAAGGATGCCAAGGTTTGCTTTAGTCTAGTCTCAGATCGATCTCTGTATGGTGACATACAAAAGTCCATCTGATACCAACTGCTGACATTTTCCAGTAAAGTCTTTCCAGGATCACAACTATGACTTCCAAATCCAAAGGTAGTGTTCCAGGTGACAAGGCGTCCTCATCTCTACTTCTGTCCTCTCCACCTTATCAGCGCCTGATCACCAAAGAGGGACGCTGTGCTTTTCGTGTCCCTCTGTCTTCTTCAGGCTCACGGAGAGAGTCTTTGCACAGAGCTTGGCTGCTGGCCCTGCAGGACCTGTGGGGACTGCTGGTAAATCTTCGCTGGAGATGGACTCTTCTGGCCTTCTGCAGCTCCTTCGTGGCTCACTGGTTGTTTTTTGCCTGTCTCTGGTATTTGTTGGCTCATCTGAATGGAGACCTTGATGTGCAAGATCACGATGCCCCACCACAGGGGCATGTTGTCTGTGTAAAGTACATTACAAGCTTCTCTGCTGCCTTTTCTTTCTCTTTGGAGACACAGCTAACCATCGGTTATGGCACCATGTTCCCCAGTGGAGACTGTCCCAGTGCCATAGCGTTGCTAGCTGTACAGATGCTGCTGGGGCTCATGCTGGAAGTATTTATCACAGGTAAAGTGCTCATCAGGTATTCTAATTCTAGTTTTAACGTATAAATTGTAAGACAAAAGAGAAGGTAACAGTTTTTTGACTTTGTAAAAAGTAAATGACATTTACAATTTCAGAAGATTAGGCCTTTTCATGAAATCTTGCAATGATTTACTCGTAAAAAAGGGCATTTTGAAATTTTCCTCGTTAAACTGAGTCTATGGTAGCAGTCTCCATTCAATCCCTGTATGCTCACATAGAGCACATCTGAAAGAGGCATAAAAAGAATCAAGACTTTATTTCAAAAGTGACGTCACTGTGATTTTATTTATTATTATTTATTTCAGTAAAAACGTTATAAAAATTGGTCACTTTGTTATTTCACTTGCTTTGAGACTTGCTGCCTTGCCTTAAATAACAGCAGATCAAATCATTGCATAAGCATGCGTATTTATTCCTGATGATGTCACAGTATGACATATTTGTTCATGAATGATGTCATTGTCTTAACATTCAGGTGCATTTGTAGCCAAGCTCTCCCGCCCCCAGAAACAAGCAGGAGCCATCCAGTTCAGCCCCCAGGCAGTGGTAGGTCAACACCTGGGCCAGACGTGCCTCATGGTCCGAGCCACCAATCTGCTGAAGCGGCCTCTGGTCGATGTAAAGTTGAGTGCTGTGCTTTACAAGTGTGAAGGTCAGGCTCTCCACCAGACCTCTCTGGACTTCTATTTGGACCATTTGGGCCAAAAGGCATGTCCTTTGTTCATATTCCCACTCACCTTTTACCACCCCCTGGAGCCTCAGAGCCCGCTCTACCCTGCCCTGTGTGAGGGGTCCTCCACTAACTTTGAGTTGGTGGTTTTTCTGTCGGCCTTGCAGGAGGGAACTGGTGACTCATGCCAGAAGAGGACCTCCTACCTTCGCCAAGAAATCAAATTAAACCACTGCTTTGCTCCTGCTTTCAGGATAGACTCCCGCGGGAGGTACACAGTGAGCTCCCAGCACTTAAGCACAGCCCCTTCAAATGAGCCTGTGAACAAAGACTCTGTAGTGCAGATCAACAGTGATGGGATGGAGTAAGGATGCTGAAGGAAAATCTCAAGAGATAGTAATTTTCTTTTTTCTCAGGAGGTATTTCACTGAATCTTGTAAACATTAATATATGATTAAGCATAAAAAAATCAAGTGCATGTCAGACACACTGTCAGTGCTGGTGCAGACTCCATCACCATCAAGTCCTCGGTGCAAAACCTAAGGAAGCGTGTTCCTGAGGTCCATATGTAAAGATTTTGTACTTGTAGGAAAATATCTGGAAATGTTATGTTTGTGCATCCATACAGGAGAACGTGTGTGCTTGTAAAAATAATTACACAAGTTGCTTTTTCATTGTTGTTTCGGTCTGTTTGCTCATACAAAGCAAAACAATAGGTGTAAAACTCTGCGTTCATGTTCCGTGTGCGAGTTTCAACTTGCAAGTGCAAGACTGACTAGATTTTCTTCCTTTCAGCTGATTGGTCAATGTCATTGATAGGTTTGTAGCTTGAACCCATCCGCTGGAACGTTGAAGACAATATAATTACACTGCAAAGCAAGACACAAGTAGGCAAGCTTCTTCATGTTTCTCGTGCACGGGAGAGACCGGACAGACGCCGTTCCTTCGCTTGACCCCAGTTGCTCT
>NW_005187523.1:556425-557230 GCF_000239375.1 Pundamilia nyererei
CTGGGAGGGTAATACAGTTTGAAGATGGATGATGGTGACAGCGCTTCTGCGGCTCAGTGTGAGTCACTCTGTGGTGTGACTCACAGCACTGGTCCTGGCAGCCAAGCTCATCTGTTCTCTGATTGGACTGTTAAATTTGCTAGCTCCCCTTCTGATTATGCCAGTAACTTGGGCATATTACTGGATAGCTCGTTTAAATTTGCCAAGCAAGTGTTTGCTGTACTGTGGTCTAGTTTTCATCAGCTGCGCCTCATTTCAAAGGCTAAGCGCTATATGCCGCATAAAGATCTGGAGAAACGTATTCATGCATTTGTGACTCCCAGGTTGGACTACTGCAGCTCTCTTTACACTGGCCTTTCCTCCTCCCTTCTCCTTAGATTGCAGACTGTCCAGAATGCGGCGGCACGCCTTTTGACGGGTAGCAGGAAATTTTCCTCCATCACTCCTGTTCTTGCTGGCTTGCACTGGCTGCCAGTTAAGTACCGTATTCAATTTAAAATACTACTCTTCATGTCCAAAATTATCAATAATTTGGTGCCGAACTACCTCAGTGAGCTTCTTAGGTTACACACTCCCGTCAGAGCACTTAGATCTGCTACCCAACTTCTTCTGGAGCAACCTCGCTCTCGGCTGAAGTCTCGGGGCGACCGTGCGTTTGCTGTTGTCATTATCATTTAAAGCCAAAGTGATGTAGCACCATAGCACCATATAAATAATGCTGAACTGAATACATCACCACAAGCCATAAATGAAAGTGTTACATCTACAAGCAGCTAGAAGCACAAAGAACAAGTGTGTTGGTTTC
>NW_005187523.1:557379-560646 GCF_000239375.1 Pundamilia nyererei
CTCTTTTCCAGTCCAGTCCCTGTAGCTGAGCTATTTCACAGGAAAGCGTTTTTTAATCCATTTAACATTAATCTGTAACTCTGTTAATCAAAAAAGGCACCTAAGTCAAGGAATGAACCAGAGTTGTATCAACACATAACACAACTCAGAAAAGAACCAGTTTTAAATGATAACTTTAGGCAGCGCTAACAGCCTGCTGCAAAAACAAGTCGTTTAGTTGAATCTAAGACAAACGCCAAGGTTAACACAGTTTGACAGACATAAAATAGTACTTCTGTAACAGAAAAGAGCTAAAAACCCGACATAGCTCAGCATGGTTGTGATTTAAGGACAACATGCAGTATCACCTGGACACCACCGGCAACAGCTTTATTTAGCATGGCAACATTGAGGAAGAAAAGCCCAGCATGCAGACGCATGTAGGCAGATATAACACAATGCAAAATCTTCATTTAGGTTGAAAGCAAAGTGCAGACACTCAAAATCCATGAAAAGGAAACAGCAAACTAAATGCTTTGATGTAGAGGACACAGGGGGAAATAACACTATGACAAAAACAAGGACAAAGGAAGGACTGGGTCTATAAATAAAGATATATTAAAACATGTCAAAGTAAAGTGATCTTTCTCCTTTCACCTCAGACGGCTCGGTCATACGGCTCCTCACCAGCTTGCATCCATCCTATACATCACTGCACCAACTGCTGTAGTCAATACTGAACTTCAGCTGCCATACAGTTCAACCTGCCTCTGCTCTGCTTTCAGATTCTCTGAGATTAGTTACAATTTGCACTTTTATGGAAACAAAAGTATCAAAAGCATCAGCAAATAGTTATTATATAGGGAAGTGTGACAACAACAGAGAGGCCTGGTCTAATAAATCAGGAAACATCTTTGAGAAACTTTTTAAAAACAATTTTTTTCCAACTCTCCTTATTCTTTTTTCATTAATATTTTTAGCCACTGACAGTTAACCATGTAACACACTGCTTGAGTCTTTCAATTCAGTTGCTTTTTGTTATTAATATGTTTTAAAATACATTTTAAAACTAAAGATGTAGGCTGTGTTTCTGTGTTGATACATTATATTGCCAAAAGTATTCATTCACCCTCCTAAATCATTGATTTCATGTGCTCCAATCACTCCCATGGCAACAAGTGTATCAAATCAAACACCTAATCTGCTTCTACAGATACTTGTGAAAGAAATGGGTCGCTCAGTGAATTCCACAGACGGGCGCACCACCGTTTCGCAGGATGACAAGTTTATTTTCAGTGTCTGAGTGTTCAGAGCTCATCTCGGTACATGCTCATTTTGAGAGGACGTGTAGAATTTTTATTAGTCCTTTATTCATCCAGGTAAAAAAAAAATCTCATTTCCAAGAGAGACCTGGCAAAATACACAGACCACATAAGGTTGTGAAATAAAGGTTACATAAAAACAGAGGGATGGAGTGACCAAAAATGTAAAAATGAGAGCTGCCAGCGTTAGAATGACGCTAACGCCTACCCGCATTAACGCAGCAAATCTGCGTTAGTGAGTTAGCACGGATCGCCCCGTGCGTGTGGCTGGACGCGGTTAGCTCACTAACGTGTAGCGCGGTTAGCCGTGCAGCCCCACGCACAGGGCGATCCGTGCTAACTCGCTAATGCCGATTTGCCGCGTCAATGTGGTTATGGCGTTAACATCATTTTAACAAGATTAACGCTGACAGCACTAGTAAAAATCAATTAAAAATGAACATTAGATAACAACTCATACCTCAAGTTTAAACATTCATGTTTATTTTCCCAAATGTAAAGTACTCTCACTGATGCACTGCTGCAATTTCTTCTTCCAAACATGTCCAACATTACTGAATGTCAGCCGTACACCACCCTGATATTCAATCTAGACTCACATTGAACTCTGTAACATTATATATGAAGCATTTATCAACTTATTTCATTTGTAACAGCAGTTTCACTTGAACACACACATGATGTCTCCTTCCTCCAACTTCTCATCTTCTCTCTCTGATACAAACAGCAGTGAAGGGGAAACAGATTAATAACTTTGTCAGTCTGACAGGTTTGCTGTACGGTAGAAAAACAGGACTTCCTGAGACAGTGAGTTTATTAACAGCGGAAAAACAAGGTGCAAAAAACAAAACACGATTTCCCAGTGTTGATAGTTCCAGAATAGCCTTTATTGTCATTGTACATGTGCAGCAAAGTTGTGGGTTCTCCACACCGACTGTGCCAGGAAATAGTGGACCACAGGACTAAAGAGAAAACAGGAGAAATACACACAATCAAGAGGAATGTAGACAAAACAAGAGAAACAAATACTAAAAATAAAACAAAGGCACACAGAGAACAAAAAAGTTTCAGAGATGCGAAGAAGAGACTCGGTCTGAACAGAGTCGGTGTGTGAGGGGCTTGAATGATGGGAGTCAAGCTGGGCAGACACTGTGCGACTTTTTCAGTCGCACGATTCAGCTCCTGCTCAACCTGCACGAATGACTCGCAGAGCTTAGAAGTTGGTAGGTCACGATGCAGGGTCTCACACTAAACGGCCCGATGAAAGTTTATTGTTCTAACATTATGCTTTTCATGTTCCGACTAAAGCCGAAGCAGAGGAGGGGCGCTGTGTAATAACTCTTTACTGTTCCCACAGGTGCTTTCGGGTTTAAGGTCATTTGTTAAAGCTTTTACAATACTTATCGGCGATATTTCCATAAAGATAAAGCAGCCACCAGGCCCAGGATCCTCCAGCAGCCACCAGGCCCAGGATCCTCCAGCAGCCACCAGGCCCAGGATGCTCTAGCAAGGCACCAACAAGTAAATCAACAGTGACTTCAACGGGCCATCACAAGGAAATACCAATCTCATCATTTTCAAAATGCCACCTAAAAAAGCAAACCCAGGAGTTGAAGGCAATTAACCAGTGAGGTTAATTGCCAGGACAGGTCGGGTTTCGGCAACCCTCAAGGGTGCTTCGCAACCAGTGGGCCTTAACGCCGTTAAGATGCCGCCTAAGAGGAGCAACGTTAATGAGGAGGAACTGGAGGACATAAAGAAATCCCTAAACTTTATGTCTGAAGAAATAACAACAATTTCCAAACAACAAAAACTGATACTCAATTTAATGGATGATATTAAAGAACTAAGAAGGCAGAGCGAGGAAAAGGACAAGAAGATTGCTATGCTGGAAGGACGGGTGTCAGATCTGGAACAATATTCAAGAGTAAATGATGTGATAGTGACAGGACTGGAAACCAAGCAT
>NW_005187523.1:587853-589195 GCF_000239375.1 Pundamilia nyererei
GAGAGTGGGAACTCTCTTCATGCTCCTGATGCTGCACAAAGTCAGGAACACCACACACACACACACACACACTGAGGAGGGACAGAAAGAGAAACCTCAGGTCAGGCCAGCGAGGACACATCACTATCATCACTCTGATTAAAAGATGTAATCTTTATCTTTTTAATGGCTCATAGTCCATGCTGTCTTCAGTCTTGTTTCCTCTGTTTTCTCTTGAAGACAAATAAACAGAACACAGTTGATAAAAAGTGATCTTCACAGCGGACTTCCAGTATCCATCATTGAACCTATTAAAGAGGTACAAAGAGGGTGTGACCCACAAAATAGAAGCTACTTTATTTGGAAATGAGTTCATGAACTTCAGACAGAAATCTGAACTACACAGTGTGCTGAGGTGCACCTGATACAAACTTCATGTAACTGATGAAGAGTTTAACACAGCTGAAGAAGTTCACATCTCAAAACACCTTCGTCCCATTGGGATGGTAGCTGAAAAATAATTTAGCGCACTCATTTAAGAAACCTAGCAGGTGCTACTTTAGCCATTAAAAGAACACAGTGCCCCCTGCCCCCTGAAAAGAGCCTTGAGACTGTGAGAGTGGAGCTACTTTCAGTGGTGAGTTTTCAGATAAAAATAAAAATGCATATAGAAGATATGTTGTAGTATGTGTCACACTGAAGGCTTCCAGTAAGGTATGTATTGTGAGGTATGTATTCAAGGCCGCAGGGGGGGTTGGAACCCAAGGCCAGGAGGCGGGGTGCACCCTGAACTAGTCGCCAGTCTGTCGCAGGGCCTGCAGCTTAATTTGACTCAACACAGGAAACCGCTCCCAGCCCAGACACAAAAAGGATCGACAGATTGATAGCTCTGTCTCAAGTCTGGGTGGTGCATGGATGCTCTTATTTGCTGAAATAAGTAGTTTACAGTTGTTTTTGGTAGATCATTGTGTTAAATATTGACTATGTTCTACTGCCTTTGTGAAAACTGACTGGTCATAGTGAGTTGTAAAAATATTTATTTTTAACTTGTGGACGATTTTATTCCTTTTATTTTTCATTATTATTATTTTTATTCTTTTATTCCTCTTGTTGCACCTGAAATTTGTAATGAGCACAAACTGTATATCAAAGACTTTGGTAGATTTAGACGTCACAGACAAAAGAGTCAGACTGTCACACTTTCCTCATGGGTTTTTTTGTACAGTGTGGGCCATTTATATGGATACACCTTAATAACATGGGAATGGTTGGTGATATTAAAGTCCTGTTTGTGGCACATTAGTATATGTGAGGGGGCAAACTCCTCAAGATGGGTGGTGACCATGGTGGCCATTTAGAAGTC
>NW_005187523.1:590350-600834 GCF_000239375.1 Pundamilia nyererei
GCCCACCCTGTACTATGGTCTCATTAGTGTCAAAGGTGAATAAATTAGTGTATTCTCAGTGGCTAACGATTTTCAAATAGCTAATGAGCATTTAATGCCTGTTGTTTCACAGGCAGAGCTGCCCTGCACTAATGATGTGTGGTTTAAAAGGAAGCTGAAAGTAGCAAAAATTTCAAAACAGAAATTCCCTAAAGGCCTACACACTGAGAGTGCTGCAAGTAAAAGATACACATGACATGCAATTCCTCATTTTTGGATCTATAAATGTTTTATAACTCATACACACACAGAAAACTTGATGAGATGAAATTTTTCTTTTAAAAAATTGTTCTCATAATAAAGAAGTGTGAAAAACATGAAGTCAGGCAACAATCAGCTGGTCCTGATGTTATTAAGAAGACAAGGATGAAACTGAGATTCTGGGTTTATCTGGGTGAGCTTACCCCTCACTCCAGCTAGTTGTGCCAAATGAATTGAATTCTCACAAGACAGCAACAGGGAGAATTTCATAGCGTCATCGAGGAGGTGAAGATGTTTAATGACCACTTTGGTGCATGTTTGAGCTCTTTTTGGCAGAGTTGGGAATCAGCTAAGAAACCGTAAAGGATTATGTGAATGTGTGCTGGTCAAATTAGAGTTTCTCAGAGTATTTTTTGTTATAACTTCTCTTTTCAGATGAATGCAAAGTTAAAGCGTATTACCACGGTGCCACTGCTGCCCAGATTTCTCTCAAAGACAGATGTGCTATCTGCCAAACTCATACAGCTGTTTAAAAAGCCAAGATTATAGGACAGGAAGAAGACTGCAGAGTGAAACACATGGGCCAGGTAAAAATACTTGTATAATTTGGATGAGCTTGATGTGTAATCAGGGAGCTCTGCGTTTATCTCAACAAAGATCTGGATGATTTAGTGACAGAGTATGTTATGAGCATTACAGTTTTTCTCAGTCGCTTTGGTGCGTTTCTCAGATCAGAATTGAAATTCTCATAACTTTTAGTTCAACCTCCACAACACTCAGTCATTTGTGCACATCATAGTAGCAATTTCTCCTCTCTCTGAACAAACTGCAAATGATTTTGGACATGAATCAGTTGCTTCCATACATTTCCCTGCTGCTTTCTGACATTTCCATTTGCTTATGTCATGTCAGTCAAAAGTAATCATACCTATGGATGCTGAATAGTGGTTCCCAATAAAACTAATAGTCATACATCCATTGCTTGAGTCATCACACACAAAATTGTTGAACTAGTTATCGCATGCCAAATATTGGCCATCTGTCAAGCAAATCCTATACCTTTCTGTATCATTGTTCCTGGAAATGTCTCCGAAATTGAACAATTGATCTCAGGTGAATTACAGCTGTCACTCATGAGGAGGCGTGTGAAAGTTTAGTTGTAACCAATGACAAACAACTTGTTCACTGTCAATTATGGATGAATCCTGTGAATCCCCAATTGGCAAGCATATATAAACTGCGCAGGAGCTAGTGTGTACCATTTCTACACTTCTGTGACACAAAATGGAAGGTCAGCACCGTGGAAGAGGGGTGAGGATGCGGGGAGGAAGGGGAAGAGGGAGAAGAGGCAGATATAGGCGGATTCCTAATGAAATAAGGGCTACAATTGTGGACCATGTTGTCAATCACGGCCTCACCATGGAGGAGGCTGGTCGAAGGGTGCAACCCAATATTGGAAGAACTACTGTCAGTTCAATCATTCAAACATTCCGTAGGGAAAACAGGTATGCAAACAGTAATACACTGTACTGTACTGTGCCATCTCAGACACATCACATGTTACTGTACTGTATTTGCAACTTCACAAAAAGTTCACTCTGCACCACATAGGATTGTAAGACAACCTCGCGGAGGCGGAAGAGGGCCCCTTTTTACCCCACAGCAAGAAGAAGCCATTTGTGCAATGGTCATTGCAA
Source organism: Pundamilia nyererei (assembly GCF_000239375.1). Taxonomy (NCBI): domain Eukaryota; kingdom Metazoa; phylum Chordata; class Actinopteri; order Cichliformes; family Cichlidae; genus Pundamilia; species Pundamilia nyererei. The sequence goes on from NW_005187523.1 coordinate 592,288, forward strand.
ACAATGCAATAAAGCTGAGAGACAAAGCGCTGTCATAGAGAATTACACGGTATTTGGCAATATTGAATCTGTTTCAATTTCAACAATTGACAGAGTACTCAAGAAAAATGAAATCCACATGAGCAAATGGCCCTGCTAGCAGCCATGGATGCAGCATGTGACGACATCACAGCAGGGTCCTGCAGAGGATGGATTCGCCACTCCAGGAGATACTTTCCTCGCTGCATTGCGAGGGATAACATCTGTTGTGATGTAGATGAAAATATGTGGCCAGACAGACAGGAACGTCTGGATGTGCCAGAATGATTTACTGTACTGTTACATGTGCTGTTTATTGTTCACATTAGTGCACAGCTCTACCAAATGGGTGATTTTATGTTTACATGTATTCTACAGTGAACAAGTGACTGTAGCATATTTTTCTTTTGCACACTTCTGTAGGATTACAAACACTTCTACACAATGGAAATGTGAAGCGTACGTATTCAGTGTCTCAGTTACTCCCATAACATCTACAGTGACTTTACTGCACATTTCAGATGGCTGTACAGGTAGGCCATAGTGCTGTCGTCAGCATTTTCAGGTGTCACCAATTATTTTTGCAATGGGAAACACTGAAATTATAAACTGTCATAGTGGAAACATGACAATGCCATTTGACTATCTTGTTCATAAAGATGGTGTCAAGACTTTTCATTTTGATGGCACTGACAGTTTCATTGACATGGATACTTGCTTTTGAGGTATGGATAATCAATTCTGTGCATGTGACGTGCTTTTGCAGGCTATCCACTAGGTTTTGCAGTTTGCACTAATTGTTTTGGGAAATGCACTAACTGCTGTGCAAATGTTAATGGTGTTCTGAGGAACGCACCAAAGCGACTGAGAAAACCTGTAATATAGAGCATCAGTACTTATTTTATATGCCACAGTTTCACTTTTTAACAGACATATTTTCAAAACATTATCTACTGGGGTCTTGCTATTTAAGAAGCTTTGCCTTGTTATGTTACTCAAGCTGTTAAAAAAACGCGGGAATTCAAATTTTGAACTGGACCTGAGGTTCTGAGGATCACCACGAGCACATTAGGAAGCCACCCCCCAAAAATATCAGCTGTCAGGGAGCATTTTGACATGTTATCGTCCAATAATAACATGAGCCTTAAATCAGCCTCAGAGAGGCTGGTTAGTTAGAGGTGTGTGCATGTATATCATACAGGACCTCATATGGGTATTCTGCGATTGATACATCATTATGTTTATATATTCAAACTAGCAACTATGGAGAACACACAGCTAGAGGGGACGTAACACAGAGCAGAGAGAGGCGCAGACAATGTATACGCAGCAGGAGATGAGGACTCACACAAAACTGAACATAACATACATGACAGGAGACTATCAAAATAAAGCAGGAAGTAACACACACTGAGACTCAGACTAAGACGTGTGGGTTTGGCACTGGGACCGGGGGAAACACAGAGAGGAGACTTTTCAAATTTTATTCAAAGGATTTTTATGACATTAAAGCACATGGTAAACTGTCAACTTACAAAAGAGCTGCATAATCTAGTGAGACGGCTCCTCTTGATTCAAACAGAGAAGACATGAAAAAAAAAGCATCCAATGCAACATTTCCCTTTATAACCCCGTCCATCCCAGCCCTACCCCAGAGAAGAGGAAGGAAAAAAAGGCATAAAAGCAAACACATTAACACGAAAGCACAAACAGGAATTCATCACTAAATCATGTACGAAGACTAGCCTTTAAAATAAAGCCTTGAATTTCCCAGCTGCTCTGGAAGCTCCAAAACATCTGGAACACTGCAACTAGAAACTACACTTTCTACTAAACAGGCAGTGGCTTCTCTGTACATGAGGGATTCTGCAACACCCCCTGCTCTCTCTCTGATAACCTTCACCCGTCGGCCGGGCCAGATGTCATCGGTGATCGGAGAGTGTGCACGGAGCCGCGGCGTTCAGGCTGGGAGTGATGGAGCCTCGTCATGAAAACTGGATCTGCTGTACAGTGGGAATCTGGAACACAGAGAAGCGAGCATCACCAACAAAATTCCACTTTTCACGAAAAACAATCGCAAGATGAAGAATACGAATTACAGACCATGAGTCAATATACAAACTATAACGAGTACTCGGCTGTGTCCACACAGTAAAATGTATTCAGGCACACCTGTGCAGAGTTAGCCAAAGAAACCTGTCATCAGGTTTAGCTTCTGCTTTTATTACACAATTTTCTGTCGAGCTGACTGCAAAGAGTTTTCCAAACTTAGGATAAAACAATCCAACTACATGACTGATGTGTTTCCTCTTAGTAGCAAGATAAAGGCACAGCACAGCACTTATGTGCTTTTACCTGTTGATATGATGTGGTGTACACCATAACGTTCTGCTGCTGACCATCTGCTGTGATAATCCCAGCTGGCAGTGGATTTGCTGATGAGAAAAGAAGTGGAATTGATTAGGACTGTTCATTAACGGGGGGACGCTGCTTGTGTTTCACTTACTGAAGCTGTCCTCTGAGAGGTCCTCACTAAGGCCTTCTCCCACAGTCACACCTGCCATTCCTTTCTCCCCCTTCATTGCCTGGAAGACAGCAGAAAACATTTTCACGTTATTCTGTGCAGTGCTACGAAACACCAATTACACGTGCAGCATTTACAAGAGTAGAAGCAGCCAGGTGCTGCCAAACTCGTGTGTTTGATTATCTGATCATCAGCGAGCGGGACCGCTGTATTTAACAGTCATTACAAGTAACGACATCAACTAATTAACATGGCAAGAAGGGAGTTTTTCCTTCCCACTGTCGCCAAAGTGCTGCTCATAGGGGGTCATATGATTGTTGGGTTTTTCTCTGTACCTATGAAGCGCCTTGAGGCGACTTTTGTTGTGATTTGACGCTATATAAATAAAATTGAATTGAATTGAACCCAGAAGAAACTACAACATGATTTAATTACCAATTTCTAAATAATATCTCATCTATAAGCTTACATGAGAAAACGCTTTAATCAGCACACACATTCCAGAAATGACCACGGCTTCATTCACAAACATTACTGGTACTAGCACTATGTTGCTTTCTGGAAAAAAAAAGGTTTGTTGGAGTTTATGGATTCCCTGATTCGACTGAGAATTCCATTCTACAATTTTTCATTGCTTAACAGCATCTATCCCAATCCCTCCACTTGCACCACTTCAGTACTGGTCAGAGGAATCCAAGTAGCTGTGCAAACTTAAATTTTTCAAGCTAATTAATCAGATTTTGAGTAATTAGACTGCAAATAAAAATCTGACTGTACTGGTGACACCTGTGAACACAGCTGCCTTATGGTCCTGATAAATTGGACTGTTGTGAATCACACAGGTAGATAAAAAGGGCATAAGAACAGTATCATGTTCTAAAACTCTATGTGATCATCAAAGCTACTTGCATTCATAGCTCTCGAGTTATTTGAGGAGTTTGGATCCATCAAACAGCAGTATTAACAATGAAACACAAAACTTGAGCAGTGAGCAATCACAGAAACAACTTAAATATCCAAATAAATGGGAAGCTGCGCCTCACCTCTCTGAACTTCTGCAGGTAGAGCTTCAGTGGATCCACATACATGTCAAAGCCCAGCGTGGACATGGCAAACAGGATGTCCTCCCCATTGATGGTCTTCCTCTTTTCCTGGTGACAACGCTCACTCGCCTCAGATGTGATAAAGCTGATAAACTCGCTCACGCACTCCTGCACACACTCTTTGGCATCTTTTGCAATCTGTGCAAAAAAGAGACGCAGACATTACAGACGATTCAAAGCTGGCCTTTGGAAACTGCATCAGGCCAAAGTTCTTAGCATTCGTTTCCACGTCTCACTATGTGATGTGTCTCCCTGCGTACTCCTCATATACTTTGAAGCATAGCTTAACTTGCTATATGACAGTGTCCTGAGCCCTTTTCAGAGGGGTGTCAATCCAGGACATCTGTGCAGCAGTGAGCTGGTCTTCACCTCTCACCTTCGTCTGGTTTTACAGGCTGGACGTCTCCACTTCAGGTGTAGCTCAAGCAGTGCTGGCACTGGGTCCTCGCGTGGACAGGTGAGCTGCTGGCTATTGCAGTGATTGCTTGAGATAAGCTTGTCTGGCATTAATGGAGTCTCCATTTCCCATAGTGAGACATCCAAACGAACGCTATTCAGCTCCATTCAATTTTATTTATACAGTGCCAAATCCCAACATAGACCACATGTCCATGCTGCTGATCCCTGCATACACTGACCCCCCCCACAAAGACTGTGAAAACCTGTCCAGAAGATGCATCACATCAGCTGCAGGACTGCTTTGAAAACACAGACTGGACTGTGTTTGAACAGCTGGACCTCGAGAGCCCACATCAGTGCTCTCGTACATCAACTTCTGTCAACAGCGTCACTGTGGACAAACGTCTCCGGGTGTATTCCAACCAGAAACCCTGGATGACTAATGAGGTCCAGGTCCTGCTGAAGCAACGTGACTCTGCCTTCAGCTCTGGTGACAGCAAGCAGTACAGTGCAGCCAGATCTGAGCTGAAAAGAGGCATCAGAGAGGCCGGGGGGTCTTCACTAAGATCTTCACGCTTCACTGCCCCAGTCCTGCATCCTGCCGTGCCTAAAGTCGGCCAAAGTGTACCAACCTCAGCAGCCTCGACGACTGCCGCCCAGCTGCTCTAACACCTGTTATAATGAAGTGCTTCGAGAAACTGGTCCAACATCACATCATGTCCTGCCACATACAGAGCTAACAGATCAACTGAAGATGCCATTGCTACAACCAACACACCACCATCTCCCACCTGGAACAACAGGGCCGTTACGCCAGGCTGCTCTTTGTTGACTTTGGCTCTGCTTCTAATACGATACTCCCCGACAGACTAATAGTTAAACTGCTGGATATCGAACTTCCTCCGACCACCTGCTGCTGGATCGGAGACTTCCTGTCAGACCGTGTACAGCGAGTTAGAGTGGGCCCTCAGCCTTAACACCGGCTCTCCACAACTCTGTGTACTGAGTCCCCCACTGTACACTCTGTACACACATGACTGCATCAGTACCCACCCAGATGATACCATCTTAGTGGGGCTCATCTCTGGGGGCGACGAGATGGCGTACAGAGCTGAGGTTCAGAGGCTGTCAGATTGGTGTGTAGACAACAATCTGGACCTCAATACCACCGAGACAAAAGAGCTGGGAGTCGACTTTAGAAGGAGGAAGTCTGAGCTGCATCAGCATGAATGGTTAGTGTGTGGAAAGGGTCTCCAGTTTCAAGTTCCTGGGTGTGCACATAGACTCAGACCTCCAGTGGAGCTCAAACACCTCAGTGGTTGTAAAGAAGGCAAAACAGCATCTCCATTTTCTGAGAATCCTCAGAAAAATGGGCCTGAAGGAGCTGCTGGTCGTCTTCTACCATTGAAAGTGTGCTGACATCCTGCATCTGTGTGTGGTTCTCCAGCTGCACCATGGCACACAAAGAAGCACTTCAGAGGGTCATTAATATGGCCCAGAAATCACTGGACATCCTCTTCCCTCCCTGAATGGTAAATGGCCTGTATGTGTATAGTGCTTTACTTGGTCCCTATGGGCCCCAAAGCGCTTTACACTACTTTCAGTCATCCACCCATTCACACACACATTCACACACACCCTGAAGGACTTGTACAGCACTAGTGTACTAGGTATGACTGTGCAATGACATTAAAGAGTGATCTCCCATCTCTAACGATGGCTGTCAAAGTAGCATGAGTGAGACATCTCACCAGACGGCCCTTCTTGCTGAGGAAAAGCTAGAAGAGGTGCTTATCGTAACAGTGAAAGCTATTTAAAGGTGGCCAGGATGAAAGTGAAACTGAGGAGGTTAAGAATCTCTTTGTGAGCTCAATAACATACTGTGTGAAGGCGTTATTATTTCTGTTTTCTTTCTCTTCCCTTTCATCCCTCACAAACCTTTCCAGTCTGAGGAACAGCATTCTTCATGATGCGAGCCACATTAGCAATGGGAAGATATATGTCCTGTTCCCTGTAGTTCTCCTTACTGCTGCCGTCTTCATGGTCATTCAGATTCTCATCTCCATCATCTATGAAACACACAGAGAGTCAGCGCTATAAGAACAAAGCCAAAATGCACTTCGATGAAGATGATGATTTTATACTGACACTTTGTTTTTCCTTACCTTCCTGAGGCTGGAGAACATAGTGACTGGAAGCCATGTACTCTCCAGTGATGCCCAGCTGGGAGGCGTCGGTGGTCGAGCTGTCTCCGTCCATCTGCAATACCACACAGCTGGCTTAGTTATTTGGAGCTGTAGCACTACAGTAAACCTATGAAGCCTGAATGTAGCCAGCTTCTTAGAGCCACACCTTAGGCACGATCTGAGTTATTTAGAAGGGTCCCAGCATGCATGCTCCTCTAGGAAGGAGAAGATGTTTTCCTTTGGGATTCAGCCACATGCTGTTTTACTATGCTCTGAGCTATGAAACAGAATAAATAATGCCTGCTTGCTGTTTTTCTCCGTAGCTACACTGTGACTCCAACACTCAGACTGACCTAGATATGTCTGACATGGGTGAGCACAAAAGAAAGTGCAGCTATGACCTGTTAAACAAACCATTTATCCATTTTATTTACTGATCTTTTGCTTGACAGTAGCAGACCTACTGTTGTATTGAGTAGGGTAAGGTGTTGTTTAAATGAACACAGAAGCTTTAAAGTTTAAAGTAATAGTATTTTTAAATAGATCATGATAATGATCAATGCTGACTGATTTGAGCATTTTTATCATAATGTTTTAGGCCATATGTCAAACCCTGCAATCAACAGCGAACCACACATCAAGGGTTGACCTAACAAGTGAAAGATCGCTGGTTCGATCCCGGGAGGAGACACAAATCCCTTTGGGCTTGTGTCAGGAAGGGCATTAAAAATAATACCAACTAAAAGAAGCTGTTACTGTAGCGACTCTTTGTAAATAAGGGGGCAGCTAGCTTTAATTGTTGCAGGTTAGGACACTTTAATTATTTTTTTCTTTTATTGTGTATTAATTAACGAGGTCATTCAGCTGTTCAATCAACTGGTAAGCTAAAGGCAAAGGCTACTTTATTATAACATCGCATCTATCAGGGAGAGAAGGCCATCGCAATGTTTTTATAGCGTAATACTAAGTCATTCAACATTTCAATGTACACTAAATATCAGTAGGTCTTATTCGGTGGAGGTAACCTGGCCGTTAATAGTGCGCCAAACGTGTTTTGTGTTGTCACCCAATCCTGATACATGCGTGTGTTTTTGTTTTCCAGCAGACTGACTTGGCGGGTTTGTTGCTATTGCGTCTTGGTGCTTGTTTTAGAGGGTTTATCTGCATCCTGAGTTTCTACTAACGACTAGCTTGGTTAAGTAGCGTATTTCGGTACTCAGACGTGTATAAGGAGGAATGCCACAATAACAGCGCTCCCTCATACTGTGCGCACTTTTATATCGGCCTGTGTGTTTGCACTGAGAAATGTTTAACTTGGCATGACACAGCTAGCTACCCACTGGAACTGTTAGCATTTATCTGAAAGGGAAAACGTAAAACAGCTGTAAGCCAACGGTGAGGCCAGCTTACGTTAGCCACATGCTAAATACACTGGCATGTGTTTGGCTACCGTGTGGTAAGTAGCGGTTATCATTTGTGACATTTTTAGCTAATGTTAGCTAATGTTAACCCGGGGATGGGGTTAGCCCGTGGCCTCGCCAATATTGGGGAAACCAGTGCTTTTAACGTAATGAAGAGAAGCTTTCCAATGGACTGTTACCTTGAGTAGTTAACCCTATTCAGGCACTGAGTGTCCCTTAAATACATTCTCACTGCAGATCCAACGCAATTCGCGTCCGCCTTGGCCTGTTCTTTGTGGTGCACAGCACAGCAAGACGTGACCAGGGCCGAAATGTTTAGTAGTCATTTTTAAACTTTCACCCGCTGGATACTTCCTGATGAGCAGCCCTCATTCACCCAGACAACAAATAAAAAAATCAGACAGAGACGGACATTTCCATTCGAGCTAACGAGAAATCGGTTAGCAATCATTGGCCGGAGCCAGGAACAAACCTGCAATGAAGCCCTGGTTGGTTACCTTCCTGAGACGGCTGTTTGGTTGGACAGAAAATGGCTGCAAAAGGACCAGTCCCAGCGCGGAGCCGCGGCTGCAGTACCCCATCTCAACAGTAGAGGCCCGTGCTGCGTTCAGGACCTTCAGTACCGCACAAGCCCACATCTACATAGGAATGGTAGCTGGTACTGTTATCGAAACTATATGTCCAAGAAGTAACATAAACGAAGTAGAAAACCCTTACATCCTTAGATAAAGTACACATTGGTCATAATGTAATATAATGTAATCTCACAGAAAGTGTAGTTCCTACATCTACGGCAGCAAATGAACGCATCTTGTAGCGCGTGGATTTCCAGAAAACGTCTACGTGGTCTGCCTACCGCCGCTGGCATATGGTATAATAAATTAATAATAAAAAAA